>NC_079193.1:164410176-164752051 GCF_029499605.1 Hyla sarda
ACAAGCGGTTCAGTGTGCACAGCAGCCCTTTATTATACAGCATATAGACATGTACAGGGTTCAGTGTGCACAGCAGCCTTTATATACAGCATATAGACATGTACAGGGTTTCAGTGTGCACAGCAGCCTTTATTATACAGCATATAGACTGTACAGGGTTCAGTGTGCACAGCAGCCTTTATTATACACATATAGACATGTACAGGGTTCAGTGTGCACAGCAGCCTTTATTATACAGCATATAGACATGTACAGGGTTCAGGTGTGCACAGCAGCCTTTATTATACAGCATATAGACATGTACAGGGTTCAGTGTGTACAGCAGCCTTTATTATACAGCATATAGACATGTACAGGGTTCAGTGTGCACAGCAGCCTTTATTATACAGCATATAGACATGTACAGTGTTCAGTGTGCACAGCAGCCTTTATTATACAGCATATAGACATGTACAGGGTTCAGTGTGCACAGCAGCCTTTATTATACAGAATATAGACATGTACAGGGCTCAGTGTGCACAGCAGCCTTTATTGTACAACATATAGACATGTACAGGGTTCAGTGTGTACAGCAGCCTTTATTGTACAACATATAGACATGTACAGGGTTCAGTGTGTACAGCAGCCTTTATTAACAGCATATAGACATGTACAGGGTTCAGTGTGCACAGCAGCCTTTATTATACAGCATATAGACATGTACAGGGTTCAGTGTGTACAGCAGCCTTTATTATACAACATATAGACATGTACAGGGTTCAGTGTGTACAGCAGCCTTTATTATACAACATATAGACATGTACAGGGTTCAGTGTGCACAGCAGCCTTTATTGTACAACATATAGACATGTACAGGGTTCAGTGTGCACAGCAGCCTTTATTATACAGCATATAGACATGTACAGGGTTCAGTGTGCACAGCAGCCTTTATTATACAGCATATAGACATGTACAGTGTTCAGTGTGCACAGCAGCCTTTATTATACAACATATAGACATGTACAGGGTTCAGTGTGTATAGCAGCCTTTATTATACAACATATAGACATGTACAGGGTTCAGTGTGCACAGCAGCCTTTATTGTACAGCATATAGACATGTACAGGGTTCAGTGTGCACAGCAGCCTTTATTATACAGCATATAGACATGTACAGGGTTCAGTGTGTACAGCAGCCTTTATTATACAGCATATAGACATGTACAGGGTTCAGTGTGCACAGCAGCCTTTATTATACAGCATATAGACATGTACAGTGTTCAGTGTGCACAGCAGCCTTTATTATACAGCATATAGACATGTACAGGGTTCAGTGTGCACAGCAGCCTTTATTATACAGAATATAGACATGTACAGGGCTCAGTGTGCACAGCAGCCTTTATTGTACAACATATAGACATGTACAGGGTTCAGTGTGCACAGCAGCCTTTATTGTACAGCATATAGACATGTACAGGGTTCAGTGTGTACAGCAGCCTTTATTATACAGCATATAGACATGTACAGGGTTCAGTGTGTACAGCAGCCTTTATTATACAGCATATAGACATGTACAGGGTTCAGTGTGTACAGCAGCCTTTATTATACAGCATATAGACATGTACAGGGTTCAGTGTGCACAGCAGCCTTTATTATACAGCATATAGACATGTACAGTGTTCAGTGTGCACAGCAGCCTTTATTATACAACATATAGACATGTACAGGGTTCAGTGTGTATAGCAGCCTTTATTATACAACATATAGACATGTACAGGGTTCAGTGTGCACAGCAGCCTTTATTGTACAGCATATAGACATGTACAGGGTTCAGTGTGCACAGCAGCCTTTATTATACAGCATATAGACATGTACAGGGTTCAGTGTGCACAGCAGCCTTTATTATACAGCATATAGACATGTACAGGGTTCAGTGTGCACAGCAGCCTTTATTATACAGAATATAGACATGTACAGGGCTCAGTGTGCACAGCAGCCTTTATTGTACAACATATAGACATGTACAGGGTTCAGTGTGCACAGCAGCCTTTATTATACAGCATATAGACATGTACAGGGTTCAGTGTGTACAGCAGCCTTTATTATACAGCATATAGACATGTACAGGGTTCAGTGTGTACAGCAGCCTTTATTATACAGCATATAGACATGTACAGGGTTCAGTGTGTACAGCAGCCTTTATTATACAGCATATAGACATGTACAGGGTTCAGTGTGCACAGCAGCCTTTATTATACAGCATATAGACATGTACAGTGTTCAGTGTGCACAGCAGCCTTTATTATACAGCATATAGACATGTACAGGGTTCAGTGTGCACAGCAGCCTTTATTATACAGAATATAGACATGTACAGGGCTCAGTGTGCACAGCCTTTATTGTACAACATATAGACATGTACAGGGTTCAGTGTGTACAGCAGCCTTTATTGTACAACATATAGACATGTACAGGGTTCAGTGTGTACAGCAGCCTTTATTATACAGCATATAGACATGTACAGGGTTCAGTGTGCACAGCAGCCTTTATTATACAGCATATAGACATGTACAGGGTTCAGTGTGTACAGCAGCCTTTATTATACAACATATAGACATGTACAGGGTTCAGTGTGTACAGCAGCCTTTATTATACAACATATAGACATGTACAGGGTTCAGTGTGCACAGCAGCCTTTATTGTACAACATATAGACATGTACAGGGTTCAGTGTGCACAGCAGCCTTTATTATACAGCATATAGACATGTACAGGGTTCAGTGTGTACAGCAGCCTTTATTATACAGCATATAGACATGTACAGGGTTCAGTGTGCACAGCAGCCTTTATTATACAGCATATAGACATGTACAGGGTTCAGTGTGCACAGCAGCCTTTATTATACAGCATATAGACATGTACAGGGTTCAGTGTGCACAGCAGCCTTTATTGTACAGCATATAGATATGTACAGGGTTCAGTGTGCACAGCAGCCTTTATTATACAGCATATAGACATGTACAGGGCTCAGTGTGCACAGCAGCCTTTATTATACAGCATATAGACATGTACAGGGTTCAGTGTGTACAGCAGCCTTTATTATACAACATATAGACATGTACAGGGTTCAGTGTGTACAGCAGCCTTTATTATACAACATATAGACATGTACAGGGTTCAGTGTGTACAGCAGCCTTTATTATACAACATATAGACATGTACAGGGTTCAGTGTGTACAGCAGCCTTTATTATACAACATATAGACATGTACAGGGTTCAGTGTGCACAGCAGCCTTTATTATACAACATATAGACATGTACAGGGTTCAGTGTGTACAGCAGCCTTTATTATACAGCATATAGACATGTACAGGGTTCAGTGTGCACAGCAGCCTTTATTATACAACATATAGACATGTACAGGGTTCAGTGTGCACAGCAGCCTTTATTATACAGCATATAGACATGTACAGGGTTCAGTGTGTACAGCAGCCTTTATTATACAGCATATAGACATGTACAGGGTTCAGTGTGTACAACAGCCTTTATTATACAGCATATAGACATGTACAGGGTTCAGTGTGTACAGCAGCCTTTATTATACAACATATAGACATGTACAGGGTTCAGTGTGTACAGCAGCCTTTATTATACAGCATATAGACATGTACAGGGTTCAGTGTGCACAGCAGCCTTTATTATACAGCATATAGACATGTACAGGGTTCAGTGTGTACAGCAGCCTTTATTATACAACATATAGACATGTACAGGGTTCAGTGTGCACAGCAGCCTTTATTATACAGCATATAGACATGTACAGGGTTCAGTGTGCACAGCAGCCTTTATTATACAGCATATAGACATGTACAGGGTTCAGTGTGCACAGCAGCCTTTATTATACAACATATAGACATGTACAGGGTTCAGTGTGTATAGCAGCCTTTATTATACAACATATAGACATGTACAGGGTTCAGTGTGCACAGCAGCCTTTATTGTACAGCATATAGACATGTACAGGGTTCAGTGTGCACAGCAGCCTTTATTATACAGCATATAGACATGTACAGGGTTCAGTGTGTACAGCAGCCTTTATTATACAGCATATAGACATGTACAGGGTTCAGTGTGCACAGCAGCCTTTATTATACAGCATATAGACATGTACAGTGTTCAGTGTGCACAGCAGCCTTTATTATACAGCATATAGACATGTACAGGGTTCAGTGTGCACAGCAGCCTTTATTATACAGAATATAGACATGTACAGGGCTCAGTGTGCACAGCAGCCTTTATTGTACAACATATAGACATGTACAGGGTTCAGTGTGCACAGCAGCCTTTATTGTACAGCATATAGACATGTACAGGGTTCAGTGTGTACAGCAGCCTTTATTATACAGCATATAGACATGTACAGGGTTCAGTGTGTACAGCAGCCTTTATTATACAGCATATAGACATGTACAGGGTTCAGTGTGTACAGCAGCCTTTATTATACAGCATATAGACATGTACAGGGTTCAGTGTGCACAGCAGCCTTTATTATACAGCATATAGACATGTACAGTGTTCAGTGTGCACAGCAGCCTTTATTATACAACATATAGACATGTACAGGGTTCAGTGTGTATAGCAGCCTTTATTATACAACATATAGACATGTACAGGGTTCAGTGTGCACAGCAGCCTTTATTGTACAGCATATAGACATGTACAGGGTTCAGTGTGCACAGCAGCCTTTATTATACAGCATATAGACATGTACAGGGTTCAGTGTGCACAGCAGCCTTTATTATACAGCATATAGACATGTACAGGGTTCAGTGTGCACAGCAGCCTTTATTATACAGAATATAGACATGTACAGGGCTCAGTGTGCACAGCAGCCTTTATTGTACAACATATAGACATGTACAGGGTTCAGTGTGCACAGCAGCCTTTATTATACAGCATATAGACATGTACAGGGTTCAGTGTGTACAGCAGCCTTTATTATACAGCATATAGACATGTACAGGGTTCAGTGTGTACAGCAGCCTTTATTATACAACATATAGACATGTACAGGGTTCAGTGTGTACAGCAGCCTTTATTATACAACATATAGACATGTACAGGGTTCAGTGTGTACAGCAGCCTTTATTATACAACATATAGACATGTACAGGGTTCAGTGTGCACAGCAGCCTTTATTATACAACATATAGACATGTACAGGGTTCAGTGTGCACAGCAGCCTTTATTATACAGCATATAGACATGTACAGGGTTCAGTGTGTACAGCAGCCTTTATTGTACAACATATAGACATGTACAGGGTTCAGTGTGCACAGCAGCCTTTATTATACAGCATATAGACATGTACAGGGTTCAGTGTGTACAGCAGCCTTTATTATACAGCATATAGACATGTACAGGGTTCAGTGTGTACAGCAGCCTTTATTATACAGCATATAGACATGTACAGGGTTCAGTGTGCACAGCAGCCTTTATTATACAGCATATAGACATGTACAGGGTTCAGTGTGCACAGCAGCCTTTATTATACAGCATATAGACATGTACAGTGTTCAGTGTGCACAGCAGCCTTTATTATACAACATATAGACATGTACAGGGTTCAGTGTGTATAGCAGCCTTTATTATACAACATATAGACAGGTACAGGGTTCAGTGTGCACAGCAGCCTTTATTGTACAGCATATAGACATGTACAGGGTTCAGTGTGCACAGCAGCCTTTATTATACAGCATATAGACATGTACAGGGTTCAGTGTGTACAGCAGCCTTTATTATACAGCATATAGACATGTACAGGGTTCAGTGTGCACAGCAGCCTTTATTATACAGCATATAGACATGTACAGTGTTCAGTGTGCACAGCAGCCTTTATTATACAGCATATAGACATGTACAGGGTTCAGTGTGCACAGCAGCCTTTATTATACAGAATATAGACATGTACAGGGCTCAGTGTGCACAGCAGCCTTTATTGTACAACATATAGACATGTACAGGGTTCAGTGTGCACAGCAGCCTTTATTGTACAGCATATAGACATGTACAGGGTTCAGTGTGTACAGCAGCCTTTATTATACAGCATATAGACATGTACAGGGTTCAGTGTGTACAGCAGCCTTTATTATACAGCATATAGACATGTACAGGGTTCAGTGTGTACAGCAGCCTTTATTATACAGCATATAGACATGTACAGGGTTCAGTGTGCACAGCAGCCTTTATTATACAGCATATAGACATGTACAGTGTTCAGTGTGCACAGCAGCCTTTATTATACAACATATAGACATGTACAGGGTTCAGTGTGTATAGCAGCCTTTATTATACAACATATAGACATGTACAGGGTTCAGTGTGCACAGCAGCCTTTATTGTACAGCATATAGACATGTACAGGGTTCAGTGTGCACAGCAGCCTTTATTATACAGCATATAGACATGTACAGGGTTCAGTGTGCACAGCAGCCTTTATTATACAGCATATAGACATGTACAGGGTTCAGTGTGCACAGCAGCCTTTATTATACAGAATATAGACATGTACAGGGCTCAGTGTGCACAGCAGCCTTTATTGTACAACATATAGACATGTACAGGGTTCAGTGTGCACAGCAGCCTTTATTATACAGCATATAGACATGTACAGGGTTCAGTGTGCACAGCAGCCTTTATTGTACAACATATAGACATGTACAGGGTTCAGTGTGTACAGCAGCCTTTATTGTACAACATATAGACATGTACAGGGTTCAGTGTGCACAGCAGCCTTTATTGTACAGCATATAGACATGTACAGGGTTCAGTGTGTACAGCAGCCTTTATTATACAGCATATAGACATGTACAGGGTTCAGTGTGTACAGCAGCCTTTATTATACAGCATATAGACATGTACAGGGTTCAGTGTGTACAGCAGCCTTTATTATACAGCATATAGACATGTACAGGGTTCAGTGTGCACAGCAGCCTTTATTATACAGCATATAGACATGTACAGTGTTCAGTGTGCACAGCAGCCTTTATTATACAACATATAGACATGTACAGGGTTCAGTGTGTATAGCAGCCTTTATTATACAACATATAGACATGTACAGGGTTCAGTGTGCACAGCAGCCTTTATTGTACAGCATATAGACATGTACAGGGTTCAGTGTGCACAGCAGCCTTTATTGTACAGCATATAGACATGTACAGGGTTCAGTGTGCACAGCAGCCTTTATTATACAGCATATAGACATGTACAGGGTTCAGTGTGCACAGCAGCCTTTATTATACAGCATATAGACATGTACAGGGTTCAGTGTGCACAGCAGCCTTTATTATACAGAATATAGACATGTACAGGGTTCAGTGTGTATAGCAGCCTTTATTATACAACATATAGACATGTACAGGGTTCAGTGTGCACAGCAGCCTTTATTGTACAGCATATAGACATGTACAGGGTTCAGTGTGCACAGCAGCCTTTATTATACAGCATATAGACATGTACAGGGTTCAGTGTGTACAGCAGCCTTTATTATACAGCATATAGACATGTACAGGGTTCAGTGTGCACAGCAGCCTTTATTATACAGCATATAGACATGTACAGTGTTCAGTGTGCACAGCAGCCTTTATTATACAGCATATAGACATGTACAGGGTTCAGTGTGCACAGCAGCCTTTATTATACAGAATATAGACATGTACAGGGCTCAGTGTGCACAGCAGCCTTTATTGTACAACATATAGACATGTACAGGGTTCAGTGTGTACAGCAGCCTTTATTGTACAACATATAGACATGTACAGGGTTCAGTGTGTACAGCAGCCTTTATTATACAGCATATAGACATGTACAGGGTTCAGTGTGCACAGCAGCCTTTATTATACAGCATATAGACATGTACAGGGTTCAGTGTGTACAGCAGCCTTTATTATACAACATATAGACATGTACAGGGTTCAGTGTGTACAGCAGCCTTTATTATACAACATATAGACATGTACAGGGTTCAGTGTGTACAGCAGCCTTTATTATACAACATATAGACATGTACAGGGTTCAGTGTGTACAGCAGCCTTTATTATACAACATATAGACATGTACAGGGTTCAGTGTGTACAGCAGCCTTTATTATACAACATATAGACATGTACAGGGTTCAGTGTGCACAGCAGCCTTTATTATACAACATATAGACATGTACAGGGTTCAGTGTGTACAGCAGCCTTTATTATACAGCATATAGACATGTACAGGGTTCAGTGTGCACAGCAGCCTTTATTATACAACATATAGACATGTACAGGGTTCAGTGTGCACAGCAGCCTTTATTATACAGCATATAGACATGTACAGGGTTCAGTGTGTACAGCAGCCTTTATTATACAGCATATAGACATGTACAGGGTTCAGTGTGTACAACAGCCTTTATTATACAGCATATAGACATGTACAGGGTTCAGTGTGTACAGCAGCCTTTATTATACAACATATAGACATGTACAGGGTTCAGTGTGTACAGCAGCCTTTATTATACAGCATATAGACATGTACAGGGTTCAGTGTGCACAGCAGCCTTTATTATACAGCATATAGACATGTACAGGGTTCAGTGTGTACAGCAGCCTTTATTATACAACATATAGACATGTACAGGGTTCAGTGTGCACAGCAGCCTTTATTATACAGCATATAGACATGTACAGGGTTCAGTGTGCACAGCAGCCTTTATTATACAGCATATAGACATGTACAGGGTTCAGTGTGCACAGCAGCCTTTATTATACAACATATAGACATGTACAGGGTTCAGTGTGTATAGCAGCCTTTATTATACAACATATAGACATGTACAGGGTTCAGTGTGCACAGCAGCCTTTATTGTACAGCATATAGACATGTACAGGGTTCAGTGTGCACAGCAGCCTTTATTATACAGCATATAGACATGTACAGGGTTCAGTGTGTACAGCAGCCTTTATTATACAGCATATAGACATGTACAGGGTTCAGTGTGCACAGCAGCCTTTATTATACAGCATATAGACATGTACAGTGTTCAGTGTGCACAGCAGCCTTTATTATACAGCATATAGACATGTACAGGGTTCAGTGTGCACAGCAGCCTTTATTATACAGAATATAGACATGTACAGGGCTCAGTGTGCACAGCAGCCTTTATTGTACAACATATAGACATGTACAGGGTTCAGTGTGCACAGCAGCCTTTATTGTACAGCATATAGACATGTACAGGGTTCAGTGTGTACAGCAGCCTTTATTATACAGCATATAGACATGTACAGGGTTCAGTGTGTACAGCAGCCTTTATTATACAGCATATAGACATGTACAGGGTTCAGTGTGTACAGCAGCCTTTATTATACAGCATATAGACATGTACAGGGTTCAGTGTGCACAGCAGCCTTTATTATACAGCATATAGACATGTACAGTGTTCAGTGTGCACAGCAGCCTTTATTATACAACATATAGACATGTACAGGGTTCAGTGTGTATAGCAGCCTTTATTATACAACATATAGACATGTACAGGGTTCAGTGTGCACAGCAGCCTTTATTGTACAGCATATAGACATGTACAGGGTTCAGTGTGCACAGCAGCCTTTATTATACAGCATATAGACATGTACAGGGTTCAGTGTGCACAGCAGCCTTTATTATACAGCATATAGACATGTACAGGGTTCAGTGTGCACAGCAGCCTTTATTATACAGAATATAGACATGTACAGGGCTCAGTGTGCACAGCAGCCTTTATTGTACAACATATAGACATGTACAGGGTTCAGTGTGCACAGCAGCCTTTATTATACAGCATATAGACATGTACAGGGTTCAGTGTGTACAGCAGCCTTTATTATACAGCATATAGACATGTACAGGGTTCAGTGTGTACAGCAGCCTTTATTATACAACATATAGACATGTACAGGGTTCAGTGTGTACAGCAGCCTTTATTATACAACATATAGACATGTACAGGGTTCAGTGTGTACAGCAGCCTTTATTATACAACATATAGACATGTACAGGGTTCAGTGTGCACAGCAGCCTTTATTATACAACATATAGACATGTACAGGGTTCAGTGTGCACAGCAGCCTTTATTATACAGCATATAGACATGTACAGGGTTCAGTGTGTACAGCAGCCTTTATTGTACAACATATAGACATGTACAGGGTTCAGTGTGCACAGCAGCCTTTATTATACAGCATATAGACATGTACAGGGTTCAGTGTGTACAGCAGCCTTTATTATACAGCATATAGACATGTACAGGGTTCAGTGTGTACAGCAGCCTTTATTATACAGCATATAGACATGTACAGGGTTCAGTGTGCACAGCAGCCTTTATTATACATTCATATAGACATGTACAGGGTTCAGTGTGCACAGCAGCCTTTATTATACAGCATATAGACATGTACAGGGTTCAGTGTGCACAGCAGCCTTTATTATACAGCATATAGACATGTACAGGGTTCAGTGTGCACAGCAGCCTTTATTATACAGCATATAGACATGTACAGTGTTCAGTGTGCACAGCAGCCTTTATTATACAACATATAGACATGTACAGGGTTCAGTGTGTATAGCAGCCTTTATTATACAACATATAGACAGGTACAGGGTTCAGTGTGCACAGCAGCCTTTATTGTACAGCATATAGACATGTACAGGGTTCAGTGTGCACAGCAGCCTTTATTATACAGCATATAGACATGTACAGGGTTCAGTGTGTACAGCAGCCTTTATTATACAGCATATAGACATGTACAGGGTTCAGTGTGCACAGCAGCCTTTATTATACAGCATATAGACATGTACAGTGTTCAGTGTGCACAGCAGCCTTTATTATACAGCATATAGACATGTACAGGGTTCAGTGTGCACAGCAGCCTTTATTATACAGAATATAGACATGTACAGGGCTCAGTGTGCACAGCAGCCTTTATTGTACAACATATAGACATGTACAGGGTTCAGTGTGCACAGCAGCCTTTATTGTACAGCATATAGACATGTACAGGGTTCAGTGTGTACAGCAGCCTTTATTATACAGCATATAGACATGTACAGGGTTCAGTGTGTACAGCAGCCTTTATTATACAGCATATAGACATGTACAGGGTTCAGTGTGTACAGCAGCCTTTATTATACAGCATATAGACATGTACAGGGTTCAGTGTGCACAGCAGCCTTTATTATACAGCATATAGACATGTACAGTGTTCAGTGTGCACAGCAGCCTTTATTATACAACATATAGACATGTACAGGGTTCAGTGTGTATAGCAGCCTTTATTATACAACATATAGACATGTACAGGGTTCAGTGTGCACAGCAGCCTTTATTGTACAGCATATAGACATGTACAGGGTTCAGTGTGCACAGCAGCCTTTATTATACAGCATATAGACATGTACAGGGTTCAGTGTGCACAGCAGCCTTTATTATACAGCATATAGACATGTACAGGGTTCAGTGTGCACAGCAGCCTTTATTATACAGAATATAGACATGTACAGGGCTCAGTGTGCACAGCAGCCTTTATTGTACAACATATAGACATGTACAGGGTTCAGTGTGCACAGCAGCCTTTATTATACAGCATATAGACATGTACAGGGTTCAGTGTGCACAGCAGCCTTTATTGTACAACATATAGACATGTACAGGGTTCAGTGTGTACAGCAGCCTTTATTGTACAACATATAGACATGTACAGGGTTCAGTGTGCACAGCAGCCTTTATTGTACAGCATATAGACATGTACAGGGTTCAGTGTGTACAGCAGCCTTTATTATACAGCATATAGACATGTACAGGGTTCAGTGTGTACAGCAGCCTTTATTATACAGCATATAGACATGTACAGGGTTCAGTGTGTACAGCAGCCTTTATTATACAGCATATAGACATGTACAGGGTTCAGTGTGCACAGCAGCCTTTATTATACAGCATATAGACATGTACAGTGTTCAGTGTGCACAGCAGCCTTTATTATACAACATATAGACATGTACAGGGTTCAGTGTGTATAGCAGCCTTTATTATACAACATATAGACATGTACAGGGTTCAGTGTGCACAGCAGCCTTTATTGTACAGCATATAGACATGTACAGGGTTCAGTGTGCACAGCAGCCTTTATTGTACAGCATATAGACATGTACAGGGTTCAGTGTGCACAGCAGCCTTTATTATACAGCATATAGACATGTACAGGGTTCAGTGTGCACAGCAGCCTTTATTATACAGCATATAGACATGTACAGGGTTCAGTGTGCACAGCAGCCTTTATTATACAGAATATAGACATGTACAGGGTTCAGTGTGTATAGCAGCCTTTATTATACAACATATAGACATGTACAGGGTTCAGTGTGCACAGCAGCCTTTATTGTACAGCATATAGACATGTACAGGGTTCAGTGTGCACAGCAGCCTTTATTATACAGCATATAGACATGTACAGGGTTCAGTGTGTACAGCAGCCTTTATTATACAGCATATAGACATGTACAGGGTTCAGTGTGCACAGCAGCCTTTATTATACAGCATATAGACATGTACAGTGTTCAGTGTGCACAGCAGCCTTTATTATACAGCATATAGACATGTACAGGGTTCAGTGTGCACAGCAGCCTTTATTATACAGAATATAGACATGTACAGGGCTCAGTGTGCACAGCAGCCTTTATTGTACAACATATAGACATGTACAGGGTTCAGTGTGTACAGCAGCCTTTATTGTACAACATATAGACATGTACAGGGTTCAGTGTGTACAGCAGCCTTTATTATACAGCATATAGACATGTACAGGGTTCAGTGTGCACAGCAGCCTTTATTATACAGCATATAGACATGTACAGGGTTCAGTGTGTACAGCAGCCTTTATTATACAACATATAGACATGTACAGGGTTCAGTGTGTACAGCAGCCTTTATTATACAACATATAGACATGTACAGGGTTCAGTGTGCACAGCAGCCTTTATTGTACAACATATAGACATGTACAGGGTTCAGTGTGCACAGCAGCCTTTATTATACAGCATATAGACATGTACAGGGTTCAGTGTGCACAGCAGCCTTTATTATACAGCATATAGACATGTACAGTGTTCAGTGTGCACAGCAGCCTTTATTATACAACATATAGACATGTACAGGGTTCAGTGTGTATAGCAGCCTTTATTATACAACATATAGACATGTACAGGGTTCAGTGTGCACAGCAGCCTTTATTGTACAGCATATAGACATGTACAGGGTTCAGTGTGCACAGCAGCCTTTATTATACAGCATATAGACATGTACAGGGTTCAGTGTGTACAGCAGCCTTTATTATACAGCATATAGACATGTACAGGGTTCAGTGTGCACAGCAGCCTTTATTATACAGCATATAGACATGTACAGTGTTCAGTGTGCACAGCAGCCTTTATTATACAGCATATAGACATGTACAGGGTTCAGTGTGCACAGCAGCCTTTATTATACAGAATATAGACATGTACAGGGCTCAGTGTGCACAGCAGCCTTTATTGTACAACATATAGACATGTACAGGGTTCAGTGTGCACAGCAGCCTTTATTGTACAGCATATAGACATGTACAGGGTTCAGTGTGTACAGCAGCCTTTATTATACAGCATATAGACATGTACAGGGTTCAGTGTGTACAGCAGCCTTTATTATACAGCATATAGACATGTACAGGGTTCAGTGTGTACAGCAGCCTTTATTATACAGCATATAGACATGTACAGGGTTCAGTGTGCACAGCAGCCTTTATTATACAGCATATAGACATGTACAGTGTTCAGTGTGCACAGCAGCCTTTATTATACAACATATAGACATGTACAGGGTTCAGTGTGTATAGCAGCCTTTATTATACAACATATAGACATGTACAGGGTTCAGTGTGCACAGCAGCCTTTATTGTACAGCATATAGACATGTACAGGGTTCAGTGTGCACAGCAGCCTTTATTATACAGCATATAGACATGTACAGGGTTCAGTGTGCACAGCAGCCTTTATTATACAGCATATAGACATGTACAGGGTTCAGTGTGCACAGCAGCCTTTATTATACAGAATATAGACATGTACAGGGCTCAGTGTGCACAGCAGCCTTTATTGTACAACATATAGACATGTACAGGGTTCAGTGTGCACAGCAGCCTTTATTATACAGCATATAGACATGTACAGGGTTCAGTGTGTACAGCAGCCTTTATTATACAGCATATAGACATGTACAGGGTTCAGTGTGTACAGCAGCCTTTATTATACAGCATATAGACATGTACAGGGTTCAGTGTGTACAGCAGCCTTTATTATACAGCATATAGACATGTACAGGGTTCAGTGTGCACAGCAGCCTTTATTATACAGCATATAGACATGTACAGTGTTCAGTGTGCACAGCAGCCTTTATTATACAGCATATAGACATGTACAGGGTTCAGTGTGCACAGCAGCCTTTATTATACAGAATATAGACATGTACAGGGCTCAGTGTGCACAGCAGCCTTTATTGTACAACATATAGACATGTACAGGGTTCAGTGTGTACAGCAGCCTTTATTGTACAACATATAGACATGTACAGGGTTCAGTGTGTACAGCAGCCTTTATTATACAGCATATAGACATGTACAGGGTTCAGTGTGCACAGCAGCCTTTATTATACAGCATATAGACATGTACAGGGTTCAGTGTGTACAGCAGCCTTTATTATACAACATATAGACATGTACAGGGTTCAGTGTGTACAGCAGCCTTTATTATACAACATATAGACATGTACAGGGTTCAGTGTGCACAGCAGCCTTTATTGTACAACATATAGACATGTACAGGGTTCAGTGTGCACAGCAGCCTTTATTATACAGCATATAGACATGTACAGGGTTCAGTGTGTACAGCAGCCTTTATTATACAGCATATAGACATGTACAGGGTTCAGTGTGCACAGCAGCCTTTATTATACAGCATATAGACATGTACAGGGTTCAGTGTGCACAGCAGCCTTTATTATACAGCATATAGACATGTACAGGGTTCAGTGTGCACAGCAGCCTTTATTGTACAGCATATAGATATGTACAGGGTTCAGTGTGCACAGCAGCCTTTATTATACAGCATATAGACATGTACAGGGCTCAGTGTGCACAGCAGCCTTTATTATACAGCATATAGACATGTACAGGGTTCAGTGTGTACAGCAGCCTTTATTATACAGCATATAGACATGTACAGGGTTCAGTGTGTACAGCAGCCTTTATTATACAGCATATAGACATGTACAGGGTTCAGTGTGTACAGCAGCCTTTATTATACAGCATATAGACATGTACAGGGTTCAGTGTGCACAGCAGCCTTTATTATACAGCATATAGACATGTACAGTGTTCAGTGTGCACAGCAGCCTTTATTATACAGCATATAGACATGTACAGGGTTCAGTGTGCACAGCAGCCTTTATTATACAGAATATAGACATGTACAGGGCTCAGTGTGCACAGCAGCCTTTATTGTACAACATATAGACATGTACAGGGTTCAGTGTGTACAGCAGCCTTTATTGTACAACATATAGACATGTACAGGGTTCAGTGTGTACAGCAGCCTTTATTATACAGCATATAGACATGTACAGGGTTCAGTGTGCACAGCAGCCTTTATTATACAGCATATAGACATGTACAGGGTTCAGTGTGTACAGCAGCCTTTATTATACAACATATAGACATGTACAGGGTTCAGTGTGTACAGCAGCCTTTATTATACAACATATAGACATGTACAGGGTTCAGTGTGTACAGCAGCCTTTATTATACAACATATAGACATGTACAGGGTTCAGTGTGTACAGCAGCCTTTATTATACAACATATAGACATGTACAGGGTTCAGTGTGTACAGCAGCCTTTATTATACAACATATAGACATGTACAGGGTTCAGTGTGCACAGCAGCCTTTATTATACAACATATAGACATGTACAGGGTTCAGTGTGTACAGCAGCCTTTATTATACAGCATATAGACATGTACAGGGTTCAGTGTGCACAGCAGCCTTTATTATACAACATATAGACATGTACAGGGTTCAGTGTGCACAGCAGCCTTTATTATACAGCATATAGACATGTACAGGGTTCAGTGTGTACAGCAGCCTTTATTATACAGCATATAGACATGTACAGGGTTCAGTGTGTACAACAGCCTTTATTATACAGCATATAGACATGTACAGGGTTCAGTGTGTACAGCAGCCTTTATTATACAACATATAGACATGTACAGGGTTCAGTGTGTACAGCAGCCTTTATTATACAGCATATAGACATGTACAGGGTTCAGTGTGCACAGCAGCCTTTATTATACAGCATATAGACATGTACAGGGTTCAGTGTGTACAGCAGCCTTTATTATACAACATATAGACATGTACAGGGTTCAGTGTGCACAGCAGCCTTTATTATACAGCATATAGACATGTACAGGGTTCAGTGTGCACAGCAGCCTTTATTATACAGCATATAGACATGTACAGGGTTCAGTGTGCACAGCAGCCTTTATTATACAACATATAGACATGTACAGGGTTCAGTGTGTATAGCAGCCTTTATTATACAACATATAGACATGTACAGGGTTCAGTGTGCACAGCAGCCTTTATTGTACAGCATATAGACATGTACAGGGTTCAGTGTGCACAGCAGCCTTTATTATACAGCATATAGACATGTACAGGGTTCAGTGTGTACAGCAGCCTTTATTATACAGCATATAGACATGTACAGGGTTCAGTGTGCACAGCAGCCTTTATTATACAGCATATAGACATGTACAGTGTTCAGTGTGCACAGCAGCCTTTATTATACAGCATATAGACATGTACAGGGTTCAGTGTGCACAGCAGCCTTTATTATACAGAATATAGACATGTACAGGGCTCAGTGTGCACAGCAGCCTTTATTGTACAACATATAGACATGTACAGGGTTCAGTGTGCACAGCAGCCTTTATTGTACAGCATATAGACATGTACAGGGTTCAGTGTGTACAGCAGCCTTTATTATACAGCATATAGACATGTACAGGGTTCAGTGTGTACAGCAGCCTTTATTATACAGCATATAGACATGTACAGGGTTCAGTGTGTACAGCAGCCTTTATTATACAGCATATAGACATGTACAGGGTTCAGTGTGCACAGCAGCCTTTATTATACAGCATATAGACATGTACAGTGTTCAGTGTGCACAGCAGCCTTTATTATACAACATATAGACATGTACAGGGTTCAGTGTGTATAGCAGCCTTTATTATACAACATATAGACATGTACAGGGTTCAGTGTGCACAGCAGCCTTTATTGTACAGCATATAGACATGTACAGGGTTCAGTGTGCACAGCAGCCTTTATTATACAGCATATAGACATGTACAGGGTTCAGTGTGCACAGCAGCCTTTATTATACAGCATATAGACATGTACAGGGTTCAGTGTGCACAGCAGCCTTTATTATACAGAATATAGACATGTACAGGGCTCAGTGTGCACAGCAGCCTTTATTGTACAACATATAGACATGTACAGGGTTCAGTGTGCACAGCAGCCTTTATTATACAGCATATAGACATGTACAGGGTTCAGTGTGTACAGCAGCCTTTATTATACAGCATATAGACATGTACAGGGTTCAGTGTGTACAGAAGCCTTTATTATACAACATATAGACATGTACAGGGTTCAGTGTGTACAGCAGCCTTTATTATACAACATATAGACATGTACAGGGTTCAGTGTGTACAGCAGCCTTTATTATACAACATATAGACATGTACAGGGTTCAGTGTGCACAGCAGCCTTTATTATACAACATATAGACATGTACAGGGTTCAGTGTGCACAGCAGCCTTTATTATACAGCATATAGACATGTACAGGGTTCAGTGTGTACAGCAGCCTTTATTGTACAACATATAGACATGTACAGGGTTCAGTGTGCACAGCAGCCTTTATTATACAGCATATAGACATGTACAGGGTTCAGTGTGTACAGCAGCCTTTATTATACAGCATATAGACATGTACAGGGTTCAGTGTGTACAGCAGCCTTTATTATACAGCATATAGACATGTACAGGGTTCAGTGTGCACAGCAGCCTTTATTATACATTCATATAGACATGTACAGGGTTCAGTGTGCACAGCAGCCTTTATTATACAGCATATAGACATGTACAGGGTTCAGTGTGCACAGCAGCCTTTATTATACAGCATATAGACATGTACAGGGTTCAGTGTGCACAGCAGCCTTTATTATACAGCATATAGACATGTACAGTGTTCAGTGTGCACAGCAGCCTTTATTATACAACATATAGACATGTACAGGGTTCAGTGTGTATAGCAGCCTTTATTATACAACATATAGACAGGTACAGGGTTCAGTGTGCACAGCAGCCTTTATTGTACAGCATATAGACATGTACAGGGTTCAGTGTGCACAGCAGCCTTTATTATACAGCATATAGACATGTACAGGGTTCAGTGTGTACAGCAGCCTTTATTATACAGCATATAGACATGTACAGGGTTCAGTGTGCACAGCAGCCTTTATTATACAGCATATAGACATGTACAGTGTTCAGTGTGCACAGCAGCCTTTATTATACAGCATATAGACATGTACAGGGTTCAGTGTGCACAGCAGCCTTTATTATACAGAATATAGACATGTACAGGGCTCAGTGTGCACAGCAGCCTTTAT
This sequence comes from Hyla sarda, assembly GCF_029499605.1. NCBI lineage: Eukaryota > Metazoa > Chordata > Amphibia > Anura > Hylidae > Hyla > Hyla sarda. The sequence goes on from NC_079193.1 coordinate 164,429,007, forward strand.
TGTACAACATATAGACATGTACAGGGTTCAGTGTGCACAGCAGCCTTTATTGTACAGCATATAGACATGTACAGGGTTCAGTGTGTACAGCAGCCTTTATTATACAGCATATAGACATGTACAGGGTTCAGTGTGTACAGCAGCCTTTATTATACAGCATATAGACATGTACAGGGTTCAGTGTGTACAGCAGCCTTTATTATACAGCATATAGACATGTACAGGGTTCAGTGTGCACAGCAGCCTTTATTATACAGCATATAGACATGTACAGTGTTCAGTGTGCACAGCAGCCTTTATTATACAACATATAGACATGTACAGGGTTCAGTGTGTATAGCAGCCTTTATTATACAACATATAGACATGTACAGGGTTCAGTGTGCACAGCAGCCTTTATTGTACAGCATATAGACATGTACAGGGTTCAGTGTGCACAGCAGCCTTTATTATACAGCATATAGACATGTACAGGGTTCAGTGTGCACAGCAGCCTTTATTATACAGCATATAGACATGTACAGGGTTCAGTGTGCACAGCAGCCTTTATTATACAGAATATAGACATGTACAGGGCTCAGTGTGCACAGCAGCCTTTATTGTACAACATATAGACATGTACAGGGTTCAGTGTGCACAGCAGCCTTTATTATACAGCATATAGACATGTACAGGGTTCAGTGTGCACAGCAGCCTTTATTGTACAACATATAGACATGTACAGGGTTCAGTGTGTACAGCAGCCTTTATTGTACAACATATAGACATGTACAGGGTTCAGTGTGCACAGCAGCCTTTATTGTACAGCATATAGACATGTACAGGGTTCAGTGTGTACAGCAGCCTTTATTATACAGCATATAGACATGTACAGGGTTCAGTGTGTACAGCAGCCTTTATTATACAGCATATAGACATGTACAGGGTTCAGTGTGTACAGCAGCCTTTATTATACAGCATATAGACATGTACAGGGTTCAGTGTGCACAGCAGCCTTTATTATACAGCATATAGACATGTACAGTGTTCAGTGTGCACAGCAGCCTTTATTATACAACATATAGACATGTACAGGGTTCAGTGTGTATAGCAGCCTTTATTATACAACATATAGACATGTACAGGGTTCAGTGTGCACAGCAGCCTTTATTGTACAGCATATAGACATGTACAGGGTTCAGTGTGCACAGCAGCCTTTATTGTACAGCATATAGACATGTACAGGGTTCAGTGTGCACAGCAGCCTTTATTATACAGCATATAGACATGTACAGGGTTCAGTGTGCACAGCAGCCTTTATTATACAGCATATAGACATGTACAGGGTTCAGTGTGCACAGCAGCCTTTATTATACAGAATATAGACATGTACAGGGTTCAGTGTGTATAGCAGCCTTTATTATACAACATATAGACATGTACAGGGTTCAGTGTGCACAGCAGCCTTTATTGTACAGCATATAGACATGTACAGGGTTCAGTGTGCACAGCAGCCTTTATTATACAGCATATAGACATGTACAGGGTTCAGTGTGTACAGCAGCCTTTATTATACAGCATATAGACATGTACAGGGTTCAGTGTGCACAGCAGCCTTTATTATACAGCATATAGACATGTACAGTGTTCAGTGTGCACAGCAGCCTTTATTATACAGCATATAGACATGTACAGGGTTCAGTGTGCACAGCAGCCTTTATTATACAGAATATAGACATGTACAGGGCTCAGTGTGCACAGCAGCCTTTATTGTACAACATATAGACATGTACAGGGTTCAGTGTGTACAGCAGCCTTTATTGTACAACATATAGACATGTACAGGGTTCAGTGTGTACAGCAGCCTTTATTATACAGCATATAGACATGTACAGGGTTCAGTGTGCACAGCAGCCTTTATTATACAGCATATAGACATGTACAGGGTTCAGTGTGTACAGCAGCCTTTATTATACAACATATAGACATGTACAGGGTTCAGTGTGTACAGCAGCCTTTATTATACAACATATAGACATGTACAGGGTTCAGTGTGCACAGCAGCCTTTATTGTACAACATATAGACATGTACAGGGTTCAGTGTGCACAGCAGCCTTTATTATACAGCATATAGACATGTACAGGGTTCAGTGTGCACAGCAGCCTTTATTATACAGCATATAGACATGTACAGTGTTCAGTGTGCACAGCAGCCTTTATTATACAACATATAGACATGTACAGGGTTCAGTGTGTATAGCAGCCTTTATTATACAACATATAGACATGTACAGGGTTCAGTGTGCACAGCAGCCTTTATTGTACAGCATATAGACATGTACAGGGTTCAGTGTGCACAGCAGCCTTTATTATACAGCATATAGACATGTACAGGGTTCAGTGTGTACAGCAGCCTTTATTATACAGCATATAGACATGTACAGGGTTCAGTGTGCACAGCAGCCTTTATTATACAGCATATAGACATGTACAGTGTTCAGTGTGCACAGCAGCCTTTATTATACAGCATATAGACATGTACAGGGTTCAGTGTGCACAGCAGCCTTTATTATACAGAATATAGACATGTACAGGGCTCAGTGTGCACAGCAGCCTTTATTGTACAACATATAGACATGTACAGGGTTCAGTGTGCACAGCAGCCTTTATTGTACAGCATATAGACATGTACAGGGTTCAGTGTGTACAGCAGCCTTTATTATACAGCATATAGACATGTACAGGGTTCAGTGTGTACAGCAGCCTTTATTATACAGCATATAGACATGTACAGGGTTCAGTGTGTACAGCAGCCTTTATTATACAGCATATAGACATGTACAGGGTTCAGTGTGCACAGCAGCCTTTATTATACAGCATATAGACATGTACAGTGTTCAGTGTGCACAGCAGCCTTTATTATACAACATATAGACATGTACAGGGTTCAGTGTGTATAGCAGCCTTTATTATACAACATATAGACATGTACAGGGTTCAGTGTGCACAGCAGCCTTTATTGTACAGCATATAGACATGTACAGGGTTCAGTGTGCACAGCAGCCTTTATTATACAGCATATAGACATGTACAGGGTTCAGTGTGCACAGCAGCCTTTATTATACAGCATATAGACATGTACAGGGTTCAGTGTGCACAGCAGCCTTTATTATACAGAATATAGACATGTACAGGGCTCAGTGTGCACAGCAGCCTTTATTGTACAACATATAGACATGTACAGGGTTCAGTGTGCACAGCAGCCTTTATTATACAGCATATAGACATGTACAGGGTTCAGTGTGTACAGCAGCCTTTATTATACAGCATATAGACATGTACAGGGTTCAGTGTGTACAGCAGCCTTTATTATACAGCATATAGACATGTACAGGGTTCAGTGTGTACAGCAGCCTTTATTATACAGCATATAGACATGTACAGGGTTCAGTGTGCACAGCAGCCTTTATTATACAGCATATAGACATGTACAGTGTTCAGTGTGCACAGCAGCCTTTATTATACAGCATATAGACATGTACAGGGTTCAGTGTGCACAGCAGCCTTTATTATACAGAATATAGACATGTACAGGGCTCAGTGTGCACAGCAGCCTTTATTGTACAACATATAGACATGTACAGGGTTCAGTGTGTACAGCAGCCTTTATTGTACAACATATAGACATGTACAGGGTTCAGTGTGTACAGCAGCCTTTATTATACAGCATATAGACATGTACAGGGTTCAGTGTGCACAGCAGCCTTTATTATACAGCATATAGACATGTACAGGGTTCAGTGTGTACAGCAGCCTTTATTATACAACATATAGACATGTACAGGGTTCAGTGTGTACAGCAGCCTTTATTATACAACATATAGACATGTACAGGGTTCAGTGTGCACAGCAGCCTTTATTGTACAACATATAGACATGTACAGGGTTCAGTGTGCACAGCAGCCTTTATTATACAGCATATAGACATGTACAGGGTTCAGTGTGTACAGCAGCCTTTATTATACAGCATATAGACATGTACAGGGTTCAGTGTGCACAGCAGCCTTTATTATACAGCATATAGACATGTACAGGGTTCAGTGTGCACAGCAGCCTTTATTATACAGCATATAGACATGTACAGGGTTCAGTGTGCACAGCAGCCTTTATTGTACAGCATATAGATATGTACAGGGTTCAGTGTGCACAGCAGCCTTTATTATACAGCATATAGACATGTACAGGGCTCAGTGTGCACAGCAGCCTTTATTATACAGCATATAGACATGTACAGGGTTCAGTGTGTACAGCAGCCTTTATTATACAGCATATAGACATGTACAGGGTTCAGTGTGTACAGCAGCCTTTATTATACAGCATATAGACATGTACAGGGTTCAGTGTGTACAGCAGCCTTTATTATACAGCATATAGACATGTACAGGGTTCAGTGTGTACAGCAGCCTTTATTGTACAACATATAGACATGTACAGGGTTCAGTGTGTACAGCAGCCTTTATTGTACAGCATATAGACATGTACAGGGTTCAGTGTGCACAGCAGCCTTTATTGTACAGCATATAGACATGTACAGGGTTCAGTGTGCACAGCAGCCTTTATTATACAGCATATAGACATGTACAGGGTTCAGTGTGCACAGCATCCTTTATTATACAGCATATAGACATGTACAGGGTTCAGTGTGTACAGCAGCCTTTATTATACAACATATAGACATGTACAGGGTTCAGTGTGTACAGCATCCTTTATTATACAGCATATAGACATGTACAGGGTTCAGTGTGTACAGCAGCCTTTATTATACAACATATAGACATGTACAGGGTTCAGTGTGTACAGCATCCTTTATTATACAGCATATAGACATGTACAGGGTTCAGTGTGCACAGCAGCCTTTATTGTACAACATATAGACATGTACAGGGTTCAGTGTGCACAGCAGCCTTTATTGTACAACATATAGACATGTACAGGGTTCAGTGTGCACAGCAGCCTTTATTATACAGCATATAGACATGTACAGGGTTCAGTGTGTACAGCAGCCTTTATTATACAGCATATAGACATGTACAGGGTTCAGTGTGTACAGCAGCCTTTATTATACAGCATATAGACATGTACAGGGTTCAGTGTGTACAGCAGCCTTTATTATACAACATATAGACATGTACAGGGTTCAGTGTGTACAGCAGCCTTTATTATACAGCATATAGACATGTACAGGGTTCAGTGTGTACAGCAGCCTTTATTATACAACATATAGACATGTACAGGGTTCAGTGTGTACAGCAGCCTTTATTGTACAGCATATAGACATGTACAGGGTTCAGTGTGTACAGCATCCTTTATTATACAGCATATAGACATGTACAGGGTTCAGTGTGTACAGCATCCTTTATTATACAGCATATAGACATGTACAGGGTTCAGTGTGTACAGCAGCCTTTATTATACATTCATATAGACATGTACAGGGTTCAGTGTGCACAGCAGCCTTTATTATACAACATATAGACATGTACAGGGTTCAGTGTGCACAGCAGCCTTTATTATACAACATAACATATAGACATGTACAGGGTTCAGTGTGTACAGCAGCCTTTATTATACAACATATAGACATGTACAGGGTTCAGTGTGTACAGCAGCCTTTATTATACAGCATATAGACATGTACAGGGTTCAGTGTGCACAGCAGCCTTTATTGTACAACATATAGACATGTACAGGGTTCAGTGTGCACAGCAGCCTTTATTGTACAACATATAGACATGTACAGGGTTCAGTGTGCACAGCAGCCTTTATTGTACAGCATATAGACATGTACAGGGTTCAGTGTGTACAGCAGCCTTTATTGTACAACATATAGACATGTACAGGGTTCAGTGTGTACAGCAGCCTTTATTGTACAGCATATAGACATGTACAGGGTTCAGTGTGTACAGCAGCCTTTATTGTACAACATATAGACATGTACAGGGTTCAGTGTGTACAGCAGCCTTTATTGTACAGCATATAGACATGTACAGGGTTCAGTGTGCACAGCAGCCTTTATTGTACAGCATATAGACATGTACAGGGTTCAGTGTGCACAGCAGCCTTTATTGTACAACATATAGACATGTACAGGGTTCAGTGTGCACAGCAGCCTTTATTGTACAGCATATAGACATGTACAGGGTTCAGTGTGCACAGCAGCCTTTATTATACAGCATATAGACATGTACAGGGTTCAGTGTGCACAGCAGCCTTTATTATACAGCATATAGACATGTACAGGGTTCAGTGTGCACAGCAGCCTTTATTGTACAACATATAGACATGTACAGGGTTCAGTGTGCACAGCAGCCTTTATTGTACAGCATATAGACATGTACAGGGTTCAGTGTGCACAGCAGCCTTTATTATACAGCATATAGACATGTACAGGGTTCAGTGTGCACAGCAGCCTTTATTATACAGCATATAGACATGTACAGGGTTCAGTGTGCACAGCAGCCTTTATTATACAGCATATAGACATGTACAGGGTTCAGTGTGCACAGCAGCCTTTATTGTACAGCATATAGACATGTACAGGGTTCAGTGTGCACAGCAGCCTTTATTATACAGCATATAGACATGTACAGGGCTCAGTGTGCACAGCAGCCTTTATTATACAGCATATAGACATGTACAGGGTTCAGTGTGTACAGCAGCCTTTATTATACAGCATATAGACATGTACAGGGTTCAGTGTGTACAGCAGCCTTTATTATACAGCATATAGACATGTACAGGGTTCAGTGTGTACAGCAGCCTTTATTATACAGCATATAGACATGTACAGGGTTCAGTGTGTACAGCAGCCTTTATTGTACAACATATAGACATGTACAGGGTTCAGTGTGTACAGCAGCCTTTATTGTACAGCATATAGACATGTACAGGGTTCAGTGTGCACAGCAGCCTTTATTGTACAGCATATAGACATGTACAGGGTTCAGTGTGCACAGCAGCCTTTATTATACAGCATATAGACATGTACAGGGTTCAGTGTGCACAGCATCCTTTATTATACAGCATATAGACATGTACAGGGTTCAGTGTGCACAGCAGCCTTTATTATACAACATATAGACATGTACAGGGTTCAGTGTGTACAGCATCCTTTATTATACAGCATATAGACATGTACAGGGTTCAGTGTGTACAGCAGCCTTTATTATACAACATATAGACATGTACAGGGTTCAGTGTGTACAGCATCCTTTATTATACAGCATATAGACATGTACAGGGTTCAGTGTGCACAGCAGCCTTTATTGTACAACATATAGACATGTACAGGGTTCAGTGTGCACAGCAGCCTTTATTGTACAACATATAGACATGTACAGGGTTCAGTGTGCACAGCAGCCTTTATTGTACAGCATATAGACATGTACAGGGTTCAGTGTGCACAGCAGCCTTTATTATACAGCATATAGACATGTACAGGGTTCAGTGTGTACAGCAGCCTTTATTATACAGCATATAGACATGTACAGGGTTCAGTGTGTACAGCAGCCTTTATTATACAACATATAGACATGTACAGGGTTCAGTGTGTACAGCAGCCTTTATTATACAGCATATAGACATGTACAGGGTTCAGTGTGTACAGCAGCCTTTATTATACAACATATAGACATGTACAGGGTTCAGTGTGTACAGCAGCCTTTATTGTACAGCATATAGACATGTACAGGGTTCAGTGTGTACAGCATCCTTTATTATACAGCATATAGACATGTACAGGGTTCAGTGTGTACAGCATCCTTTATTATACAGCATATAGACATGTACAGGGTTCAGTGTGTACAGCAGCCTTTATTATACATTCATATAGACATGTACAGGGTTCAGTGTGCACAGCAGCCTTTATTATACAACATATAGACATGTACAGGGTTCAGTGTGCACAGCAGCCTTTATTATACAACATAACATATAGACATGTACAGGGTTCAGTGTGTACAGCAGCCTTTATTATACAACATATAGACATGTACAGGGTTCAGTGTGTACAGCAGCCTTTATTATACAGCATATAGACATGTACAGGGTTCAGTGTGCACAGCAGCCTTTATTGTACAACATATAGACATGTACAGGGTTCAGTGTGCACAGCAGCCTTTATTGTACAACATATAGACATGTACAGGGTTCAGTGTGCACAGCAGCCTTTATTGTACAGCATATAGACATGTACAGGGTTCAGTGTGTACAGCAGCCTTTATTGTACAACATATAGACATGTACAGGGTTCAGTGTGTACAGCAGCCTTTATTGTACAGCATATAGACATGTACAGGGTTCAGTGTGTACAGCAGCCTTTATTGTACAACATATAGACATGTACAGGGTTCAGTGTGCACAGCAGCCTTTATTGTACAGCATATAGACATGTACAGGGTTCAGTGTGCACAGCAGCCTTTATTGTACAGCATATAGACATGTACAGGGTTCAGTGTGCACAGCAGCCTTTATTGTACAGCATATAGACATGTACAGGGTTCAGTGTGCACAGCAGCCTTTATTGTACAGCATATAGACATGTACAGGGTTCAGTGTGCACAGCAGCCTTTATTGTACAGCATATAGACATGTACAGGGTTCAGTGTGCACAGCAGCCTTTATTATACAGCATATAGACATGTACAGGGTTCAGTGTGCACAGCAGCCTTTATTGTACAGCATATAGACATGTACAGGGTTCAGTGTGCACAGCAGCCTTTATTATACAACATATAGACATGTACAGGGTTCAGTGTGTACAGCATCCTTTATTATACAGCATATAGACATGTACAGGGTTCAGTGTGTACAGCAGCCTTTATTATACATTCATATAGACATGTACAGGGTTCAGTGTGCACAGCAGCCTTTATTATACAACATATAGACATGTACAGGGTTCAGTGTGCACAGCAGCCTTTATTGTACAACATATAGACATGTACAGGGTTCAGTGTGCACAGCAGCCTTTATTGTACAACATATAGACATGTACAGGGTTCAGTGTGCACAGCAGCCTTTATTGTACAACATATAGACATGTACAGGGTTCAGTGTGCACAGCAGCCTTTATTGTACAACATATAGACATGTACAGGGTTCAGTGTGCACAGCAGCCTTTATTGTACAACATATAGACATGTACAGGGTTCAGTGTGCACAGCAGCCTTTATTGTACAGCATATAGACATGTACAGGGTTCAGTGTGCACAGCAGCCTTTATTGTACAGCATATAGACATGTACAGGGTTCAGTGTGCACAGCAGCCTTTATTGTACAACATATAGACATGTACAGGGTTCAGTGTGTACAGCAGCCTTTATTGTACAGCATATAGACATGTACAGGGTTCAGTGTGTACAGCAGCCTTTATTGTACAGCATATAGACATGTACAGGGTTCAGTGTGTACAGCAGCCTTTATTGTACAACATATAGACATGTACAGGGTTCAGTGTGTACAGCAGCCTTTATTGTACAACATATAGGCATGTACAGGGTTCAGTGTGTACAGCAGCCTTTATTGTACAGCATATAGGCATGTACAGGGTTCAGTGTGCACAGCAGCCTTTATTGTACAGCATATAGACATGTACAGGGTTCAGTGTGCACAGCAGCCTTTATTGTACAGCATATAGACATGTACAGGGTTCAGTGTGCACAGCAGCCTTTATTGTACAGCATATAGACATGTACAGGGTTCAGTGTGCACAGCAGCCTTTATTATACAGCATATAGACATGTACAGGGTTCAGTGTGCACAGCAGCCTTTATTATACAGCATATAGACATGTACAGGGTTCAGTGTGCACAGCAGCCTTTATTATACAGCATATAGACATGTACAGGGTTCAGTGTGCACAGCAGCCTTTATTATACAGCATATAGACATGTACAGGGTTCAGTGTGCACAGCAGCCTTCATTATACAGCATATAGACATGTACAGGGTTCAGTGTGCACAGCAGCCTTTATTATACAGCATATAGACATGTACAGGGCTCAGTGTGCACAGCAGCCTTTATTATACAGCATATAGACATGTACAGGGTTCAGTGTGCACAGCAGCCTTCATTATACAGCATATAGACATGTACAGGGTTCAGTGTGCACAGCAGCCTTCATTATATAGCATATAGACATGTACAGGGTTCAGTGTGCACAGCAGCCTTTATTGTACAGCATATAGACATGTACAGGGTTCAGTGTGCACAGCAGCCTTTATTGTACAGCATATAGACATGTACAGGGTTCAGTGTGCACAGCAGCCTTTATTGTACAGCATATAGACATGTACAGGGTTCAGTGTGCACAGCAGCCTTTATTGTACAGCATATAGACATGTACAGGGTTCAGTGTGCACAGCAGCCTTTATTGTACAGAATATAGACATGTACAGGGTTCAGTGTGCACAGCAGCCTTTATTATACAGCATATAGACATGTACAGGGTTCAGTGTGCACAGCAGCCTTTATTATACAGCATATAGACATGTACAGGGTTCAGTGTGCACAGCAGCCTTTATTATACAGCATATAGACATGTACAGGGTTCAGTGTGCACAGCAGCCTTTATTGTACAGCATATAGACATGTACAGGGTTCAGTGTGCACAGCAGCCTTTATTGTACAGCATATAGACATGTACAGGGTTCAGTGTGCACAGCAGCCTTTATTGTACAGCATATAGACATGTACAGGGTTCAGTGTGCACAGCAGCCTTTATTGTACAGCATATAGACATGTACAGGGTTCAGTGTGCACAGCAGCCTTTATTATACAACATATAGACAGGGTTCAGTGTGTACAGCAGCCTTTATTATACAACATATAGACATGTACAGGGTTCAGTGTGTACAGCAGCCTTTATTATACAGCATATAGATATGTACAGGGTTCAGTGTGTACAGCAGCCTTTATTATACAACATAGACATGTACAGGGTTCAGTATGTACAGCAGCCTTTATTATACAACATATAGAAATGTACAGGGTTTAGTGTGTACAGCAGCCTTTATTATACAACATCTGTAGAAAGCATATACAGTGCTCATACACTGGTGTTCATGTCATTGTGTACAGAAATGCACAGTACATCAACATTCATTGTATACAGTATACAGGACATATAGAAATTTACAGTAGATGTCAGCATTCATTGTACAGTATACAGGACATATAGAAATGTACAGTACATGTCAGCATTCATTGTATACAGTATACAGGACATATAGAAATTTACAGTAGATGTCTGCGTTCATTGTATACAGGACATACAGAAATGTACAGTAGATGTCAGCATTCTTTGTACAGTATACAGGACATATAGAAATGTACAGTAGATGTCAGCATTCATTGCATTCAGTATACAGGACATATAGAAATGTACAGTACATGTCAGCATTCATTGTATACAGTATACAGGACATACAGAAATTTACAGTAGATGTCAGCATTCATTGTGTACAGTATACAGGACATACAGAAATGTACAGTACATGTCAGCATTCATTGTATACAGTATACAGGACATACAGAAATTTACAGTAGATGTCTGCGTTCATTGTGTACAGTATACAGGACATATAGAAATGTACAGTAGATGTCAGCATTCATTGCATTCAGTATACAGGACATATAGAAATGTACAGTAGATGTCAGCATTCATTGTATACCGTATACAGGACTAGTGTTGAGCGGCATAGGCCATATTCGAATTCGCGAATATTCGCGAATATATGGACGAATATTCGTCATATATTCGCGAATATTCGCATATTTATTATATGCTCGCTTTATTTTCGCGTATGCGAAAATTTACATATGAGGAAATTCAACATTCGCGAACAATTCGCATATGCGAATTTTCGCACGCCAGTCTCACACAGTAGTATTAGAGCCTTCTTTACACCACACAAGCTGGAAGCAGAGAGGGATGATCACTGTTATGTGTACTGTGAAAAAAAAAACAACAAAAAAACAAAAACGAATATTCGTAATTACGAATATATAGCGCTATATTCGCAAAATTCGCGAATTCGCGAATATGCGATATTTGCGAATAATATTCGAATTGCGAATATTCGCGAGTAACACTATACAGGACATATAGAAATTTACAGTAGATGTCTGCGTTCATTGTATACAGTATACAGAACATATAGAAATGTACAGTAGATGTCAGTATTCATTGTATACAGGACATATAGAAATGTACAGTAGATGTCAGCATTCATTGTATACAGTATACAGGACATATAGAAATGTACAGTAGATGTCAGCATTCATTGTATACAGTATACAGGACATATAGAAATGTACAGTAGATGTCAGCATTCATTGTATACAATATACAGGACATATAGAAATTTACAGTAGATGTAAAAAACTAAGAAAAAAGAGGGATTCAGCTCACCACTGTGTGGTATTGGATGCAGGAGCTCCGTAGTTGCAGGAGAGCAAGGCAGGCAAGGCGCGGGCCGTGTCCCGGAGAACAATGGAAGAAGAAAGCACACGTGCAGGGGGGCCTCCAGCTGCTCCAAAAAGTCTAATTAGAAAGTTAAAACTTCACCTTTATTGTAGCATGTTTAAAAACAAAGGATATCCATGATGGAAATAAAAAAGAAGGAAGGGAAACCAACGCGTTTCGAGCCTGTACTGGCTCTTAGTCGTGCCACGACTAAGAGCCAGTACAGGCTCGAAACGCGTCGGTTTCCCTTCCTTCTTTTTTATTTTCATCATGGATATCCTTTGTTTTTAAACATGCTACAATAAAGGTGAAGTTTTAACTTTCTAATTGGACTTTTTGGAGCAGCTGGAGGCCCCCCTGCACGTGTCCTTTCTTCTTCCACAGTAGATGTCTGCGTTCATTGTATACAGTATACAGGACATATAGAATGTACAGTAGATGTCAGCATTCATTGTACAGTATACAGGACATATAGAAATGTATAGTAGATGTCAGCATTCATTGTATAGAGTATACAGGACATATATAAATGTACAGTAGATGTCAGCATTCATTGTACAGTATAGAGGACATATAGAAATGTACAGTAGATGTCTGCCTTCATTGTATACCGTATACAGGATATATAAAAATGTACAGTAGATGTCAGCGTTCATTGTATACAGTAGAATATACAGTAGATGTCAGCGTTCATTGTATACAGTAGAATATACAGTAGATGTCAGCATTCATTGTATACAGTAGAACATACAGTAGATGTCAGTGTTCATTGTATACAGTAGAATATACAGTAGGTGTCAGTGTTCATTGTATACAATAGAATATTCAGTAGATGGCAGTGTTCATTGTATACAGTATACAGGGCGTAGAATATACAGTTGATGCCAGCGTTCATTGTATACAGTGTACAGGATGTAGAAATGCACAGTGTTCATACGCACAGTGTTCATACAGTCATGCCAGCGTTCGTTCATTCATTGTATACAGTATACAGGACGTAGAAATGCACAGATGTCAGAACCCTAGCCAGTGTGGGAAATCTACAGTTTCTAATGTCAAGTCAATATTATTCAAGTGGGTGAAAAGCACCATAAGTCCCAGCAAGGCAACAGGGCTCCCAAAGGGTTACACTGCATGCCTTCTACTCTGCTTCATACTGTGTGTGTAATACCATCTGCACCTGCTTAGTAAAAGGCAGTTATCCGTAACCCAACATCGGGGTGTTTATTACCCCCGTGTCTAGCCCAGGAGAAGAAGCATTCTCCACCTCGGACCGTGTATAGGCTAACGGTGCCCTGGCATCACGAAGTGATAGGAATTTCTTGCACCCCTGTGTCACCAGACTAACACAAAATAATGAGTAAAGCACTACATATACACACCCTTACACTGTTACTATCACCCCATCCCCCCACCCCCCAAAAAGAAAAACGGCTTGTACGGCGGCAGTGTTTACTAAACTGAGCCTCCAGCTGTTGCAAAGCAACAACTCCCAGCATGCACAGACAGCCATTCACTGTCCAGGCACGCTGGGAGTTGTAGTTTTGCAACAGCTGGAGGAGTCCTGTTTGGGAAACGCTGCCAGTACGCCAGTATGCAAATCCCTAATTTAGGACTGTTCATGGCGCTCTCTCACTCTGTAGCCCTGTCGCATTTCAAGGCAACCGTTTAGGGCCACATATGGGGTGTTTCCGTACTCGGGAGAAATTGTGCTACAAATTTTCAGGGGCTTCATCTCCTTTTACTACTTATGAAAAAGAAAAGTTGGGGGCTACACCAACATGTTAGTGTAGAAAAATAATTTTTTTTACACATGCATGCTGGTGTTGCCCCATACTTCTCGTTTTCACAAGAGTTAAAGGAGAAAAGGCCCCCCAAAATTTGTTAGACAATTTCTCCCGAGTACAGAAATACCCCTTACGTTGCGCTAAACTGTTGCCTTGAAATACGCCTGGGCTCTGGAGTGAGATAGCGCTATGAGCATTTGAGGTCTAAATTAGAGATTTGCATACTGGCGTACTGGCAGTGTTTCCCAAAGAGGATTCCTCCAGCTGTTGCAAAGCTACAACTTCCAGCATACTTGGACATTCAATGGCTGTCCATGCATGCTGGGAGTTGTGTGTATATGTAGTGTTTTACTCTTTATTGTTTGTTACTGTGGTGACAAGGGGGTGCAAGGAATTTCTATTTCTATTCTTCGTGACGCCAGGGCACTGTTAGCCTATACACGGTCCAAGGTGGAGACAGCTTCTCCCAGGCCAGACATGAGATGAGATAATAAACACACCAATGTCAGGTTACGGATAACTGCCTTTTACTAAACAGGTGCAGATGGTATTACACACACAGTATGAAGCAGAGTGGGGATGCACTGTAACCCTTTGGGACCCCTGTTGCCTTGCTGGGACTTATGGCATTTTTCACCCACTTGAATAATACTGACTTGAGATTAGAAACTGTAAATTTTCTGACAAGGTCCAAGTGACTTCAGAGACCAAGGTCCAGTGACTTCAAAAACCTTAGGACATGCTGGGATTTATAGTGGACTTGGACAGTTTGGATGTAGGCCACACTGACTTGAGACAGGATGACTTGACTTTACTATGACAGACTATGAATGACTTCACCCCTTCTGTAGCTTACCAGGCTTTGACAACCTGTGGGGCAAGGGACTTGAGAATCCGTGGCTGCTTGACTGACTTTAGGCCTCTTCTGGACTCCAGACACACTCTAGACCCTTAAGGACATAGCGTTTTTCAGTTTTTGCACTTTGTTTTTTTCCTCCTTACATTTTAAAAATCATAACCCTTTCAATTTTGCACCTAAAAATCCATATGATGGCTTATTTTTGCGCCACTAATTCTACTTTGTAATGACATCAGTAATTTTACCCAAAAATCTACGGCAAAACGGAAAAAAAATCACTGTGCGACAAAATTGAAGAAAAAATGCCATTTTGTAACTTTTGGGGGCATGCTTTTTTCAGTAACAATGGCACCTTATGTTTATTCTCTAGGTGCCTACGATTAAAATGATACCCTACTTATATAGGATTGATTTTGTCCTCTTCTGGAAAAAATCATAACTACATGCAGGAAAATTAATAATTCTGACCCCTATAACTTTTTTATTTTTCCATATACAGGGATGTAAGGGGATAATTTTTTGCGCTGTGATCTGAAGTTTTTGTTTTGATCAGACTTTTTGATTGCTTTTTATTCATTTTTTTATGGTATAAAAAGTAACAAAAAATACGCTATTTTGTACCTTGGATATTTTTGCACGTACGCCATTGATCGTGCGGTTTAATTAATGATATATTTATATAGTTCAGACATTTACACATAAGGCGATACCATATATGTTTATTTTTATTTACACAGTTTTTGTTTTTTTTAATGGGAAAAGGGGGGCGATTCACACTTTTATTAGGGAAGGGGTGTAATCATCTTTATTAACTTTTTTTTTTTTTTGCAATGTTATAGCTCCCATAGGGGACTATAACATGCAGTACATTGATTTAATACACTGATCAATGCCATTGCATTGAATTGATCAGTGTTATCGGCGGTCAATTGCTCAAGCCTGGATTTCAGGCTTGGAGCAATCAATCGTTGACTGGACGCGCAGGAGGCAGGTAAGGCGTCCTAGCTGATCGGGACATCGCAACTTTGATCGCCGTGTTTAAAGAGTTAATGCCGGATATCTGCCTGAACGGCAATGTCTGGCATTAGCCACGGGTCCTGACTGCTGATAGCAGCCAGGACCGTGCGAGTATGATGCAAGCTCAGCTCCTGAGCTCGCTTCATAACCCTGCCATGCCGCAGCCACTTTTATACAAGTCATTCTGTTGGAAGGGGCCATCAGAACTTGACCTCACTGCAACTCAGCATACAAGAGAGCAGAGGCTCCACCCAGGGCTTATATGGGGGAGACTCTGAGGAGTCCCATAGGTCACCCTTAGGTCACATGGTCACTGATACCTCACTGGGTTACAATCACATGACAACAGGTTAATCACATGTCAACTATTCTTAAAGGCATAACACTTTTATATACAATACACAGCATAAAGATAACTGTACAAGGGGAACAGATGCAAGGGGGCCCAGGGGACACTGTAGGGAGGCTGCTTGACAGGGCAGCGAGGGTGCAGTAGTGCAACTCCTGTACTGGGCCACCACAATATAATAAAGTGCTGGAACATATTAAACATAACAGACATTTTCTCAGTGGACCCAACATAGGTGCAGCAGGCATGTCCGAGGAGATCCTCAGCCCACAGGACCCCACATTAGTGTAGTGTAAATAACAGTATGTGCAAGGAGACCATGATGTATTTTCTTGCAGTCTAACAGGACAAACCCCACCTCTGAAAACCACAATTACAATCATACAATTTGGGGCAGAATTCGGGTAGAAAAGCAGACATGGTGCACATCTACAATCTTGTATAATGATCTGATTGCTTCTCAGCATAATATCAAAAACTAACAGGTTGCTAGTATACATTTTTGATCAAAAAGTACAAGCCCACTCGCCACGTCAAGGCCACCTATCCAGAGTGGGTCCCTAACGTCCCTAGCATAAAATGGCGCAGCACCGAGCGGCGACCACCACCGCCGCGACGCCAATGCCCACAGGGGGGGGGAACGACCCACTGGCAGAGCAGCCCCAATGCCACTCAAACCAGTCTATGAGCCGCACCCCCCCCCCCCCGCAGACACGGCGCCACGGCAGCAACGGACACCGCACAGCACCACACCAGTGTGAACAGGGATGTAATAGCTCACTTACCATACTCTCCCAGTCAGACTGGGAGGCAGCTAGGAAAGAAATGGCCCATGTGCAGCTAACTACTGCTTATATAGGGTTGGGCTGAGGGGGTGGGGAAGAGTGCAGCACATGTTAAAACAAAGAAAAAGGAGGGGATAGAATCACAGTGTGAATTCGGGTAGAAAAGCAGACATGGTGCACATCTACAATCTTGTATAATGATCTGATTGCTTCTCAGCATAATATCAAAAACTAACAGGTTGTTAGTATACATTTTTGATCAAAAAGTACAAGCCCACTCGCCACGTCAAGGCCACCTATCCAGAGTGGGTCCCTAACGTCCCTAGCATAAAATGGCGCAGCACCGAGCGGCGACCACCACCGCCGCGACGCCAATGCCCACAGGGGGGGAACGACCCACTGGCAGAGCAGCCCCAATGCCACTCAAACCAGTCTATGAGCCGCACCCCCCCGCAGACACGGCGCCACGGCAGCAACGGACACCGCACAGCACCACACCAGTGTGAACAGGGATGTAATAGCTCACTTACCATACTCTCCCAGTCAGACTGGGAGGCAGCTAGGAAAGAAATGGCCCATGTGCAGCTAACTACTGCTTATATAGGGTTGGGCTGAGGGGGTGGGGAAGAGTGCAGCACATGTTAAAACAAAGAAAAAGGAGGGGATAGAATCACAGTGTGAATTCGGGTAGAAAAGCAGACATGGTGCACATCTACAATCTTGTATAATGATCTGATTGCTTCTCAGCATAATATCAAAAACTAACAGGTTGTTAGTATACATTTTTGATCAAAAAGTACAAGCCCACTCGCCACGTCAAGGCCACCTATCCAGAGTGGGTCCCTAACGTCCCTAGCATAAAATGGCGCAGCACCGAGCGGCGACCACCACCACCGCGACGCCAATGCCCACAGGGGGGAACGACCCACTGGCAGAGCAGCCCCAATGCCACTCAAACCAGTCTATGAGCCGCACCCCCCCGCAGACACGGCGCCACGGCAGCAACGGACACCGCACAGCACCACACCAGTGTGAAAAGGGATGTAATAGCTCACTTACCATACTCTCCCAGTCAGACTGGGAGGCAGCTAGGAAAGAAATGGCCCATGTGCAGCTAACTACTGCTTATATAGGGTTGGGCTGAGGGGGTGGGGAAGAGTGCAGCACATGTTAAAACAAAGAAAAAGGAGGGGATAGAATCACAGTGTGAATTCGGGTAGAAAAGCAGACATGGTGCACATCTACAATCTTGTATAATGATCTGATTGCTTCTCAGCATAATATCAAAAACTAACAGGTTGTTAGTATACATTTTTGATCAAAAAGTACAAGCCCACTCGCCACGTCAAGGCCACCTATCCAGAGTGGGTCCCTAACGTCCCTAGCATAGACTGGTTTGAGTGGCATTGGGGCCGCTCTGCCGGTGGGTCGTTCCCCCCTGTGGGCATTGGTGTCGCGGCGGTGGTGGTCGCCGCTTGGTGCTGCGCCATTTTATGCTAGGGACGTTAGGGACCCACTCTAAATAGGTGGCCTTGACGTGGCGAGTGGGCTTGTACTTTTTGATCAAAAATGTATACTAACAACCTGTTAGTTTTTGATATTATGCTGAGAAGCAATCAGATCATTATACAAGATTGTAGATGTGCACCATGTCTGTTTTTCTACCCGAATTCACACTGTGATTTCTATCCCCTCTTATTTTTGTTTGAACATGTTGTCTGCACTCTTCCCCACCCCCTCAGCCCAACCCTATATAAGTAGTAGTTAGCTACACATGGGTCATTTCTTTCCTAGCAGCCTCCCAGTCTGACTGGGAGAGCATGGTAAGTGAGCCATTACACCCTGTTCACACTGGTGTGGTGCTGTGTGGTGTCCGTTACTGCCGTGGCGCCGTGTCTGCGGGGGGGTGTGGCCCATAGACTGGTTTGAGTGGCATTGGGGCCGCTCTGCCGGTGGGTCGTTCCCCCCCTGTGGGCATTGGTGTCGCGGCGGTGGTGGTCGCCGCTCGGTGCTGCGCCATTTTATGCTAGGGACGTTAGGGACCCACTCTAAATAGGTGGCCTTGACGTGGCGAGTGGGCTTGTACTTTTTGATCAAAAATGTATACTAACAACCTGTTAGTTTTTGATATTATGCTGAGAAGCAATCAGATCATTATACAAGATTGTAGATGTGCACCATGTCTGTTTTTCTACCCGAATTCACACTGTGATTTCTATCCCCTCTTTTTTTTTGTTTGAACATGTTGTCTGCACTCTTCCCCAACCCTATATAAGTAGTAGTTAGCTACACATGGGTCATTTCTTTCCTAGCAGCCTCCCAGTCTGACTGGGAGAGCATGGTAAGTGAGCCATTACACCCTGTTCACACTGGTGTGGTGCTGTGCGGTGTCCGTTACTGCCGTGGCGCCGTGTCTGCGGGGGGGTGTGGCCCATAGACTGGTTTGAGTGGCATTGGGGCCGCTCTGCCGGTGGGTCGTTCCCCCCTGTGGGCATTGGTGTCGCGGCGGTGGTGGTCGCCGCTCGGTGCTGCGCCATTTTATGCTAGGGACGTTAGGGACCCACTCTGGATAGGTGGCCTTGACGTGGCGAGTGGCCTTTTACTTTTTGATCAAAAATGTATACTAACAACCTGTTAGTTTTTGATATTATGCTGAGAAGCAATCAGATCATTATACAAGATTGTAGATGTGCACCATGTCTGTTTTTCTACCCGAATTCATACAATTTGGGGCAGATTGTACCAAAATATATTCATTTAAAACATAATGTTTAATAGTCAATTTCAATATTACTTAGAAAAGTGTACACATAATTTTGCATAAATCTAAATAATCAATCAAAAACAATATCACTAAATATTGCACCATAAGCACCTATATGAGTGTTGCGCAGGTAGGTATAACGCGATCTTTACGCGCCCCTTTGCACTCTTACCTTGTAGCTGGCATAACTTTAGCTGTGTGATACGTAATCGGCACTCACCCTAAAAAGGGTGACCCCCATATCTTGGGATCCTGTCCCTACACTATACTAATCCCCAAATAGACAGAGGAGAAAAATAAATAATAAGTGTAGAGACAAAATATAGGTGCTAAGAATCAAATGTGCAAAGAAAGAATTGTGCAAACTACATTGAAATTAACAGATGTCATTTAAAATAATCAAACAGAACCATATCATCGATGCTGCATCACCAGAGTGGATCATCAGGAAGGCTTCTATTAGGAAGTTTACCATTGTTAAAGATCGTGTTATACCTACCTGCGCAACACTCATATAGGTGCTTGTGGTGAAATATTTAGTGAATATTAAATAATGAATGTATTTTGATACACTTCCCCAAATTGCATGATTTTGATTGTAGTGTCGTGTCTTTACAGCATGTACACGGTCGGGTTAACACGAGTTTCCCGCTATAAGTTTGAGCCATGGCGGATTTTCCCTAACTCAAACTCAGAGCGGGAAACTTACTGTAAACCCGCCCGTGTGCTCTAGCTGTTGTATAACTGCAACTCCCATGATATGCAACAGCTGGAGGCATGCATATCTACATCCTGTATACTGTATGATCACTGTGCATTTCTATATCCTATATATTTAATGAATGCTGACATCTGTGCATTTCTATATATCCTGTATACTGTATACAATGAACGCTGACATCTACTGTACATTTCTATGTCCTTGGAGCGCTCAGAGGGGACAATGAAGCTGCTGTACAATGAAGCTGCCCAGAGCTGAAGGAGTTGTGTACGTTCTCTCTGCTCTGCCTTCCCTTGGCTGTAACGCTGAACACTGTGCATTTCTATATCCTCACTGGGAGTATACAACAAAGGCAGAGCTGATCCGAGCTGAGGGAGGAGAGCTGAGAGAGGTTGGTACATCCTCTATGCCCTGCTCTGCCCTGGTTCCCCTTCAACAATCTTCGGCGAGCGGAGGGGAAAAGCGAACGCAGACCTGCATAGGATGCAAGTTTGCACTTCCCACTGGCAGCCCAAGTGTGTGTGCACTGCACCGCTCCCAGGGTCCACCAGGCAGCTAGTGATTGGGATGGCTGTGTCCGGCTACTAGAGGCCACCCAGGTACCAGCTGCTGCCACTGACTAGGACAGTGGGACTGGTAAAGAAAAGCGACGAGGGGGCTGTGCCAGACATTCATTGCCTACTGCTATGTAGGTGAGACACGCTTACTGTACTGTCTGCATGTGATGAGCACAGCCCATACTGTCATTAGCTGCACATACACTCACATAGCAGCACACACTCATAGCAGATCCCCATGCCCTGGTCTCAGATTATGACTGCACCACATGGACCAGGAGGCCGGACCAGGAGGCCACACCAGGACATCAGCATGTCATTGTACTAATCCAGTTACAGCCTGTATCATAGTTTAAAGCAGCTTTTGTAATTCCTAAAGCTTCAGAGCTGAAATCTCGCACACTATTGCTGACACACAAATTTAGCCCCTTAAGGACCATGGGCGTACATGTACCAAAATATCGTTCAGCAGGCACCCCGTGCAAACCCCTGACCCCCTCCCCCATGTCAATTCAGATCAGCAATTCGTGAAAAAAAGGGTGATAGGTGCCGTCCTATAGCACCAGGAGTGAAGTGGTACTGGTGCCACCTCACGATCGTCCTGATTCGTCAGCTGTTACTGGACAATGAATCAGGACGCCTGCTGTGGGGGTGTCGGGAGTGTGTACCTGGACTGGGGTCCCCCATTCCGCGGCATTGGTGGTGGGATCAGGGCCCCTAGAGCGTAGACAGTTGCAACTGTGGCAGGATGATCCGGCGTGTGCGCAGCAGCATAAGGTAAGGCCTCCTGCTGTTGCTTAGCAACAACTCTCAGCATGCACAAAAGGGCATGCTGGGAGTTGTTGTTATACAACAGCATAAGGCACTAATACAACTTCCAGCATGTCCTTTGGTAGTTTGTGCATGCTGGGGGTTGTAGTTATGCAACAGCTAGAGGCACAATTTTTCTATGAAAAAGTGTACCTCCAGCAATTGCATAACTACAACCCCCAGCATGCACAAACTACCAAAGGGCATGCTGGGAGTTGCAGTAGTGTGCCTCCAGTTGTGTCATAACGAAAAGTCCCAGCATGCCCTTCGGCTGTAAGTGCATGCTGAGAGTTGTAGTTTTGCAACAGCTGAAATGGCAGATGGGTTGCTGTTGGTTCGGGAAGACTTAGAGTTGTGGATAGAAGACATGTCCCACAGTCTGTGGGTCTCCGTAATTCATTTGCTGCACTTTCAGAATGTAAGGGCAACATGGATATTGGCTCAAGCTCAGTAGGTGTGGAACCATCGACTCCTATGTCTAATGTATACAAGACTGCAGCCAAGGACAAAAAAGATGAAGTAAAATATAAAAGGAAGCAGCTGTTGCTGGGTGATTCAATCATAAGAAGTGTGGAGCTTAAGGAAAATGGTTTTGTGAGATGTCTCCCGGGAGCTACTGCTAGAAGAGATAGAAGACGTATTCTTAATATTGTTAAGCAAGCAAAGCAGGAAGGGGAAGTTGATGTTCTTGTCCATCTAGGGACAAATGACCTGGCTTGCAATGAAGTTTCAGAGGTGAAGGAATCTTTTATCAAACTTGGTAATGATGTACAGGATTTTGCATCCACTGTTTCATTTTCTGAAGTTCTGCCTGTGCATAACGCCCAGCATGATAGGCAGAGGCACATTAAAGAGTTCAACTTATGGCTTAGTAAATGGTGTCTAGAGCAAGGATTTGGCTTTGTGTCTCATGATAGCTCTACTTGGAATAGAAAGGAACTGTACAAAAAAGATGGTTTGCATCTTTCTCTCAAAGGAACAAATGTACTCAGTGAACAATTCCAAGAATTTGCTAAGGAGTATTTAAACTAGGAAGGGGGGCAAAAGAGTGTCATGTCAGTAGCCCAGAGGTTAAGAAATGACAAGCTCAGAGTCCTGTATACAAATGCCCCCAGTCTAGGTAATAAAATCAATGAACTTGGGTCAATAATGGCATCTAAGAATGTAGATTTAGTGGCTGTTACTGAGACATGGTTTAATGAAAGGAATGACTGGGACATATCCATACCAGGGTACTCTCAGAAGAGACAGAGAAGGCAAGAAAGGAGGAGGAGTGGCCCTATATGTGAAAGATAGCATAAAATCTAACCTAATACAAGTTAGTGAGGCAACCACAGAGTCAGTTTGGGTTACGTTGCAGTTTGGTAATCATGCAGCAACTCGTGTAGGTGTGATATACAGACCACCTGGCCAAGTTAAAGAAGTAGATGATCTACTAGTTGAAGAAATATCTAAAATGACAATGAAAGGAGAAGTTATCATTATGGGAGACTTCAATCTTCCGGATATAAACTGGAAAACCAAAATAGCTAGTTCTACCAGGAGTACAGATATTCTAAATTCCCTACTGGGATTATCTCTACAACAAATGGTTGAGGAGCCAACGTGGAAGGAGGCCATTTTGGATTTGGTGTTCACAAATGGGGATTTGGTATATGATGTTATTGTAGGCGAAAGCTTGGGATCTAGTGATCACCAATCAGTGTGGTTTAACATGAGAATAGTGAAGGAGTCACACCACACAAAAACAAAAGTTTTAGATTTTAGAAAAACAGACTTTTCAAAAATGAGATTAGTCATAAATGAGTCCCTATCAGACTGGAACAAATTACATGGAGTTCAGGAGAAAAGGAACTACTTAAAAGACACTTTATTGAAGGCAACAGAAAATTGCACTAGACTTGTCAGTAAAAGCAGAAAAAGAGACCACTATGGTACTCAAAAAAATAAAAAACTAGCATTTAGTAATTATAAAACAACCCAGAGCAATGAAGATAGGGAAATCTACAAGACTAAGCAGAAAGAGGCCAAGCAAGTTATAAGAACTTCTAAAGCACAGGCAGAAGAAAAACTAGCTCAGTCTGTGAAAAAAGGAGATAAGACATTCTTCAGATATATAAATGAAAAAAGCAAATTAAAACAAGGAATAACTAAATTAAAAACAAAGGAAGGAAGGTATGTAGAAGAGAATAAGGGGCTAGCCGACTGCCTTAAAGGGGTATTCCACCCCTAGACATCTTATCCCCTATCCAAAGGATAGGGGATAAGATGTCAGATCACCGCGGTCCCGCTGCTGGGGACCCCTGGAATCCCTCTGCACGTAATGATGGGCGGTACAGGGGCCGGAGCATCGTTATGTCACGGCTCCGCCCCTTGTGATGTCACGGCCCGCCCCTTTCAATACAAGTCTATGGGAGGGGGTGTGGCGGTCATCACGCCCCCTCCCTGTCACGATGCCGGCTGGCAGGTAGTGGACCCTCTGTGCCAGAGAGGGATTGGCGTGGACCGTGCTAGTGGACCGGTTCTAAGCCACTACTGGTATTCACCAGAGCCCGCCGCAAAGCGGGATGGTCTTGCTGCGGCGGTAGTGACCAGGTCGTATCCACTAGCAACGGCTCACCTCTCTGGCTGCTGAAGATAGGCGCGGTACAAGGGAGTAGGCAGAAGCAAGGTCGGACGTAGCAGAAGGTCGGGGCAGGCAGCAAGGATCGTAGTCAGGGGCAACGGCAGAAGGTCTGGAAACACAGGCAAGGAACACACAAGGAACGCTTTCACTGGCACTAAGGCAACAAGATCCGGCAAGGGAGTGCAAGGGAAGTGAGGTAATATAGGGAAGTGCACAGGTGATTACCCTAATTGGAACCACTGCGCCAATCAGCGGCGCAGTGGCCCTTTAAATCGCAGAGACCCGGCGCGCGCGCGCCCTAGGGAGCGGGGCCGCGCGCGCCGGGACAGAACAGACGGGGAGCGAGTCAGGTAGGGGAGCCGGGGTGCGCATCGCGAGCGGGCGCTACCCGCATCGCGAATCGCATCCCGGCTGGCAGCGGGATCGCAGCGCCCCGGGTCAGAGGACGTGACCGGAGCGCTGCAGCGGAGAGAGTGAAGTGAGCGCTCCGGGGAGGAGCGGGGACCCGGAGCGCTCGGCGTAACAGTACCCCCCCCCTTGGGTCTCCCCCTCTTCTTGGAGCCTGAGAACCTGAGGAGCAGACTTTTGTCAAGGATGTTGTCCTCAGGTTCCCAGGATCTCTCTTCAGGACCACAACCCTCCCAGTCTACTAAAAAAAATTTTTTCCCTCTGACCTTTTTGGCAGCCAAAATTTCCTTGACCGAGAAGACGTCCGAGGAGCCGGAAACAGGAGTGGGAGGAACAGATTTGGGAGAAAAACGGTTGAGGATGAGTGGTTTGAGAAGAGAGACGTGAAAGGCATTAGGGATACGAAGAGAAGGAGGAAGAAGAAGTTTATAAGAGACAGGATTAATTTGACACAAAATTTTGAAAGGACCAAGATAGCGTGGTCCCAACTTGTAGCTAGGGACACGGAAGCGGACATATTTAGCGGAGAGCCATACCTTGTCTCCAGGGGAAAAAACGGGGGGAGCTCTTCTTTTCTTATCCGCGAACCTCTTCATGCGTGAAGAAGCCTGTAAGAGAGAATTTTGGGTCTCTCTCCATATAATGGAAAGGTCACGAGAAATTTCATCCACAGCGGGCAGACCAGAGGGCAAGGGGGTAGGGAGGGGGGGAAGAGGGTGACGGCCGTACACCACGAAAAATGGGGATTTGGAGGAAGATTCAGAGACCCTGAAGTTATACGAGAATTCGGCCCATGGAAGGAGATCTGCCCAGTCATCCTGGCGGGAGGAAACAAAATGTCGCAAATAATCACCCAAGATCTGGTTAATTCTTTCTACTTGTCCATTGGACTGGGGATGATATGCAGAGGAAAAATTTAATTTAATCTTGAGTTGTTTACAGAGAGCCCTCCAGAATTTAGACACGAATTGGACACCTCTATCCGAGACAATCTGCGTAGGCAACCCGTGAAGACGAAAAATGTGTACAAAAAATTGTTTAGCCAACTGAGGCGCAGAAGGAAGACCAGGAAGAGGGATGAAATGTGCCATTTTGGAGAATCGATCAACGACCACCCAAATAACAGTGTTGCCACGGGAAGGGGGTAAATCAGTAATAAAATCCATACCAATCAGAGACCAAGGCTGTTCGGGGACAGGCAGAGGATGAAGAAAACCAGCGGGCTTCTGGCGAGGAGTCTTATCCCGGGCACAGATAGTGCAGGCTCGCACAAAGTCCCCAACATCCGTCTCCAGAGTCGGCCACCAATAGAAGCGGGAGATGAGTTGCACAGATTTCTTGATGCCCGCATGACCTGCGAGATGGGAGGAGTGACCCCATTTGAGGATTCCGAGGCGTTGGCGTGGAGAAACAAAGGTCTTTCCTGGAGGAGTCTGCCTGATGGAGGCAGGAGAAGTAGAGATCAGGCAGTCAGGTGGAATGATGTGTTGCGGAGGGAGATCAACTTCTGAGACATCCGAGGAACGAGAGAGAGCATCGGCCCTAATGTTCTTATCGGCAGGACGAAAGTGAATCTCAAAATTAAATCGGGCAAAGAACAGAGACCACCGGGCCTGGCGAGGATTCAGCCGTTGGGCAGACTGGAGGTAGGAGAGGTTCTTGTGGTCGGTGTAGATAATAACAGGAAATCTTGATCCCTCCAGCAGATGCCTCCATTCCTCAAGTGCTAACTTAATGGCTAGAAGCTCTCGATCCCCGATGGAGTAGTTCCTCTCCGCTGGAGAGAAGGTCCTAGAGAAAAAACCACAAGTGACAGCATGCCCGGAAGAATTTTTTTGTAGAAGAACAGCTCCAGCTCCCACTGAGGAGGCATCAACCTCCAATAGGAAGGGTTTGGAAGGGTCAGGTCTGGAGAGCACGGGAGCCGAAGAAAAGGCAGACTTGAGTCGTTTAAAGGCGTCTTCTGCTTGAGGAGGCCAGGACTTGGGATCAGCATTTTTTTTGGTTAAAGCCACGATAGGAGCCACAATGGTAGAAAAATGTGGAATAAATTGCCTGTAATAATTGGCGAACCCCAAAAAGCGTTGGATAGCACGGAGTCCGGAGGGGCGTGGCCAATCTAAGACGGCAGAGAGTTTGTCTGGATCCATCTGTAGTCCCTGGCCAGAGACCAAATATCCTAGAAAAGGAAGAGATTGGCATTCAAACAGACATTTCTCAATCTTGGCATAGAGTTGGTTGTCACGAAGTCTCTGAAGAACCATACGGACATGCTGGCGGTGTTCTTCTAGATTGGCAGAAAAAATTAGGATATCGTCCAGATATACAACAACACAGGAGTATAACAGATCACGAAAAATTTCATTGACAAAGTCTTGGAAGACGGCAGGGGCATTGCACAGTCCAAAGGGCATGACCAGATACTCAAAGTGTCCATCTCTGGTGTTAAATGCCGTTTTCCACTCGTCCCCCTCTCTGATGCGGATGAGGTTATAGGCGCCTCTTAAGTCCAATTTAGTGAAGATGTGGGCACCTTGGAGGCGATCAAAGAGTTCAGAGATGAGGGGTAAGGGGTAGCGGTTCTTAACCGTGATTTTATTAAGACCGCGGTAGTCAATGCAAGGACGTAGGGAGCCATCTTTTTTGGACACAAAGAAAAATCCGGCTCCGGCAGGAGAGGAGGATTTACGGATAAAGCCCTTTTTTAGATTCTCCTGGACGTATTCGGACATGGCAAGAGTCTCTGGGGCAGAGAGAGGATAAATTCTGCCCCGGGGTGGAGTAGTGCCCGGGAGGAGGTCGATAGGGCAATCATAAGGCCTGTGAGGAGGTAGAGTCTCAGCTTGTTTTTTGCAGAAAACATCCGCGAAGTCCATATAGGCCTTAGGGAGACCGGTTACAGGAGGAACCACAGAGTTACGGCAAGGGTTACTGGGAACCGGTTTTAGACAGTTCTTGGAACAAGAGGACCCCCAACTCTTGATCTCCCCAGTGGACCAATCCAGGGTTGGGGAATGAAGTTGAAGCCAGGGAAGTCCAAGGAGAATTTCTGAGGTGCAATTGGGGAGGACCAAAAGTTCAATCCTCTCATGATGAGATCCGATGCTCATAAGAAGGGGCTCCGTGCGGAAACGTATGGTACAGTCCAATCTTTCATTATTTACACAATTGATGTAGAGGGGTCTGGCGAGACTGGTCACCGGGATGTTGAACCTGTTGACGAGAGAGGCCAAAATAAAATTTCCTGCAGATCCAGAGTCCAAGAAGGCCACAGCAGGGAAGGAGAAGGCAGAGGCAGACATCCGCACAGGCACTGTAAGACGTGGAGAAGCAGAGTAGACATCAAGGAGTGTCTCACCTTTGTGCGGAGTCAGCGTACGTCTTTCCAGGCGGGGAGGACGGATAGGACAATCCCTCAGGAAGTGTTCGGTACTAGCACAGTACAGGCAGAGGTTCTCCATACGGCGTCGTGTCCTCTCTTGAGGTGTCAGGCGAGACCGGTCGACCTGCATAGCCTCCACGGCGGAAGGCACAAGAACAGATTGCAGGGGACCAGAGGAGAGAGGAGCCGAGGAGGAGAAACGCCTCGTGCGAACAGAGTCCATATCTTGGCGGAGTTCCTGACGCCTTTCGGAAAAACGCATGTCAATGCGAGTGGCTAGGTGAATAAGTTCATGTAGATTAGCAGGAATTTCTCGTGCGGCCAGAACATCTTTAATGTTGCTGGATAGGCCTTTTTTGAAGGTCGCGCAGAGGGCCTCATTATTCCAGGACAATTCTGAAGCAAGTGTACGGAACTGTACGGCATACTCGCCAACGGAAGAATTACCCTGGACCAGGTTCAACAGGGCAGTCTCAGCAGAAGAGGCTCGGGCAGGTTCCTCAAAGACACTTCGGATTTCCGAGAAGAAGGAGTGTACAGAGGCAGTGACGGGGTCATTGCGGTCCCAGAGCGGTGTGGCCCATGACAGGGCTTTTCCGGACAGAAGACTGACTACGAAAGCCACCTTAGACCTTTCAGTGGGAAACAGGTCCGACATCATCTCCAGATGCAGGGAACATTGGGAAAGAAAGCCACGGCAAAACTTAGAGTCCCCATCAAATTTATCCGGCAAGGATAAGCGTATCCCAGGAGCGGCCACTCGCTGCGGAGGAGGTGCAGGAGCTGGCGGAGGAGATGACTGCTGAAGCTGTGGTAGTAACTGTTGTAGCATAACGGTCAGTTGAGACAGCTGTTGGCCTTGTTGCGCTATCTGTTGTGACTGCTGGGCGACCACCGTGGTGAGGTCAGCGACAACTGGCAGAGGAACTTCAGCGGGATCCATGGCCGGATCTACTGTCACGATGCCGGCTGGCAGGTAGTGGACCCTCTGTGCCAGAGAGGGATTGGCGTGGACCGTGCTAGTGGACCGGTTCTAAGCCACTACTGGTATTCACCAGAGCCCGCCGCAAAGCGGGATGGTCTTGCTGCGGCGGTAGTGACCAGGTCGTATCCACTAGCAACGGCTCACCTCTCTGGCTGCTGAAGATAGGCGCGGTACAAGGGAGTAGGCAGAAGCAAGGTCGGACGTAGCAGAAGGTCGGGGCAGGCAGCAAGGATCGTAGTCAGGGGCAACGGCAGAAGGTCTGGAAACACAGGCAAGGAACACACAAGGAACGCTTTCACTGGCACTAAGGCAACAAGATCCGGCAAGGGAGTGCAAGGGAAGTGAGGTAATATAGGGAAGTGCACAGGTGATTACCCTAATTGGAACCACTGCGCCAATCAGCGGCGCAGTGGCCCTTTAAATCGCAGAGACCCGGCGCGCGCGCGCCCTAGGGAGCGGGGCCGCGCGCGCCGGGACAGAACAGACGGGGAGCGAGTCAGGTAGGGGAGCCGGGGTGCGCATCGCGAGCGGGCGCTACCCGCATCGCGAATCGCATCCCGGCTGGCAGCGGGATCGCAGCGCCCCGGGTCAGAGGACGTGACCGGAGCGCTGCAGCGGAGAGAGTGAAGTGAGCGCTCCGGGGAGGAGCGGGGACCCGGAGCGCTCGGCGTAACACTCCCATAGACTTGCATTAAGGGGACGGGCCGTGATGTCACCAGGGGTGGCGCCATGACGTCACGCTGCTCCGTCCCCCGTATCGCCCGTCATTACGCACAGAGCGAACTCGCTCTGTGCTGTAATGATAGTGCGGTTCTGCAGCGGGGATCCCCAGCAGCGGCACCGCCGCGATCTGACATCTTATCCCCTATCCTTTGGATAGGGGATAAGATGTCTAGGGGCGGAATACCCCTTTAATGAATACTTCTGTTCAGTTTTTACAGAAGAAAAAGAAGGAAAAGGACCTCCATTAGAGAGGAAAACTAAGGAAGCGTTTGATGCATGTGTCTTTACGGAGGGAGAGGTTCTACGTTTGCTTTCTAAAGTGAAGACAAATAAATCACAGGGGCCTGATGGGATACACCCAAAATTATTAAAAGAGTT
This sequence comes from Hyla sarda, assembly GCF_029499605.1. Classification (NCBI taxonomy): domain Eukaryota; kingdom Metazoa; phylum Chordata; class Amphibia; order Anura; family Hylidae; genus Hyla; species Hyla sarda. Next base: position 164,459,664 of record NC_079193.1, read on the forward strand.
TAGTGGTGAGCTAGCAAAACCGTTAACAGATTTATTTAACCAATCAATGGTAACAGGAGCCGTCCCGGAAGATTGGAAATTAGCAAATGTTGTGCCCATTTACAAGAAAGGTAGTAGGGATGAATGTCACGATGCCGGCTGGCAGGTAGTGGATCCTCTGTGCCAGAGAGGGATTGGCGTGGACCGTGCTAGAGGATCGGTTCTAAGTCACTACTGGTTTTCACCAGAGCCCGCCGCAAAGCGGGATGGTCTTGCTGCGGCGGTAGTGACCAGGTCGTATCCCCTAGCAACGGCTCAACCTCTCTGGCTGCTGAAGATAGGCGCGGTACAAGGGAGTAGACAGAAGCAAGGTCGGACGTAGCAGAAGGTCGGGGCAGGCAGCAAGGATCGTAGTCAGGGGCAACGGCAGGAGGTCTGGAACACAGGCTAGGAACACACAAGGAAACGCTTTCACTGGCACTAAGGCAACAAGATCCGGCGAGGGAGTGAAGGGGAAGTGAGGTGATATAGGGAAGTGCACAGGTGTAAACACTAATTGGAACCACTGCGCCAATCAGCGGCGCAGTGGCCCTTTAAATCGCAAAGACCCGGCGCGCGCGCGCCCTAGGGAGCGGGGCCGCGCGCGCCGGGACAGAACTGACGGAGAGCGAGTCAGGTACGGGAGCCGGGGTGCGCATCGCGAGCGGGCGCTACCCGCATCGCGAATCGCATCCCGGCCAGAGGCGGTATCGCAGCGCCCCGGGTCCGTGGAACCGACCGGAGCGCTGCAGTGAGAGGAGTGTAGCGAGCGCTCCGGGGAGGAGCGGGGACCCGGAGCGCTCGGCGTAACAGTACCCCCCCCCTTGGGTCTCCCCCTCTTCTTGGAGCCTGAGAACCTGAGGACCAGACTTTTGTCCAGGATATTGTCCTCAGGTTCCCAGGACCTCTCTTCTGGACCACAACCCTCCCAATCCACTAAAAAGAAGGTTTTCCCTCTGACCTTTTTAGATGCTAAAATTTCTTTGACGGAGAAGATGTCCGAGGAGCCGGAGACAGGAGTGGGGGGAACAGATTTGGGAGAGAAACGGTTAATGATAAGTGGTTTAAGAAGAGAAACATGAAAGGCATTAGGAATACGAAGAGAAGGAGGAAGAAGAAGTTTGTAAGAGACAGGATTAATCTGGCGCAAAATCTTGAAAGGACCAAGATAGCGTGGTCCCAACTTATAGCTAGGGACACGGAAGCGGACATATTTGGCGGAGAGCCATACCTTGTCTCCAGGGGAAAAAATGGGAGGAGCTCTTCTTTTCTTATCCGCGAATCTCTTCATGCGTGAAGAAGCCTGTAAGAGAGAATTTTGGGTCTCTCTCCATATGATGGAGAGATCACGAGAAATTTCATCCACAGCGGGCAGACCAGAGGGCAAGGGGGTAGGGAGGGGGGGAAGAGGGTGACGGCCGTACACCACGAAAAACGGGGATTTGGAGGAAGATTCAGAGATTCTGAAATTATACGAGAATTCGGCCCAAGGTAGAAGATCTGCCCAGTCATCCTGGCGGGAGGAAACAAAATGTCGTAAATAGTCACCCAAGATCTGGTTAATTCTTTCTACTTGTCCATTGGATTGAGGATGGTATGCAGAAGAAAAATTTAATTTAATCTTGAGTTGTTTACAGAGAGCCCTCCAGAATTTAGACACAAATTGGACGCCTCTATCCGAGACGATCTGCGTAGGCAACCCGTGAAGACGAAAAATGTGTACAAAAAATTGTTTAGCCAACTGAGGCGCTGAAGGAAGACCAGGAAGAGGGATGAAATGTGCCATTTTGGAGAATCGATCAACGACCACCCAAATAACAGTGTTGCCATGGGATGGGGGTAAGTCAGTAATAAAATCCATACCAATCAGAGACCAAGGTTGTTCGGGAACAGGCAGAGGAAGAAGAAAACCAGCGGGCTTCTGGCGAGGAGTCTTATCCCGGGCACAGATAGTGCAGGCTCGCACAAAGTCCACCACATCAGTCTCTAGAGTCGGCCACCAATAGAAGCGAGAGATGAGTTGCACAGATTTCTTGATGCCCGCATGACCTGCGAGATGGGAGGAGTGACCCCATTTGAGGATTCCGAGGCGTTGGCGTGGAGAAACAAAGGTCTTTCCTGGTGGAGTTTGCCTGATGGAGGCTGGAGAAGTGGAAATCAGGCAGTCAGGAGGAATGATGTGTTGAGGAGAGAGTTCAATTTCAGAAGCATCTGAGGAACGAGAGAGAGCATCGGCCCTAATGTTCTTATCAGCAGGCCGAAAGTGAATTTCAAAATTAAATCGGGCAAAGAACAGAGACCACCTGGCCTGACGAGGATTCAGCCGTTGGGCAGACTCGAGGTATGAGAGGTTCTTGTGATCGGTGTAAATAATAACTGGAAATCTTGATCCCTCCAGCAGATGCCTCCATTCCTCAAGTGCTAATTTAATGGCTAGAAGCTCTCGATCCCCGATGGAGTAGTTCCTCTCCGCCGGAGAGAAGGTCCTAGAAAAAAACCCACAAGTAACAGCATGCCCGGAAGAGTTTTTTTGTAGAAGGACAGCTCCAGCTCCCACTGAGGAGGCATCAACCTCCAATAGGAAGGGTTTAGATGGGTCAGGTCTGGAGAGCACGGGAGCCGAAGAGAAGGCGGACTTGAGTCGTTTAAAGGCGTCTTCCGCTTGAGGAGGCCAAGACTTGGGATCGGCATTTTTTTTGGTTAAAGCCACAATAGGAGCCACAATGGTAGAAAAATGTGGAATAAATTGCCTGTAATAATTGGCGAACCCCAAAAAACGTTGGATGGCACGGAGTCCGGAGGGGCGTGGCCAATCTAAGACGGCAGAGAGTTTATCTGGATCCATTTGTAGTCCCTGGCCAGAGACCAAGTATCCTAGAAAAGGAAGAGATTGGCATTCAAACAGACATTTCTCAATTTTAGCATAGAGTTGATTGTCACGAAGTCTCTGAAGAACCATACGGACATGCTGGCGGTGTTCTTCTAGATTGGCCGAAAAAATTAGGATATCATCAAGATATACAACAACACAGGAGTATAACAGATCACGAAAAATTTCATTAACAAAGTCTTGGAAGACAGCAGGGGCGTTGCACAGGCCAAAGGGCATGACCAGATACTCAAAGTGTCCATCTCTGGTGTTAAATGCTGTTTTCCACTCATCCCCCTCTCTGATGCGGATGAGGTTATAGGCGCCTCTTAAGTCCAATTTAGTAAAGATGTGGGCACCTTGGAGGCGATCAAAGAGTTCAGAGATGAGGGGTAAGGGGTAGCGGTTCTTAACCGTGATTTTATTAAGTCCGCGGTAGTCAATGCAAGGACGTAGAGAGCCATCTTTTTTGGACACAAAGAAAAATCCGGCTCCGGCAGGAGAGGAGGATTTACGGATAAAGCCCTTTTTTAGATTCTCCTGGACGTATTCAGACATGGCAAGAGTCTCTGGGGCAGAGAGAGGATAAATTCTGCCCCGGGGTGGAGTAGTGCCCGGGAGGAGGTCGATAGGACAATCATAAGGCCTGTGAGGAGGTAGAGTCTCCGCTTGTTTTTTGCAGAAAACATCCGCGAAGTCCATATAGGCCTTAGGGAGACCGGTTACTGGAGGAAGCACAGAGTTACGGCAAGGGTTACTGGGAACCGGTTTTAGACAGTCCTTGGAACAAGAGGGCCCCCAACTCTTGATCTCCCCAGTGGACCAATCCAGGGTTGGGGAATGAAGTTGAAGCCAGGGAAGTCCAAGGAGAATTTCCGAGGTGCAATTGGGGAGGACCAAAAGTTCAATCCTCTCGTGATGAGATCCGATGCTCATTAGAAGGGGCTCCGTGCGGAAACGTATGGAACAGTCCAATCTTTCATTGTTTATACAATTGATGTAAAGGGGTCTGGTGAGACTGGTCACTGGGATGTTGAACCTGTTGACGAGGGAGGCCAAAATAAAATTTCCTGCAGATCCAGAGTCTAAGAAGGCCACAGAAGAGAAGGAGAAGGCAGAGGCAGACATCCGCACAGGCACAGTAAGACGTGGAGAAGCAGAGTGGACATCAAGGATTGTCTCACCTTTGTGCGGAGTCAGGGTACGTCTTTCCAGGCGGGGAGGGCGGATAGGACAATCCCTCAGGAAGTGTTCGGTACTAGCACAGTACAGGCAGAGGTTCTCCATGCGGCGTCGTGTCCTCTCTTGAGATGTCAGGCGAGACCGGTCGACCTGCATAGCCTCCACGGCGGGAGGCACAGGAACAGATTGCAGGGAACCAGAGGAGAGAGGAGCCGAGGAGAAGAAACGCCTCGTGCGAACAGAGTCCATATCTTGGCGGAGCTCCTGACGCCTTTCGGAAAAACGCATGTCAATGCGAGTGGCTAGGTGAATAAGTTCATGAAGATTAGCAGGCATTTCTCGTGCGGCCAGCACATCTTTAATGTTGCTGGATAGGCCTTTTTTAAAGGTCGCGCAGAGGGCCTCATTGTTCCAGGATAATTCAGAAGCAAGAGTACGGAATTGTACGGCATACTCGCCAACGGAAGAATTACCCTGGACCAGGTTCAACAGGGCAGTCTCAGCAGAAGAGGCTCGGGCAGGTTCCTCAAAGACACTTCGAATTTCCGAGAAGAAGGAGTGTACAGAGGCAGTGACGGGGTCATTGCGGTCCCAGAGCGGTGTGGCCCAAGCCAGGGCTTTTCCAGACAGCAGGCTGACTACGAAAGCCACCTTAGACCTTTCAGTGGGGAACTGGTCCGACATCATCTCCAAGTGTAATGAACATTGGGAAAGGAAGCCACGGCAAAGCTTAGAGTCCCCATCAAATTTATCCGGCAAGGATAGTCGTAGTCCAGAAGCGGCCACTCGCTGCGGAGGAGGTACAGGAGCTGGCGGAGGAGATGGTTGCTGGAGCTGTGGTAGTAACTGTTGTAGCATAACAGTCAGTTGAGACAGCTGTTGGCCTTGTTGCGCAATCTGTTGTGACTGCTGGGCGACCACCGTGGTGAGGTCAGCGACAACTGGCAGAGGAACTTCAGCGGGATCCATGGCCGGATCTACTGTCACGATGCCGGCTGGCAGGTAGTGGATCCTCTGTGCCAGAGAGGGATTGGCGTGGACCGTGCTAGAGGATCGGTTCTAAGTCACTACTGGTTTTCACCAGAGCCCGCCGCAAAGCGGGATGGTCTTGCTGCGGCGGTAGTGACCAGGTCGTATCCCCTAGCAACGGCTCAACCTCTCTGGCTGCTGAAGATAGGCGCGGTACAAGGGAGTAGACAGAAGCAAGGTCGGACGTAGCAGAAGGTCGGGGCAGGCAGCAAGGATCGTAGTCAGGGGCAACGGCAGGAGGTCTGGAACACAGGCTAGGAACACACAAGGAAACGCTTTCACTGGCACTAAGGCAACAAGATCCGGCGAGGGAGTGAAGGGGAAGTGAGGTGATATAGGGAAGTGCACAGGTGTAAACACTAATTGGAACCACTGCGCCAATCAGCGGCGCAGTGGCCCTTTAAATCGCAAAGACCCGGCGCGCGCGCGCCCTAGGGAGCGGGGCCGCGCGCGCCGGGACAGAACTGACGGAGAGCGAGTCAGGTACGGGAGCCGGGGTGCGCATCGCGAGCGGGCGCTACCCGCATCGCGAATCGCATCCCGGCCAGAGGCGGTATCGCAGCGCCCCGGGTCCGTGGAACCGACCGGAGCGCTGCAGTGAGAGGAGTGTAGCGAGCGCTCCGGGGAGGAGCGGGGACCCGGAGCGCTCGGCGTAACAATGAATCAAACAACTATAGGCCAGTAAGTCTGACATCAATAGTGGGGAAATTAATGGAAACCCTACTAAAGGATAGGATTGTGGGACATCTAAAATCCCATGGATTGCAAGATGAAAAACAACATGGGTTTACTTCAGGGAGATCATGTCAAACAAATCTTATTGATTTTTTTGACTGGGTGACTAAAATAATAGATGGCGGAGGGGCAGTAAACATCGCATATCTAGATTTTAGTAAGGCTTTTGACACTGTCCCACATAGAAGACTTATCAATAAACTACAGTCATTGAACTTGGAGTAACAGACAACAGAGGGTTGTAGTCAATGGAGAATATTCAGAGCACAGTCTTGCCACCAGTGGGATACCTCAGGGATCTGTACTGGGACCAATATTGTTTAATATCTTCATTAATGATATTACAGAAGGTCTCGATGGTAAGGTATGTCTTTTTGCTGATGACAAAAAGATATGTAACAGGGTTGATGTTCCTGGAGGAATACGCCAAATGGAAAAGGATTTAGGCAAACTAGAAGAATGGTCAGAACTGTGGCAACTGAAAGTTAATGTGGATAAGTGCAAGATAATGCACCTGGGGCGTAAAAACCCTCAGAATGTAGATTATTTGACACAGCCCTGACCTCAGTATCTGAGGAGAGGGATTTAGGAGTAATTATTTCAGAAGACTTAAAGGTAGGAATACAATGTCATAGAGCAGCAGGAAACGCTAGCAGAATGCTTGGATGTATAGGGAGAGGTATAAGCAGTAGAAAGAGAGAAGTGCTCATGCCGCTGTACAGAACACTGGTGAGACCTCATTTGGAGTATTGTGCGCAGTACTGGAGGCTGTATCTCCAGAATGATATAGATACTCTAGAGAGAGTTCAAAGAAGAGCAACTAAACTAGTACATGGATTGCAGGATAAAACTTACCAGGAAAGGTTAAAGGACCTTAACATGTATAGCTTGGAAGAAAGAAGAGACAGAGGGGATATGATAGAGACTTTTAAATACATAAAGAGAATCAACACGGTAAAGGAGGAGAGCATATTTAAAAGAAGAAAAACTACCACAAGAGGACATAGTTTTAAATTAGAGGGGCAAAGGTTTAAAAGTAATATCAGGAAGTATTACTTTACTGAGAGAGTAGTGGAGGCATGGAATAGCCTTCCTGCAGAAATGGTCGCTGCAAATACAGTGAAGGAGTTTAAACATGAATGGGATAAGCATAAGGCTATCCTTCATATAAGATAGGGCCAGGGACTATTCATAGTATTCAGATTATTGGGCAGACTAGATGGGCCAAATGGTTCTTATCTGCCGACACATTCTATGTTTCTGAAGGCACACTGGTTGCGAAACACTGAGTTTGTTACCTAACTCAGTGTTTCGCAACCAGTGTGCCCCCAGCTGTTGCTAACTACAACTCCCAGAATGCACTGATAGACTGTACATGCTGGGAGTTGTAGTTTTGCAACAGCTGGAGGCACACTGGTTGCAAAACACTGAGTTAAGTAACAAACTCAGTGTTTTGCAACCAATGTGCCTCCAGCTGTTGCATAACTACAACTCCCAACATGTATGGTCTGTCAGTGCATGCTGGGAGTTGTAGTTTTGCCTTCACATGGACAGGGGTTTAAAGCGAGTTTTCTGCTGCAAGTTTGAAATATGGCAAATTTTCCGCTGCAGCTCAAACTCCCAGCGGGAAACTCGCTGTAAACCCCGCCTGTGTAATTGTACCCTAAAACCGCTACACTACACTACACCTACACAAAATAAAAAGTAAAGCACTACATATACACACCCTTACACAGTCCCCCCCCCCCCTCCCCAATATAAATAAAAAAACAGCCTCCAGCTGTTGAAAAACAACAACTCCCAGTATTGCCGGACACCACTCACTGTGAAGGCATGCTGGAAATTTTGCAACAGCTGGAGACACCCTGTTTGGGAAACACTGGCCCTATGCCAGTATTTTGGTGGCGGAAGCAAATCCCCAATTTAGGCCTCAAATGCGCATGGCGCCCTCTCGCTTTGGAGCCCTGTCGTATTTTAAGGCAACAGTTTAGGGCCACATATGGGTTATTTTCGTACGCAGGAGAAATTGCATTACACATTTTGGGGAGGCTTTTTCTCCTTTTACCCCTTGTGAAAAGGTAAAGTTGGGGTCTACACCAGCATGTTAGTGTAAAAATCTAATTTTTATTTTCACGTCCATCTTTAGCGTAAATTTGTCAAACACTTGTGGGAGTTGTTAAGGTCCACTGTACCCCTTGTTACGTTCCTTGAGGGGTGTAGTTTCCAAATAGTATGCCATGTGTTTTTTTTTTTTTTTTTTTTTTTGCTGTTCTGGCACCATAGGGGCTTTCTTAAATGTGACATGCCCCCCAAAACCATTTCAGAAAAACTCACTCACCAAAATCCCATTGTCACTCCTTCCCTTCTGAGCCCTTTAGTGCACCCACAGAGCACTTTCCATTCACAATCCAAGAGCACAGACAAAGCAATCGGCACAGGTGTCACCTAGCTCCACTGCTCAGGCAATGTTCACTATAGAGAAGATGTAATAGAAAGCCAAAGTACGGACCTGTATGCAGCGTGGATCCCGCCGGTATGGTGCTCAGCCCTAGGAACGTGCAGCACTGCAGACAAGACAACTGGGAAGGAGAGGACGGCACACATCAGGTAGGCGGTTAAACAATTGTCCTTTATTCGGAGCGAAGTGTCACAACGTGCAGGTTAAAATCCTGTTAACCAGCAGGAGGTTATAGCCATTTCACGCCTACACGGCGTTTCTTCAGACCATGTTTACATTCACATATGAGGTATTTCCTTACTCGAGAGAAATGGGGTTACACATTTTGGGGGGCTTTTTCTCCTTTTACCCCTTATAAAAATAAAAAAAAACTGAGTCTACTGGGAACATGTTAGTGTAAAAAATTGAGATTTTGAATTTTCTCCTTCACTTTGCTGCTATTCCTGTGAAACACCTAAAGGGATAACAAACTTTCTGAATGTCATTTTGTATACTTTGAGGGGTGCAGTTTTTATAATGGGGTCATGTATGGGGTATTTCTAATAAGAAGGCCCTTCAAATCAACTTCAAAGCTTAACTGGTCCCTGAAAAATTCTGATTTTGAAAATGTTGGGAACAATTAGAAAATAGCTTCTGAACTTTGAAGCCCTCTGATGTCTTCCCAAAGGAAAAACATGTACACTTTATGATGCTAACATAAAGTAGACATATTGTTTATGTGAAGCAATATATAATTTATTTGGTATGTCTATTTTACTTACAAGCAAAGAACTTCAAAGTTAGAAAAATACTAAATATTAAAATTTTTCATGAAATTTTTGAATTTTACACCAAGAAATGATGCAAGCATCGACGAAAATGTACCACTATATTAAAGTAGAATATGTCACGAAAAAACAGTCTCGGAATCAAATTCATAAGTAAAAGCATCCCAGAGTTATTAATGCTTAACCCCTTCCCGACCTATGACATACCTGTACGTCATGGGTGGCAAGGTGTTCCCGACCCATGACATACAGGTACGTCATGAACATTACTGCCGCTACTCGCGGCATCCCGCAGCGCCCGGAAAGATGGTGGCTATCACTGATAGCCAGCCATCTTACCGTGCGACCACGGGGGGTTTCATCCCCCACCCCCCCCAGCGATCGCTGCTATCAGCTGGTCAAATCTGACTAGCTGATAGCAGCGTTTCGCTATGAGAATACTTAGCAGCGCGGTGTGTGAGTCCCGATCACGGGGATCGGGACACACACCGCTCTGTTAAGTGTCCCTGACCCGTCCCCCGGCATCACTTACCCGTCCGAGCGGTGTCCCGAGCGGTCCCGGCGTCCTCCATGCGGTCCCGGCTGCGCTGCGTCCCGGAGGTGAGTTTCCGGCAGCAGTGCGGCATCTTCATTGGCAGCAGTGAGATCGCCGTAAAGCGATCTCACTGCTGCCTCTGAGAGTTTCAAAACTGCAACTCCCAGCATGCCCAGACAGCCTTTGGCTTTCTGGGCATGCTGGGAGTTGTAGTTTTGCAACATCTGGAGGTCCACAGTTTGGAGACCACTGTATAATGGTCTCCAATCTGTGCTCTTCCAGATGTTGCAAAACTACAAATCTCAGCATGCTCAGTCTGTCCAGGCATGCTGGGAGTTGTAGTTCTCTAACATCTGGAAGAGCACAGATTGGAGACCATTATACAGTGGTCTCCAAACTGTGGACCTCCAGATGTTGCAAAACTACAACTCCCAGCATGCCCAGACTGCCCAAGCATGCTGGAAGTTGTAGTTCGGCAACATCTGATCCTTCAGATATTGCCGAACTACAACTTCCAGCATGCCTGGGCATGCTGGGAGTTGTAGTTTTGCAACAACTGGAGGCACACTAGTTGGGAAACATTGTCCGTTTCCTACCTCAGTGCCTCCAGCTGTTGCAATTGTTGCAAAACTATAACTCCCAGCATGCACTGACAGACCATGCATGCTGGGAGTTGTAGTTTTGCAACAGCTGGAGGCACACTGGTTTGGAAACACTAAGTTTGGTTGCAAAACACTTGAAAGTTTATTACTTAACTTAGTGTTTCCAAACCAGCGTTCCTCCAGCTGTTGCAAAACTACAACTCCCAGCATGCACGGACAGCCAAAGGGCATGCTCGGAGTTTGCAACAGCTGGATGTTTGCCCCCCCCCCCCCAATGTGAATGTACAGGGTACACTCACATGGGCGGAGGTTTACAGTGAGTGCTGCAAGTTTGAGATGGCGCAAATTTTGCGCTGCAGCTCAAACTTCCAGCGGCAAACTTGCTGTGAACCTCTGCCCATGTGACTGTACCCTAAAAACACTACACTACACTAACACTAACCTAAAATAAAAAGTTAAAAACACTACATATACACATACCCCTACACAGCCCCCCTCCCCCCAAAAAATGAAAAACGTCTGGTACGCTACGGTTTCCAAAACGGAGCCTCCAGCTGTTGCAAAATAATAACTCCCAGTATTGCCGGACAGCCATTGACTGTCCAGGCATGCTGGGAGTTTTGCAACAGCTGGAGGCACCCTGTTTGGGAATCATTGGCATAGAATACCCCTATGCAAATCCCTAATTCAGGCCTCAAATGCGCATGGCGCTCTCTCACTTTGGAGCCCTGTCGTATTTCAGGGCAACAGTTTTGGGACACATATGGGGTATCGCCGTACTCGAGAGAAATTGCCTTACAAATTTTGGGGGGCTTTTTCTTCTTTAACCCCTTATGAAAAGGTGAAGTTGGGGTCTACACCAGCATGTTAGTGTAAAAAAAAAATTTTTTTACACTGACATGCTGGTGTTGCCCTATACTTTTCATTTTCACAAGAGGTAAAAGGGGAAAAAGACCCCCAAAATTTGTAACGCAATTTCTCCCGACTACGGAGATACCCCATATGTGGGCGCAAAGTTCTCTGGGGGCGCACAACAAGGCCCAGAAGGGAGAGTGCGCCATGTACATTTGAGGCGATTTGCACAGGGGTGGCTGATTGTTACAGCAGTTCTGACAAACGCAAAACAATAAATATCCATATGTGACCCCATTTTGGAAACTACACCCCTCACGGAATGTAACAAGGGGTGCAGTGAGCATTTACACCCCACTGGTGTATGACAGATTTTTGGAACAGTGGTTTGTGAAAATGAAAAATAAAATTTTTGATTTGCACAGTCCACTGTTTCAAATATCTGTCAAACGCCAGTGGGGTGTAAATGCTCACTGCACCCCTTATTAAATTCCATGAGGGGTATAGTTTCCAAAATGGGGTCACATGTGGGGGGGTCCACTGTTCTGGCACCATAGGGGCTTCCTAAATGGGACATGCCCCCCAAAAACCCTTTCAGAAAAACTCACTCTCCAAAATCCCATTGTCGCTCCTTCCCTTCTGAGCCCTCTACTGCGCTCGCCGAACACTTTACATACGCATATGAGGTATTTCCTTACTCGAGAGAAATTGGGTTACAAATTTTAGGGTGATTTCTCTCCTTTTACCCCTTGTAAAAATTCAAAAATTGGGTCTACAAGAAAATGCGAGTGTAAAAAATGAAGATTGTGAATTTTCTCCTTCACTTTGCTGCTATTCCTGTGAAACACCTAAAGGGTTAAAACACTTACTGAATGTCATTTTGAATACTTTGGGGGGTGCAGTTTTTATAATGGGGTCATTTATGGGGTATTTCTAATATGAAGACCCTTAAAATCCACTTCCAACCTGAACTGGGCCCTGAAAAATTACGATTTTGAAAATCTTGAGAAAAATTGGAAAATTGCTGCGGAACTTTGAAGCCTCTGGTGTCTTCCAAAAGTAAAAACTTGTCAATTTTTTTATGCAAACACAAAGTAGACATATTGTATATGTGAATCAATATGTAATTTATTTGGAATATCCATTTTCCTTTCAAGCAGAGACTTTCAAAGTTAGAAAAATGCTAAATTTTCAAAATTTTCATGAAATTTTTTGATTTTTTACCAAGAAAGGATGCAAATATCAGTGAAATTTTACCAATAACATAAAGTAGAATATGTCACGAAAAAACAATCTCGGAATCAGAATGATAAGTAAAAGCATTCCAGAGTTATTAATGTTTAAAGTGACAGTGGTCAGATTTTCAAAAAATGCCCAGGTCATGAAGGTGAAAATGGGCTGGGTCATGAAGGGGTTAAAGTGACAGTGGTCAGATGTGCAAAAAAATGCTCTGGTCCTTAACCTGTTAAGGACGGCGGGCGTATCCATATCCCCCTTATGGATCGGGATGCCTGCTGAAATCATTCTGACCAATGGCAGCGCAGGTCAGGGGGTTGCCATGGAAACCCCCCGTTTTGCCCACCCCTGGATGTCGGGCAGAACGGGGGGGGGGGGGAGGAAAAGATGGAGGCCTGTACCTGAGGAGAAGATGCGTGGGGCCCGGCGATCATCGCAGACATCCACCGGAGATCACGGCTCAGGAAGGGAAACGACGGTGGGGGGGGAGAAATAAAAGTGAAAGTAAAGTGATCTTTACTGTGGCAACCACTAGGAAGGCCAGACTGCAACTCCCAGCATGCCCGGACAGCCAAAGGCTGCCTGGGCATGCTGGGAGTTGTAGTTTTGCAACATCTGGAGGGTCACAGTTTGGTGACCACTGTTACAGTGGTGCCCAAACGGTAGCCCTCCAGATGTTGCTAAACTACAACTCTCAGCATGCCTAGACCGCCCAGGCATGCTGGGAGTTGTAGTTCTGTCAGTTCAAAGCAGTGTGTGTGAATAATTCCACCCATTTTCGGAGACTCCACCTTTCTCCTCGTAATAGACAATTTTTTCAATAATATGGGTATGGTGTGTGCACAGCTTTACTTCATTCAATGCAAAGAAGATTCACTTACTACTTCGTAGCTTCAAAGCATGTGTCAGGATCCGGACTGGTATGCAGCGAGGACACTGGTGGTGGATCCTCTGTGTCAGTGAGGGATTAGTGTGGACCGTACCGGAGGACCGGTTCTAAGTTGCTACTGGTTTTCACCAGAGCCCGCCGCAAAGCGGGATGGTCTTGCTGCGGCGGTAGCAACCAGGTCATGTCCACCGGTAGCAGCTCAACCTCACTGACTGCTGAGACTGGCGTGGTACAGGAGGACTAGACAGAGGCAAGGTCAGACGTAGCAGAAGGTCAGGGCAGGCAGCAAAGGTTCGTAGTCAAGGGCAACGGCAGAAGGTCTGGAAACACTGGTAATGGACACACACAAGAACGCTTTCACTAGGCACAAGGCAACAAGATCCGGCAAGGACAGGAAGGGGAAGTGGGTTTTTATGCACATGGAGCAGGGAAGCTGATTACACTGATTGGGCCAGGCACCAATTAGTGGTGCACTGGCCCTTTAAATCTTAGAGAGCCGGCACACGCGCGCCCTAGAGAGGGGCAGCGTGCGCTGGGTCGTGACAGCCGGGAAGGGGACAGGTGAGTAGATTGGGAAGCGACCCGCGGGCGGGCGCGTCCCGCTACGCGGATCGCATCCCCGCCGGCAGTGACGCCGCGAGTCCTCCGGGGAGGAGCAGGGACCCGGAGCGCTCGGCGTAACAGTACCCCCCACTTAGGTCTCCCCATCTTTTTATCTGCATGTCCCTTCATACGAGACGAGGCCAGTGGGAGCGACTCTTGAGTCTCCTTCCAAATAACGGAGAAGTCCCGGGTTACTTCATCTACGGCAGGAACTCCAGAAGAAGTGGGAATGGGGAGGGGGGGCAGAGGGTGAATCTTGCCACGGGGCAGAGTGGTACCAGGAAGGAGGCTATGAGGAGGTAAGATCTCTGCTTGCTTTTTGCAGAAAACATCACAAAAGTCCTGGTAAGCTTTGGGAGGGCCCAGTAAAGGTGGAACCTCAGGAGTTAGACAAGTGGGAGCAGATGTGAGGCATCGTTTGTAACAAGAAGAACCCCAATTTTTGATCTCCCCGGTGGTCCAGTCGAGGGTAGGAGCATGACATTGGAGCCACGGCAGGCCGAGAAGAACTTCAGAGGTGCAGTTAGGCAGAACGAAAAATTCAATTTTTTCATGGTGAAGTCCAATGCTCATGGGCAGGGGTTCAGTGCGGTAGTGCACAGTGCAATCCAATTTTTCTCCGTTAACAGAAGAGATAGAGAGCGGTTTGACCAGACGGGTTACTGGGATGCTGAACCTATTAACAAAAGAGGCCAAAATGAAATTTTCTGCAGAACCAGAGTCCAAGAAGGCCACATCTGAGAAGGAGGAGTTGGCGGAAGGAGAAATCCACACAGGCACAGTGAGACGTGGAGAAGCAGAATTCACACCAAGAGACGCCACTCCCATGTGAACAGGGTGCGTACGTGCGTTTCCCAGACGCGGAGGACGAATAGGGCAGTCCACTAGGAAATGTTCGGTACAAGCACAGTACAGGCATACATTTTCATTTCTGCGACGAGACCTCTCTTCTTGGGTGAGGCGAGGCACAGGAGTAGATTGCAGAGGATTCTGGAAGAGAGGTACCCAGTGATCAAGGTCCTTTTCTTGGCGGAGCTCCTGGCGTCTTTCAGAAAAACGCATATCAATGCGGGTGGCCAATTGGATAAGCTCAGACAGGGTGGCAGGAATTTCTCGTGCGGCCAGCACATCTTTGATGTGACAGCATAAGCCTTTCTTGAAGGTCACGCAGAGGGCCTCATTATTCCAGGATAGCTCAGAGGCGAGGGTGCGGAACTGGATAGCGTATTCGCCCACAGAAGAGTTCCCTTGGACGAGATTCAGAAGAGCCGTCTCGGCTGAGGAAGCCCGGGCCGGCTCCTCAAAGACACTACGTACTTCGGAGAAGAAGGTCTGGACGGAAGCAGTGGCAGGATCGTTGCGGTCCCAAAGAGGTGTGGCCCAAGACAAGGCCTTTCCAGACAAAAGACTGACCACCAAAGCTACCTTAGACTGTTCTGTGGGGAACTGATCCGACATCATCTCGAGGTGCAGGGAACATTGGGACAGGAACCCATGGCACATCTTAGAGTCCCCATCAAACTTATCAGGTAGAGAGAGGCGGAGTCTGGGGGTGGCAACTTGCTGCGGAGGAGAAGCTGAAACTGGCGGAGGAGATGGTTGCTGCTGTAGAGGCAGAAGCTGCTGTAGCATGGCGGTCAGTTGAGTCAGCTGCTGTCCTTGTTGCGCGATCTGTTGGGATTGCTGGGCGACCACGGTGGCGAGATCAGTGAGACTAGGCAGCGGCACCTCAGCGGGATCCATGGTCGGATCTACTGTCAGGATCCGGACTGGTATGCAGCGAGGACACTGGTGGTGGATCCTCTGTGTCAGTGAGGGATTGGCGTGGACCGTACCAGAGGACCCGTTCTAAGTTGCTACTGGTTTTCACCAGAGCCCGCCGCAAAGCGGGATGGTCTTGCTGCGGCGGTAGCAACCAGGTCGTGTCCACCGGTAGCGGCTCAACCTCACTGGCTGCTGAGACTGGCATGGTACAGGAGGACTAGACAGAGGCGAGGTCAGACGTAGCAGAAGGTCAGGGCAGGCGGCAAAGGTTCGTAGTCAAGGGCAACGGCAGAAGGTCTGGAAACACTGGTAATGGACACACACAAGAACGCTTTCACTAGGCACAAGGCAACAAGATCCGGCAAGGACAGGAAGGGGAAGTTGGTTTTTATACACATGGAGCAGGGAAGCTGATGACACTGATTGGGCCAGGCACCAATTAGTGGTGCACTGGCCCTTTAAATCTTAGAGAGCCGGACGTGACAGCCGGGGAACGGGATAGGTGAGTAGATTGGGATGCGACCCGTGGGCGGGCGCGTCCCGCTACGCGGATCGCATCCCCGCCGGCAGTGACAGTGCAGCGCTCCCGGTCAGCGGGTCTGACCGGGGCGCTGCAGAGAGGAGAACGCCGTGAGCGGTCCGGGGAGGAGCAGGGACCCGGAGCGCTCGGCGTAACAGCATGTTTCTTTATTGATTACAAGTTTTTTCCTCTCACTTCGCACGGCTTCGATGTTACAAGCTGACCGGATGGCAGAGATCTTACACACCACTGATCGGATCCAGAGGTCTGACACTACGCTTCGGGGTACGCCCCTTTAGTCATGCATGACTTAGTCACGCATGACTAAGGTGGCGTACCCCGAAATGTAGCGTCAGACCTCTGGATCCGATCAGTGGTGTGTAAGAGCTCTGCCAGCCGGTCAGCTTGTAACATCGAAGCCGTGCAAAGTGAGAGGAAATAAAGAAACATGCTTTTAAGCTACGAAGTAGTAAGTGAATCTTCTTTGCATTGAATGAAGTAAAGCTGTGCATACACCATACCCATATTACTGGGAAAAAAAAGTTGTAGTTCTGTAACATCTGTCCCTTCAGATTTTGCAATTTTCATGACATTTTTGAAAATTGCTGCTCTACTTTGAAGCCCTCTAATTTTTTTAAAAAGTAAAAATATGTCCATTTTATGATGCCAACATAAAGTGGACATATTGTATTTGTGAATAAAAATAACATTTATTTGGAATATCCATTTTCCTTACAAGCAGAGAGCTTCAAAGTTAGAAAAATGCTACATTTTCAAAATTTTCATGAAATTTTGGGATTTTTCACCAAGAAAGGATGCAAGTAACGCTGAAAATTTACCACTAAAATAAAGTAGAATATGTCATGAAAAAACAATCTCAGAATCAGAATATTCGGTAAAAGCGTTTTAGAGTTATTAACGCTTAAAGTGACGGTGGTCAGAATTGCGAAAAAAAGGGCTCAGTCCTTAAAGGGGTATTCCAGGCAAAAACTTTTTTTATATATCAACTGGCTCCGGAAAGTTAAACAGATTTGTAAATTCCTGCTATTAAAAAAATCACAATCCTTCCAATAGTTATTAGCTTCTGAAGTTTTCTGTCTAACTGCTCATTGATGATGTCACGTCCCGGGAGCTGTGCATGATGGGAGAATATCCCCATAGGAACTGCACAGCTCCCGGGACATGAGTCATCAGAGAGCAGTTAGACAGAAAACAACAACTCAACTTCAGAAGCTAATAACTATTGGAAGGATTAAGATTTTTTAATCGAAGTAATTTACAAAACTGTTTAACTTTCCGGAGCCAGTTGATATATAAAAAAAAGTTTTGGCCTGGAATACCCCTTTAAGGTGAAAAAGGGCTCAGTCCTTAAGGGGTTAAGGTGAAAATGGGCTTGGTCCTTAAGGGTTTAACAACCTGTCTGATAGGAAAAATGTGTTTAATAGCAACCAATCACACATTACTTTGAGAAACGAAAGACGATCTGTGATTGTTTTACACAAATCAGACACATTTTTGTCTTGGACAGATAAATCTGGGCCATTGAATGCTGTGGTCAGGGGCGTACCTAGAGCATTTGGCACCCGGGGCGGACCCTTTGTTTGGCACCCCCCTCCCCCCCTTTATTTACCCACTCCCCCCCCCCTTAATTACACCCCCTCCCACTAGCGGACTGACAACACTCAGGGCCCACGGACCAAAAAAAAGCAAGGGCCCCTACTAGGCTCTGCAGCTCGTCAATCTTCTGCCACGCCCCTATTCCACCTAAATCCCACACACAATAAACTAAAATTTATATATATAAGAAACACTTTAACATATGTAAATTTCCATGACCAATAATACTGGTATACAAGGAGTAAATATATACCACCACACAATAACTGGATAATACCGCCATACTGTACTGAATAAAACCACTATAGACAGACCAGTATACTATAAAGGATCTGTATAAGTGATTATATACAGGACCATATGGCGGTAGTTAAATTTTGGGACTCACAATTACGTATTTTCTGATCAGCGGCGTCCTCTTTCTTTTTCTTCTCCGTCTGGATAAGACCGCCATGTGGATCTCTTAACATCTGCAGGAAAAACATGTCAGACTCTGCATTTTTCCAGTGCCCTCCTCTACACAATCTTTCCATCTATAGGCCCACAAACTATAATAATGCCCTCCTTGGTGTCCTGCACAGTAAACGGGCAGGTAGGTAGCCAGCTAAATAGGTAACTAGGTAGGTAGATCAGGAAGCCAGATATGTAGGTAGGTGACAAGTTAGGTAGGTAGGGGGCTAGCTAGGTAGTTAGGCAGCCATGTATGAAGGCCAGGTATGTACATAGTTAGGTAGCTGGGTATGTAGGTAAGTAGTTAGGCATCCAGGTATAAAGTTAGGTAGCCCCCTTTCCATGTAGGTATAGGCAGCAGAGTTAAACCCCCTTCCCAATAGGTATAGGAACAGAGTTAACCCCCCTTTCTCCTTAGGTATAGGCAGCAGAGTCCCCCCCTTTTCCCCGTAGGTATAGGCTGAGTTAAAAAAAAAAACCTCCCCCCGTTTCCCATAGGTATAGGCAGAGTTAAACCCCTTTTTTTCCCATAGGTATAGGCAGATTCCCCCCCCCCCCCTTCCCAATTGGTATAGGCAGAGTTACCCCCCTCTTGCCCATTGGTATAGGAAGAGTTACCCCCCCTCTTCCCCATTGGTATGGGCAGTTACCCCACCCCTTTCCTCCCCTTTCCCCATAGGTATAGGCAGAGTTACCTCCCCCCCCCCTCTTTCCCATAGGTATAAGCAGGTACACCCCTCCTCTTTCCCATAGGTATATGCAGTTACATCCCCCCTCTTTCCCATAGGTATATGCAGTTACACCCCCCCTCATTCCCATAGGTATATGCAGTTACATCCCCCCCCTCTTTCCCATAGGTATATGCAGTTACATCCCCCCCTTTCCCATAGGTATATGCAGTTACACCCACCCACTCTTTCCCATAGGTATATGCAGTTACACCCCCCTTCTTTCCCATAGGTATATGCAGTTACACCCCCCCTCTTTCCCATAGGTATATGCAATTACACCCCCCTCTTTCCCGTAGGTATATACAGTTACACCCCCCTCTTTCCCATAGGTATATGCAGTTACACCCCCCCCCCCTCTTTCCCATAGGTATATGCAGTTACACCCCCCCTCTTTCCCATAGGTGTATATGCAGTTACACCCCCCCTTTCCCATAGGTATATGCAGATACACCCCCCCTTCCCATAGGTATATGCAGTTACACCCCCCCTTTCCCATAGGTATATGCAGATACACCCCCCTTTCCCATAGGTATATGCAGTTACACCCCCCTCTTCCCATAGGTATAGGCAGTTATACCCCCCTTTCCCATAGGTATATGCAGTTACACCCCCCTCTTTCCCATATGTATATGCAGCTACACCCCCCCCTCTTCCCCACAGGTATATGCAGTTACACCCCCCCTTTCCCATAGGTATATGCAGATACCCCCCCCCCTTTCCCATAGGTATATGCAGTTACACCCCCCTCTGTCCCATAGGTATATGCAGTTACACCCCCCTTTTTCCCATGTGTATATGCAGCTACACCCCCCTCTTCCCCATAGGTATATGTAGAGTAACCCCCCCTCCCCTTCCCCATAGGTATATGTAGAGTAACCCCCCCTCCCCTATAGGTATATGTAGAGTAACCCCCCCCTCCATTATAGGTATATGTAGAGTAAACCCCCCCCTCCCCTTCCCCATTGGTATATGTAGAGTAACCCCCCTCCCCTTCCCCATAGGTATATGTAGAGTAACCCCCTCCCCTTCCCTATAGGTATATATATATAGAGTAACCCCCCCTCCCCTTAGGTATATGTAGAGTAACCCCCCTCCCCTTCCCCATAGGTATATGTAGAGTAACCCCCCTCCTCCCCTATAGGTATATATGTAGAGTAACCCCCCATCCCCCATAGGTATATGTAGAGTAACCCCCCCTCCTCCCCGATAGGTATATATGTAGAGTAACGCCCCCCTCCCCCATAGGTATATGTAGAGTAACCCCCTCCTCCCCTATAGGTATATATGTAGAGTAACCCCCCCTCCCCCATAGGTATATGTAGAGTAACCCCCCCTCCCCCATGGGTATATGTAGAGTAACCCCCCCCCCTCCTCCCCTATAGGTATATATGTACCGCGCCCCCCCCCCCCCCCCCCCCTTAGTACGCCACTGGCTCTGGTTATTTGCATTATGGAAAGTTTGACCTTTACATTAGTTTTGACAGTTTCAGTTGACATCCAGAAACAATGGTTCCTCTGGGGACTGAGATGAAGGCTATATCTGCAAGGAAAACAAAAGAGCAGGAATAGGAAATGGAGTGGATTTTGGTGTCAGGAGGCATAGGACAGGAAATTGGAGATGGTAGTTGGTGACAGTTGTGCCTATGTAAAGGTGCACAGCTATTAAAGACTTACTGTAATTTAAAAAAAAATGTATTAGACGTTTCATCCAGACATGTCAAAAGTTTAGGTCCTGAGACCCACTAAGATCACAAATTACAAGCCGGTGAAGTGCGTAGCAGCATGTGCTTAACCCCCTGGCTGTCAATGACATCCAACTCTTTTACAACATTAGTCTATCGGATAGGGTGGCCAGTCAGGGAGTGGAGAGCACTGCCATGCACTTTAGGCAGCCTTTAACTCGTTATCACAGTTGGTCTCAGGACTGAGAATAGGTGTAATCTAAACTTTTGACATGTTTGGTAGCCATACATTTTTAATAACAGTTTTCTTTCACAACCTCTACATACACACAAATATTTGGTATGGCCAAGTGTTCAACTGTCATCTTTGGGAAGTGAGGGGTTAGCCACAGCCAAAAAGCTCTGGCATTGGCTCAACTCTGGAGGGAGGGTGCCATGTACCTTAGAGAGTTGGCCAACTTTAGCGTAAGGTATATGAGCACCTTCAGTCTGCCAAGAGCCTAATTCCTTCAAGGTACAGCTATTTGTTTAAACGATATTGAAATAACCCTCTCCCAGACCCCTTGTTTACTATTTTATAAAAAGAATGTATTTTTAGAAACTTCGTTCTGATGTAGTCTTGACTTCTTCTACTTCTTATCAAAATAAAAGGGGAAAAAATTAAAACTATACTCATGCTTCTGTCAGGGAAACCCTGTGCCAGTCAGCATTTGGCAGTAAGACAATGCTGTGTACAGCATTTATGCTGAAGAATCTGCTGTACATAAATAATACTAAAAGTATTAATTACACTTTAACAAAACCCATTAACATTTGACTAAAGTCTGTCAAAGATTTAGTTAACTGAAACAAAAATATTTAGATGACTAAAATATGACTAAAACTAAATTGAAATTTGCTTTAAAAAAATAAAACTCATACTCAGTACTTAGTTGATGCACCTTTGACAGCCATTACAGCCTCAAGTGTTCTTGGGTATGTGGTTTGTACACCTGGATTTGGGTATATTCTGCCATTCTTTCTGCAGATCCTCTCAAGCTCTATCATGTTCGATAGGGATTGTCTGTGGACAGCTGTTTTAAGGTCTCTCCAAGGATGTTCAATTGTGTCCAGGTCAGGGCTATAACTGGGCCACTCAAGGGCATTCACAGTGTTGTCCATAAGCCACACCAATGTTGGCATGGCTCTGTGCTTTTGATCATTGTCTTGTTGTAAGGTGAACATTCTGCCCAGTCTAAGGTCCAAAGCACTCTAGATCAAGTTTTTTATTAAAAATATCTCTGTACTTTGCTCAATTCAGTTTTTCCTCCCCCATGAATCTTCCTGTCCCAGTTACAGAAAAACACCTCCATTGCATAATGTGGGCACCACCATGCTTTACTGTAGAGATGGTATAGGGTAGGTAATGAGCATTGTCAGGTTTCCTCAGATATGATGCTTAGAATTGCAAACTCCAAGCTGTCTTTCATGTGTACTTTACTAAAGAAAGTTTTTTTTCTGACCACTTTGCCATAATGCCCAGAGTGTGAAGTGCTACAGTGTTGGTCACCTCTCTTCTCCCCTGATTACTTACTGTAGTTTGGTGGGGTGAACAGATCCTGGAAGTGTTTTGGTTGTTCCAAACTTTTTCCATTTAAAAATTAAAAGAGGCCACTGTGTTCTTAGGAACTTTCAGTGCAGTGGAACTTATTGTACCCTTCTTTATATCTTTGCCTCTACACAAGCCTGTCCATGAGCTTTACAGGCAATTCTTTTCTCCTGATGGATTGGTTTTTCCTCTGAAATGCATTGCCAGCCGTGATAGCTTATACAGACACGGGTATGTCTTTTCAAAACCTGTCCAATAACCTGAATTTACCACAGGTGTCTCCTATCAAGGTGTAGAAACATCCCAGAGATGATCAAGAGGAATAAGAAGCCCTCAGACCCAATGTGTGATTTGCCCTGCACCATCGTCTCCCTTTGGTTTGTGGTTCATGACATTATGTCCATGCAAAATTTTATTTTTCCATTTAAAATAAATTCACAAAAATGTCTACAATTTTATTTTTTATTTTTTTCATTATGGGGTTTGGAGTGCGGAATAATGGGGGAAATAGATTTCTTTTATCTTAAGGCTACAACATAACAAAATGTAAAAAAAAATTAAAGGGTATGAATACTTTCAGAATACATTGTACATTATTGGACTGTGGAAGGTTTTTCATGTGTGCCTGCACTTGTGTGCTTTTCTACCCAGAAAGACGGCAATACTGTTGGCCAACCACATTACAGACTTTATTGGAAATATAATAATGGTTGGCAACTGACTTACGTAGCATAAAGTCACGTGACACACCACCACCTCATTTGCTGTTAATTTTTGAAAACCACAACTTTTTGGGGATTCTGAGAATGTCTTCTGAGTGTATTAATAATAAGATAAGCAGTTTACATAATTTTGTTTCAATGCAGACCATAAATATTAATTTTAAAGAGTATAAAAGCACCAAGGGACTATCCAAAGACCAGCTCTAAAAGCATGTTCTCATTAAAATGCTCATTAAACTAATGTGAACAGACTATTACTTATCAAGTGTTACCTCCCAGTAAAACGCATGATTAGTTATACAAAGCCTTGGTAAGGAATGTTGATCGCTTGTGTGAACAGACTGTACTATATTACACTATTGACATGAATATGAGGCGTACAGTATAAAGTATAATTCTTCTCCACCACCCTTTTAACCTAAGGTTGTCCACTTTCAACATCAGCTCTGGTCCCAGCAGATAAGACTAGCTCAATTCTAAGCCACTAGGGGAATGATGAGGGTTATGCTGGGTGTAGTAGTCCATATTATATATGTCTCATGGCAACTAATGCAAGGCTCCTCTGTGACCCCACAACCTTATCAATTTAGCTGTTCTTGCATGCAAACATCTTCTAAAACCTTCATCATACTTCTGGTGCCATTCCAATAAAATGCAGTTGCTTTGGTATCACTTGAATTATATTACAGCTTCTCAACCAGAAGAATAGATATTTGGTCACTTTGCCTTTAATTAGTGCTTCTGTAGTAACTTTGCTGAATTTAGCAATATTTGAGTGTTTTCTTAGCAGATGTACAGTAGTCCCTCAACATACGATGGTAATTCGTTCCAAACGAGCCATCGTTTGTCGAATCCATCGTATGTTGAGGGATTCGTGCAATGTAAAGTATAGGAAGCTGTATTCACCTGTCCCCTCGAGATGGTGTCCCCGGGCCTCCGCTGGGCTCTCCGCTGTCTTCTTCGGTCCTCCGCTGTCTTCTCCGGTCCTCTGCTGTCTTCTCCGGTCCTCTGCTGTCTTCTCCGGTTCTCTGCTTTCTTCCGCAAGGCCTTACTGGGCCTGCATAGAGATGTCATTATGCCGCTGCGTACGCCATTCCTATTGAATGACGTGCGCAGCAGTGTATTGAGGTCATCGGAGAGGGCCGAGAAGACACCGGAAGACCAGCGCTGGACCCGGAGGGCACCCCGGAGCATCGTGGAGGGGTAAGTAATACTAACCGCACCACACGGGGAACATTAAGCTGCTATCCGGCAGCAGCTTAAGCATTTGGCGCTGCCGGATAGCACTTAATGCGATGGCCCCGACATAAAAAAGCATCGTATGTCGATGCTGACATCGACATGCGATGGCCTCTGAGAGGCCATCATATGTCAATTTCATCATATGTCGGGGCCATCGTAGGTCGGGGGGTCACTGTACGTGTAATGACTAATGCAGTTGTATGTACACATTCTCAGTCCAATATTACTGATACTACTGATAAGGATCTACACAGGTTGGTTTACTGTGGTGCAAAGTATAAAGACTTAACTTTACTTACTCAGGGGTGGCTTCTGTGACACCACATTTGGAAAATTGGATACAGGGAAGTCTTCCTGACATGGCAGACAGTCAGCACTAACTCTGACTGAATGTCAATAAAAAGATTACTGTAATTTAAAGAGATTTAGAGAGACCCAACAAGAGCAGAGCTGATAGACAAGAAGCCAGGCTTGAAAAAGTTCTCACAGGTTTGGGTTCACCCCTTTTCTTGGCATAGAGAGGTTGGACTACAGATTTTTTCCTTCAGTCATTGGCTAGGAGTATCATGTGACCAAAGTACCATTTAACGGTGTATAGCCTTTCATGCAGAAATGAGGAGGCACTCACCAGATAATTTGCTAACTTTGGAATAAAAGAGTATCTTCAACTTATCTGGTAAGTGTCTCCACATTTCTACATAAAAAGACAGTTTGCTGTTTCTGTTGGCTACGTGGATCGAGCACCACACAGTATGAAGTTTACTCTCACACTGCTGTTATATTAGCCTGCTGCACTGACCTACCAGAGTGTTAGTGCTAGACAATTTGGCAGTTGTGCCGACCACTATATCTACAGGAGATCAACTGTGCATAGTACATGCAAGAAATGTTAATGGGGTACTCCGGTGGAAAATAATTTTTTCAAGTCAACTGGTGCCAGAAAGTTAAACAGATTTGTAAATTACATCTATTAAAAAAATCTTAATCCTTATCAGCTGCTGTATACTACAGAGGAAGTTGAGTTGTTCTTTTCTGTCTGACCACAGTGCTCTCTGCTGACACCTCTGCCCATGTCAGGGACTGTCCAGAGTAGGAGAAAATCCCCATAGCAAACCTCTCTTGCTCTGGACAGTTCCTGAATGGACAGAGGTGTCAGCAGAGAGCACTGTGGTCAGACTGAAAAGAACAACAACAAAGAACTCAACTTCCTCTGGAGCATACAGCAGCTGATAAATAATGGAAGGAATAAGATTTTTTAATAGAAGTAATTTACAAATCTGTTTAACTTTCTGGAACCAGTTGATTTGGAAAGAAAAAAATGTTTTCCATCAGAGTACCCCTTTAACCCATGACGCTTCATAAGAACTCAGTGTATGCTTTCAATTTAAGTGCAATACAGATAAAGTTATTTGCAAAACTCTCCAGTACCTCATGCTTATTTTATGTATTGAATAAACTATTAGACACTCATCTTTCTTATGATAGGTAGCTGGAACAGTTATACAGGGCATGTAAAAAATTTACTAACAAAGCGGGATCTTTTTTTTACAGCATTTACCCTCTGGATGCTGGATCTTCTTCTATTGCAGAGTTACACAATTAATCACACTGGTTGTGTCTCCTGCAGGCCTGGACTGACAATCTGACAACCTAGCTGGGTAGATTCCCGTTGAGCCAGTCTTACAGGGATTACAGTGGGTCGTTCACCCAAACAAGCAAACAAGGTCCTGATACTAGTATCAGGACATTGTGTGCACTGGTCGCAGTACACACAAAGAATGTCCTGACTTCCATCAAAACGTTCTCTGTGTACAGGACTTTTGAGTGTGGCAGAGCAGAGAGCTATAAGCTAACTAACTCTTGTGGCCTTTATTTGGCCTGGGGCCTGCTTGAGACCACAGACCCAACAGTACATCTACAGGTGAAACTCAAATTTTTTTTATATCGTGCAAAGTTCATTTATTTCAGTAATGCAACTTAAAAGGTGAAATTAATATATGAGAGAGACTCATTACATGCAAAGCAAGATAGTTCAAGCCGTGATTTGTCTTAATTGTGATGATTATGGCTTACAGCTCATGAAAACCCCAAAGCACCCTTTCCCCCCAAGTACTATGATTTGGGGAGCCATGTCATCTGCTGGTGTTGGTGCACTGTGCTTCATTAAGTCCAGGGTCAACGCATCCATCTACCAGGAGATTTTGGAGCACTTCATGCTTCCTTTCCTTATAAGTTGCATTACTGAAATACAATGGACTTTTACACGATGCTCTAATTTTTTGAGTTTCACTTGTATGTCCTTGCATAGGCAGTGTGATGTAAGATTTTCTATTTTTTGTTGTTGTGGCAAACATGGGGACTATTGGGGGGGAGGGGGTATCTACCTAGCTAATAAGGGGTGGTGGAGCTGAAAATCTACCTAGTTAATATGAAGAGGGGAGGGCAAGCATACACAACAGCCTCTACTTTATTCTTTAATAATACCCTGTGTTGCACTATATAAGGAAAAGAAAATATTCAAGGACTGCTTCTTTGATATATGTTTATGGTTGTAGCATAGGGGCACTGAGACTTATGCATAGGGCATACCAGAGGAGTTAATTCATAGGGCCCATCCTCTGTCTATACAAATATAATACATAATTGAATCATCAAAACCAAAACTGAATGCTCCTAAAGCATTGCTTTCCTTTTACCCTGTCGAAATATTAAATGCCTAGAGGACAAGTGATGTACATGTACGTTGTTGTTCCCTGGTACTTAGTGCATAGCCATGTACATGTATGCCGCAGGGTTCAGTGATCACAGTGTCTCCTGGGACCTCACAGATAATGCCAGATATCAACGATCCTATGGATGTCTGCCATTAATCCTTTAAATGCCGTGATCAATATTAATCATGGCATCTGAGGTATCTGTGGAGTATGGAGATATTTATCCCACCATCCATGGCTTAAGTCCAGGGGTCTGATGAGTAAAGATGGTCGCCAGAGCTATTAATAGTTTTCTATGGTACTTAAGAAAAGCAAAAAAAATAAAGTTTTTATGAATATGGATACACTCCTCTGTCCTCCCAAAATAAAAAGACCCTCTTTTCCCATTTTACAAATAAAAACCATAGTATGCCATAATCATTGATAAAGAGGTGCAAGACCTCGAGACGCGTCTGATACGGCAATAAAGAACACTTTTAAATAACTGAGACTCACCACATCTTTATTCCATCTACGGTCGGCGCCGAACATCCCGGGAACCTTTTTTCCAGACCCTGCAAACCAGCTTATCGAGTGTGCTGCCAGACATCTCGAGCAACCCGGACGGCTGCACCGCAAACAACATCCAAAGGGATCATATCTACAAGACGTCCACAAGGTTGTTGTGTGCCAACACAACCTAGCAAGGTGAGATCATCATTCATATCCACCTATTTCTTCCACCTAGTACAAACATACTGCCCAATAGGAAGCTTTGTTTTTGTATTTTTGTATACAGCCCCACAAATAAAAACATAAAACACTTTGTATGATAAGGTAGTATATAAGTATTATGATGCATGTTTTAACCCCTTCTCGACCCATGACATACATATACATCATAGGTCGGGTGAGCAGACATGACGTGGGCCTGCAAGTCTGGCCTGCGTCATAACCAGGGAAAGTCCACTATAGCAATGACATCTGCCAGTAATGAGGGACATCGGAGATCGCTCCAATATCCATCATTCAACTGGTTAAATACTGTGATCTATACATATCACGACATTTAAACATTAAATGCCACTATTCCTTGGTGTCAAGTGGTCCCATTGCCCCACCGCAATGTAAACTAGCTATGGGTTGCTGGGGAAGTCCGAGGCCTTACCTTGTCCTCAGCGTCTTCCCTGGCTCTGTAATTGCTTAAAGGGGTACTCTGCCCCAAGACATCTTATCCCCTATCCAAAGGATAGGGGATAAGATGTCAGATCGCCGCGGTCCCGCTGCTGGGGAGCCCTGGGATCCCCGCTGCAGCACCCCGCTCTCATTACAGCACAGAGCGAGTTCGCTCTGTGCGTAATGACGGGCGATACGGGGGACGAAGCAGCGTGACGTCATGGCTCCGCCTCTCGTGACATTACGGCCCGTCCCCTTAATGCAAGTCTATGGGAGGGGGCGTGACGACCGCCACGCCCCCTCCCATAGACTTGTATTGAAAGGGGCAGGCCATGACATCACGAGGGGCGGAGCCATGACATAATGATGCTCCGGCCCCTGTACTGCCCTTCATTACGTGCAGAGCGAACGCGCTCTGTGCTTTTATGAGAGCGGGGTGCTGCAGCGGGGATCCCAGGGCTCCCCAGCAGCGGGACCACGGCGATCTGACATCTTATCCCCTATCCTTTGGATAGGGGATAAGATGTCTAGGTGCGGAGTACCCCTTTAAAGCTCCCTTTGGCAGCCATTAGCAATTGAGAACAGATTTCATGGGTCAATGTAATGCATTAGCATTACATTGATCTATGTAAGCCATCTAGCGGGTGCCAAAAAGTGTGTTAAAAAAAAGGTAAACAAATTATTGGCATCATTAGAATCATACTGACCCATAGAATAAAGATAGCATGTCAGATTTACCGTATTTTAACTCAAAATTGTGCAATTCCATATTTTTTGCAAATTTGCCCTGCATATAATTTTTTTCTGGCTTGTAATACATTGTATGATAATACAAGTGTATCAGTGGAAAGTTTTAACAGTGTAAGAATAGGGGCGTGAACTGACATATTACAGTATATTGAAATTGGAGTTGAGCAAACTTTTCAAAAGTCTGGTTCGGCAAGCTCGCTGAACTTTTTGTAAAAGCTTCAGAGCTCTAAAACACTGCTAGGGTCACCTAAGAATGTATTCAAGTAGTTTTAAAGTGGTTTTGAGGCTAATGTCTAAGTGAATGTCAAAGTTAACCCATAGTAACTAATAGCTTGTTCACAAACACACTGCACTAGCGGATTTTGTATGCTTTTTAACACACAAAATGCAGCATAAAGGATCCTTTTTTTTTGTTGGCAAATGCCCGCTGGTGTTAAAATGCACACAAAAGTATTGGAAGCTATTCCAATTGACTGGTTTTGAGTTTGGCAAGTGAAGACACAATAGAATTTTAAAGCGTTTCAAAAATTCTCCTTGTTAAGAGTTGCAACAGGATTGGTTTTCCAAAATAGTGAAAAAGAAATAGCTTTTGTAAAAAATGACATAGTCCCATTTTTGGAGATTATTGGTTGTATATGTGTGGGCCTGGCTGGTTGTAGAGACAGGAAGGGTAATGGTGGACTGGTGGTAGTTGTAGCTGGCAGGCAGTGGTGGACTGGTGCGAATTGTAGAAGTGGTCAGCAGGCAGTGGTGGAATGGTAGGATTTGTAGTATCCAGCATACAGTAGGCAGTGGTGGACTGGCGGGAGTTGTAGAAGCCAGCAGACAGGACAGCAGGCAGCAGTGGG
The DNA here is from genome assembly GCF_029499605.1 of Hyla sarda. Taxonomy (NCBI): domain Eukaryota; kingdom Metazoa; phylum Chordata; class Amphibia; order Anura; family Hylidae; genus Hyla; species Hyla sarda. Next base: position 164,489,222 of record NC_079193.1, read on the forward strand.
CTAATGGGAGTTTTAATAGCCAGAGTAAAGCAGGCAGTGGTGAACTGGTAGGAGTTGTAGTAGCCAGGTTACAGCAGTGGTGGTGGTAGTATTGTCTTGTCAGTGGCATTTGGCACAGGAATTCCTTCCATGTGTGATTTATTTTAACAAACATGAGTTTTTCCATGTTGCTGGCTGACAATCTTGTTCGCTTAGGGGTGACACCGCCTGCTGTGTTGAACAATCTCTTTGATGCTACACTGGAAAGTGGACAAAACAACCATGACAAACTGAGCAAGTTCTGGGCAATGGTCTAATCTGGTGACCCAGAAGTCCATGGGGTCTGGACTCATATTGTTTGTCAGAAAAAGGACACAGCTTATGTATGCATCAGTATGGTTATTCAGGTGACAGTGTACAACCCTTTGGTGACGATTTAAGTCAGGCTGGAATACCAGATGTAAAAACTTCATCATCATGTACTCCAAAGTAAAAATGCTGGTGCTCCTGCCTCTTGCAGGGATGGTGCTTTCAGAGGGAGTGAAGCATTGACTCAGCAGAGAGTGGGCCCCCATTCCTCAGGAAAGCCATGGCAAGCTGCTGCAAAGCTTTTTCCTATAAAATCCAATTTAGCCACCTTCTTAGAAGGTGAACAAAAATTCCCTTGTCTGGCTATATACCAAGGGTCTAAGAATGTGACTATCCAAAACTCATCTCTTTCCTTCCTAATATTTGCAAGCAAGAAAGCAAACAGCTTTCCGTAGTTCTGATGCCCTGGCATATTCTGCCTCCGTCCCATTCTGCGAAGGTTGGTTATCGTGGTCCTTGTCGTCGTCATCATCATCATGTGTCACCTTGTGTAGGTTCCACATCCACTATGAATTGAACAGATTCCATATCCAAATTGTCCTCAGGTCCCACTTCCTCATCCTCCTCATCTAACTCCTCCTCAAGAAGAAAACCCTTACTGCTGTCAGCCAGTTGTGAACCGTCCTCCATCCCTCCCTCCTGAATCATCACTGTGAGCGGTCCAGAAGGAATATCAGTGGCATTACATCACTAATTCCTTGCTGATAAATGTGTTGCCTCTTCCAAAGACCTAAGCATGCGACAGGTGTCCCCGTTAGCTGCCAATCCCTCAGCTAAAAGTCACACTGGCTCCAAAAATTGTCTGTCTGCTGCATTGGGAAGTCTGTCACCGCTAATACAGGCAATCCAACATGTGTTATGTTGAGTGCCACCATGTTGGAATATCGCAAATGAGATGAGGAAGGCCATTTTGGCGCTGTAGGTCGAGGAGGGCACACCTAATAGCATAAGAACGGCTAAACTAAATGCAAACTTTCCAGCACATCTCTCAGACCACCACAGTTTCTCAAGAAATGTTTGACAAGATTTAGCACATGTGGCATACATAGAGAGTTTGCCATTCCACCTAGATGCACCACTTTTACAATGTTTGGGCCTTTATTGGCAACCACCTTTCCCAATGTCAGATTAGAGGTAGAGAGCCAGTGTGAAACTTCCTGTTGCATCACTAGTGTTGGGCGCAAATATTCAAAATGCTAATTTTTACTGTGAATATCGGCACTTCGCGAATATTTTGAATATAGCGCTCTATATTTGTAAGGACGAATATTCATTTTTCTTTTATTTATATTTCTATGCTTTCCATATGTACATGCCATACGTGTGATGTCACAACAATACTTAGTGCACCAATCAGTAATATCTACTTAGAACTGATAAATAGTGAAGTTGTATCTAGTGCGAAAAAAATATTCGCAGCAGAGTGCCGATTTTCGCATATGTGAATACATTTTAACACTGCACACACATCGGCAAATAAAGAGATTTGTCTAACATGCATGGGAAATATAATCATATACATTGGTGTAATGTGAAATTACTTACATAGATCATGAGTTCTTCCTCCCTCTTGTGAAACATGCTTCCAAACATATTTTCCAGTTGACCGAAACTTCGATTAGTTCAAACCAGTTGCTGAACTAGATCACGCCCTTATCGCGCATGCATACTATACGAATATCATTACGATTTTCACATGGAAAAAATTGTGAACGAACATAGCAAATATGCAAATTTCGCAAACATAGGATGAATATTCGTCCATATATTCACGAAATACCGCGAATTTGCATATGGCCTCTGCCGCTCATCACTACACATCACATGCTGAAGAAATTCTCAAACAAGTAACGAAGGGTGTTAGATCTTATTACTTCAAAAAGTTAGGTACATTATGGTGTGATTGTGGTTGGATTTGCAGTTACATGCTGAAAGATTTGTGGTGACCACGGGGTGTTGCAATGGATGTAGCAGGGTCTGGTGGTATTAACCCTGGGGGGCAAGATGTTGTTAACCCCTTAGTGTTCGTGACGCCAGGATGTGGTTGTTTCGGTATAGGGACCGCCGACAACCAGCCCAAAAACGGCATGCAATGAAGGAATGTCCACAGCAAGGGTTTGAAGTAACTGGAACTTTTACTTGCAATATGCAGGAAACAGTCTTTACAATAATGCAGTTTCCCCCGAGGCAACCGGGACACAGGAAACCTTGCAGGCTTGCTTGGATTTGTAGTTATGGTGAAAATGCAGCGGGCCACTGTGCTACTAATATATATCTTTAGCTGAGCCACTTGATTTGTAGAAAAATTTGTAACTCATGGTTTAGAAGTGGCTCTTGGACTTTAGGCTTTGGCCTAGATGAGATGAATTTGCAGTATACAGGACTTTGTGCTTTCTTTAGGTCCAGGTCTCAAGAGAGTGCAGGAACAAGAGAGGAAAGAGAGCGAATATGGAGACTACAGACCCTTATATACTAGGGGGCTGGACTAAAGCCCATTGGTTGCTAGTTGTCTGGGGTACCTGTGCCCTCGGAACTCTGGGTATGTCATATGACTGCAGGTCACATGACCAACACTCTATACACTTTGTACAACTTTATACAAATGAACAACCACATTAAAAGAACGTAATAAATGCACATGGCATTTATACAATACACTTGATCTGGGGGAAGCCCTGCAGGAGAGCCCTGGGGACCTAAGGGACTCTTCCTGAGGGGACTTAAGGATGGTACAGAACCAGGTTCGGTACTGGGATACCGCAGTTTTATTGTCAAGCGTTTATCAAATTGAAATATGCATATGCATTAAACTTTTATAGAACAGACATTTGTAGAGAACTTGATTATATTTCCTATTGCCTTTGAAGTTTATGTCTGCAATATGTTGTCATATTATGTTGTAACCTTCCCCATGATCCTTTTAGGACCTAATAAATAATTGTTATTGCTACACGGACAGATTACTTGGTGACATTGCTGCAGGATAATCATATCAACCCCTAGACAGTAAGAAAATGTCAACTATGTTTGTTTTATTACACAAACAGTACCAGTTATATCCACCAGGTGACGCTCTTCTGTGTTATAAGGTTCAATCCACAGTATTCGTCAATGAGCAGCATAAATTGTTGTAGGCCGACGGGAAGGTGATAAATCCTCCACAACATTTTATGTCTTGTTGGATTATTTAATAAAGGGACTTACATTGGTGGACTATTTTATCTCATTGTGGAATACCATATTTGTTTAGAAATTGATATGAGGGACACAATAAAAAGTGTACATGTCATAAAGTAGTAACAGAAATGAAGAGAGAGTCCAGCATGGCAGTTCAAGTACTATTGTTGGACTGGGGTCCGGTCCTGTCCGCGTTGTGGCGAGGGCACAAGGGTGAGCTGTGTCAACTCTACTTTGCTATGTCATAAAGTAATTTACAGAATATAAGTATATTTTGTTTTTGCAGAGGCTTGTTTTCTCGTTTTTTAGACATGTTAGTGTATCTGAAAGTACACGAAATAAGATTTTGAGTTTTGCTGGTAATGTGGTTTATAGTTATAAAAGTACAATGTTGATGTGTAACTCCAGGCATATTTTTAGCATTTGTAAAATGGAGCTATTAGGGGCATTAAGCCCAGGCCTGTTCATTTTGTCACAGTGGCCCCCTAAATATAATAAATATGTCCAACCCCAAAATGGAGGTCAAGACCTCACATGAGCTTTCTGCTCTGCTCACCCCACATTCACAGGAATAATGTTACTGTTTTGTTTTTGCCAATAAAATGCACATTCACCCCCAGTATTTTTACAGTATAAATCCTAAAAGCAGCTAAAGAATCAACTGAGAAACAAGTCAAACAAATCAGTCAAAATATGACATTTGTTTATTGAGGAAAATGATTCATCTCACATATGTAAGGCTTCTTTCACACTACGGAAGTGGCTCTGATACAAACGGACATTACGTGCTCTTTTTTTTTTTTCTCACTTTGACCGCCCTTAACATCCATTATTGTAACAGAGCCTAATGGGAGTACTAACTGGCAAAGAGAATCCCATTCACTTGAAAGGGATTCCTCTAACATTCGTTATAAGTCCCGTTATTGCAGCCGAAGATAGCAGGAGAAAATGACATTGCAAGCACAAATTTTTCTCCCGCTATCTTCCTAACGGACGTCACCTACTGTGCACAGACAGTAATGTGAAAGGAGCCTAAGTGGCAATAGTAATTGAACCTTTGCTTTAACCTCTTGGGGACGGAGGGTTTTTCCGTTTTTGCACTTTCGTTTTTTCCTCCCTACCTTTTAAAAATCATAACCCTTTCAATTTTGTACTTAAAAATCCATATGATGGCTTATTTTTTGCGCCACCAATTCTACTTTGTAATGACATCAGTCATTTTACCCAAAAATCTACGTCGAAACAGATGGTAAAAATGACACCTTATCTTTATCCTGTAGGTCCATACGATTAAAATGATACCCTACTTATATAGGTTTGATTTTGTCGCACTTCTAGAAAAAATAATAATTACATGCAGGAAAATTTATACATTTAAAATTGTCATCTTCTGACCCCCTATAACTTTTTTATTTTTCTGCGTACAGGGCGGTATGAGGGCTCATATTTTGCGCCGTGATCTGAAGTTTTTAGCAGTATGTTGTATTGGTCAGACTTTTTGATCGCTTTTTATTCATTTTTTCATGATATAAAAAGTGACTAAAAATACGCTATTTTGGACTTTGGAATTTTTTTGCGCGTACGCCATTGACCGTGCAGTTTAATTATCGATTAATTAACAATATATTTTTATAATTCAGACATTTCCGCATGCGGCGATATCACTTATGTTTAGCCTGCCAGGCTTTATCATACACAGCGCAGCAGCCGGCATAGGATGTGAGGTAAGCCCTCCAGGGGGGGAAATCAACCCAGCTGGACCACCAGGGATGGATTAAACATCCCTTTAGACGCCACTGTCAACTTTGACAGCGGCGATCTGAAGGGTTAATAGCCAGCTGCGGCAATCGCCACATGTTGGCTATTAACGCCGGCCCTCAACTAAAGAATCAGCTGGGGGTTGGCCGGTATGGAGCGGGCTTGAGTCGGGAGCCCACGCCATACAACAGTTGCCATCTCAGGACGAGTTGGCTCGTCCTTAGATGGCAACCAGTTAAGTAAGACAGGGAAAGATGTTAATAAATAAATATATCTATATACCTATAGAAATGAAGTTAAAATGAATGGTCAAGCAACTATTTGAACCTCCTAGGCATGGCTATGTCAGGAAACTGTCAAAAAGAAAGGCAGCTGTATATCTTCTCGGACAGGCGTGGGCATTTATTTCCATGGCCTGATCGTAGTCAGCTAGTGCCTACGTTTGGGTCATTTTCTGAATGTATACAAGTTTAGGCTCCATCTAAGAAAAATGGTTTGCAGCACTTTTCAAAACTTCAAAACACTTTTCAAAACACTAGCTGACTACGCTTGAAATGAATGGAACTCATGCCTTACTGAGCATGGATTCATCGGCGTGTCATTTTGACAGTTTCCTGATGCATCTGTGCCGTGGAGGCACAAATCGTGGTGTGAACATAGGCATCAGTATCACATACCACTTATTTTTCTGAGCTCTTGTTCATTGCTACTTTTTGCCTCAGTTCTGTAGGGGGAAGCTGTGATCTGTGCATAAAGTTTATCTACAGTCTGTCTCAGGAAGTCAGTGTGTAAGAGCAGATTTCCAGCAAAACGAGAAGATTCCTTGGAATGTGCAGGTTACTTAACAAGCAATGTATTTTGGGTAAGAAAAAGATGAATACTAGGTAATTGTTCAATTTACATTGAGGTTTTTAAGCCTTAGTAGGGGAAGCCTAGAGGCACACTGTATTGTAATCAGCCACTGTGTAATCTCAGATTCATAACATTTGTTTATATTTTGTATTCTATTAGTCATAAATATCACTTATTATTTGAAATGAAAAATATTTTTATACAACTTTTAAACTGTTTTTGTTTTTATTTATCTATATTGTGCGTTCCCATGGAACTATGTAAACAAGAAATACATCTCAGAACAACATCCTGTTGTGAAAGGAAAACAAAATAAAAACCACCTGAACTTTGTGCAAATTAAGCTCAATTACCATAATGCCAAAACTAAAATTCCCAGCATGCTCCGACATCCACGGACTGTCAATTAGTGACATGTCACTAACTTTGTTTATTCATATATGAATTTTCAAATCCACAATAGAAAAATCTAAATGTATTAACTATGGTGCCGATTACATGGTGCGATTACACTAATATTTAACAAAGAAATTCTGATGCAGCAGTCTCTCGGTGGAAATCCCCATTTTGGCGTTTGCAGAAAAATGTTAATTGTTTCTGCGAATTCTGCTCGGAAACGCATTGCCATCTATGGAGAAAGCACATTTTCGATTCTTCCTAACATCTGCAAAACATGCAAATTACCTGCCATGTGAACATAAAAAGAAAAAATGCCGTTTTGGAATGGAAGTGATGCTAATTTTCTGCATTGAAAACAGCATTAAATTCTATAATGCAAAAGAGGTCTTGTATACAATTTTCTTTAAAGGGGTATTCCGGCTTTATACATCTTATGCCCTATCCAAAGGCTAGGGGATAAGATGTATGATCGCAGGTCCCTGCGTGACGTCATGTCCCCAACTCGGAGGCAGCACCCGACACAGAATGCCGGACGCTGCACCGAGATCGTGGGGGTCCCCAGCAGCGGGACCCCTGCGATCATACATCTTATCCCCTAAGATGTATAAAGCCGGAATACCATTTTAAATGTAACAAAATATTTTACCTCTTAAAGGGGTTGTGCGCTGCCCTGACTTTCTGAGCTCCGTTCACAGCGTCCGGAAGTTCATTACTCCGAACGCTGTGTGCGGGCTTTCGTGTTCGCAGCCGCCGGGCGTGACGTCACGCTGTCACGCCTCCTTCCCATAGACTTTGGTAGAGGGGGCGGGCATGACATCACGAGGGGGTGGGCGAGACGTCACGAGGGGGCGGGCGAGGGGCCGAGCGTCACGCCTGGCGGCCACGAACACGGGGGTCCGCACACAGCGTTCGGAGTAATGAACTTCCGGACGCTGTGAGCGGAGCTCCGAAAATTAGGGCAGCGCACAACCCCTTTAAGGACACAGGTTTTTTTTCCACCTCACCTTCTAAAGATTTTTCACCTACAGACCTATATGAGGGCTTTTTTTTTGCACCACCAATTGTACTTTGTAATGATATCAATCATTTAACCACAAAACCTATGGCGAAACAAAAAAAAAATTATTTGTGGGACAAAATAGAAAAAAAAAACCCATTTTGTAACTTTTGAGGGCTTCCGATTCTACGCAGTGCACTTTTCAGTAAAAATTACACCTTATCTTTCTTTTGTAGATTCATACGATTAACCCCTTAACGACGCAGGACGTAAATGTACGTCCTGATGAGGTGGTACTTAACGCACCAGGACGTACATTTCAGTCCTAAGCATAACCGCGAGCATCAGAGCGATGCCCGGATCGTGCGCGGCAGGTCCCAGCTGCTGATCACAGCCAGGGACCCGCCCGCGGATGTCCGCCATTAACCCCTCAGATGCCGTGATCAATACAGATCATGGCATCTGCAGCATCGCGGTCACTAAACTGGATGATCGGATCACCCGCAGCGCTGCCGCGGCGATCCAATCATCCAGCACGGCAGACGGAGGTCCCCTCATCTGGCTCCGCTGCCTTCCTGTCGTCTTCTGCTCTGATCTGCCTTCCCGCAGACCAGAGCAGAAGATGACCGAAAATGCAGATCAGTGCTATGTCCTATACATAGCACTGAACAGTATTAGCAATCGAATGATTGCTATAAATAGTCCCCTATGGGGACTATTAACCCCTTAAGGACCAAGGACGTACCTGAACGTCCTTGGTCCTGCTCCCGTGATATAACGCGGGGTTACACGTCATAGTGATGCCGGGACCCGCCGCTAATAGCGCGCAGCGCCAATCGCGGCTAAAAGCGAAAGTGAAACCATGCCGGTTAACTCAGTTGACTGTTCGGGATAGCCGCGGCGAAATCGTGGCATCCCGAACAGCTTACAGGAAAGCGGGAGGGCCCCTACCTGCCTCCTCACTGTCCGATCGCCGAATGACTGCTCAGTGCCTGAGATCCAGGCATTAGCAGTCATGCGGCAGAATCATCGATCACTGGTTTCCTATGAGAAACCAGTGATCAATGATAAAGATCAGTGTGTGCAGTGTTATAGGTCCCTATGGGACCTATAACACTGCAAAAAAAAAGTGAATGAATATCATTTAACCCCTCCCCTATTAAAAGTTTGAATCACCCCCCTTTTTACATTAAAAAAAAACACAGTGTAAATAAAAATAAACATATATGGTATCACCGCGTGCGAAAATGTCCGAATTATAAAAATATATCATTAATTAAACCGCTCGGTCAATGGCGTGCGCGCAAAAAAAATTCCAAAGTCCAAAATAGTGCATTTTTGGTCACTTTTTATATAATTTAAAAATTAATAAAAAGCGATCAATAAGTCCTATCAATGCAAAAATGGTACCGTTAAAAACTTCAGATCACGGTGCAAAAATTAGTCCTCATACCGCCCCATACACGGAAAAATAAAAAAGTTATAGGGGTCAGAAGACGACAATTTTAAACTTATTAATTTTCCTGCATGTAGTTATGATTTTTTCCAGAAGTACGACAAAATCAAACCTATATAAGTAGGGTATCATTTTAATTGTATGGACCTACATAATAAAGATAAGGTGTCATTTTTACCGAAAAATGTACTACGTAGAAACGGAAGCCCCCAAAAGTTACAAAACGGCGTTTTTTTTCAATTTTGTCGCACAATGATTTTTTTTCCGTTTCACCGTAGATTTTTGGGCAAAATGACTGACATTGTTACAAAGTAGAATTGGTGGCGCAAAAAATAAGCAATCATATGGATTTTTAGGTGCAAAATTGAAAGACTTATGATTTTTTAAAGGCAAGGAGCAAAAAACGAAAATGCAAAAACGGAAAAACCCCCGATCCTTAAGGGGTTAAAGTGTAAAAATAAAAGTAAAAAAGTAAAAAAAATAAAGTAAAAAAAGTGAAAAACCACCTCCCCCAATAAAAACGTTGTCCCCAAAAAGTGTTAAAAAATATATTTTATATACATATTTGGTATCACCGCATGCGTAAATATCTGAAATATTAAAATAAAATCTTAATGATACCGTAAGGTGAACGGCATGAACGTAAAAATTAAAAAATAAAAAGTCCAAAATAGATGCTTTTTTATAACATTTTATTCCCAAAAGAATAAATATAAAAAGTAGTAAAAGCTTTATATAAGCAAGTATGGTATCAATAAAAAGTAAAGATCACGGCGCAATAAATGAGGCCTCATACCGCTGCTTATACGGAAAAATGAAAAAGTTATAGGTCTTCAAAATAGGGGGATTTTAAACGTACTAATTTGGTTAAAAAGTTTGCGATTTTTTTAAGCGCAACAGTAATAGAAAAGTATGTTATCATGGGTATCATTTTAATCGTATTGACCCAAAGAATAAAGAACACATGTCATTTTTACTGTAAATTGTACGGCGTGAAAACAAAATCTTCCAAAATTAGCAAAATTGCCATTTTCTTTTTAATTTCACCACACACATTTTTTTGGTTGCGCCATACATTTTATGGTAAAGTGAGTGATGGCATTACAACGGACAACTGGATCGTGCAAACAACAAGCCCTCATATTAGTCTGTGGATGAAAATATAAAAGAGATTTTTTGAAGACAAGGAGGAAAAAACAAAAACGTAAAAATGAAATTGTCTGCGTCCTTAAAGGGGTATTCCAGGCAAAACCTTTTTTTATATATATCAACTGGCTCCGGAAAGTTAATCAGATTTGTAAATTACTTCTATTAAAAAATCTTAATCCTTCCAATAGTTATTTGCTTCTGAAGTTTTCTGTCCAACTGCTCAATGATGATGTCACGTGCCGGGAGCTGTGCATGATGGGAGAATATCCCCATAGGAACTGCACAGCTCCCGGGACGTGAGTCATCAGAAAGCAGTTAGACAGAAAACAGCAACTCAACTTTAGTTAATCAGCTAATAACTATTGGAAGGATTAAGATTTTTTAATAGAAGTAACTTACAAATCTGTTTAATTTTCTGGAGCCAGTTGATATATAAAAAAATGTTTTGGCCTGGAATACCCCTTTAAGGGTTTAAAATTATACCAAACATATAGGTTTTATTTTGTTTTACTACTTTTAAAAAATTATAACTTTTTATACAAAAATTTGCATGTTTAACCCCTTGCCACAAAACAACGTTTCTAAACGGTGCTGCGGAGGGTTATGAAGCGAGCCCACACGGTCCCACCTGCTATCAGCAGCCAGGACCCGTGGCTAATGCTGGACATCGCAGTTCAGGCTTTTAAAGTGAAAGCTCAGTCGGGCTGATCGGGACCATCGCGGTAAAATCGTAATGTCCCGATCAGCCAGGACGCAGCCTTACCTGCCTCCTGTGCATTGGATTGGCAATTGATTGCTCCAAGCCTGAAATCCATGCCTGAGCAATCAACTGCCGAAAACAATGACCAATGCATTGCAATGCAATGGCATTGATAAGTGTATTAAATCAATGAACTGCATGTTATAGTCCCCTATGGGGCTATAACATTGCAAAAAAAAAAAGTGGAAAAAAAGGTAATACAGATGATTTAACCCCTTCCCTAATAAAAGTTTGAATCACCACCCTTCAAAAAAAACTTTGTAAATAAAAATAAACATTTGTGGTATCGCCACGTGTGTAAATGTCCAAACTATAAAAATATATTGTTAATTAAACCACATGGTCAATGGCGTACGTGCAAAAAAATACCAAAGTCCATAAAAAATGAATAAAAAGCGATCAAAAAGTCATCTCAAAACAAAAATGATAACGATAAAAACTTCAGATCATGTCGCAAAAAATTAGCCCTCATGACGCCTCATACGTAGAAAAATAAGATGACAATTTCAAACGTATAAATTTTCCTGCATGTAGTTATGATTTTTTTCAAACCTATATAAGTAGGGTATCATTTTAATCGTATGGATCTACAGAATAAAAATAAGGTGTCATTTTTACTAAACTATGTACTAGAAACGGAAGTCCCCAAAAGTTACAAAATGGCGTTTTTTCTTCTATTTTGTCGCACAATATTTTTTTTTTCCATTTCACCATAGATTTTTGGGTAAAATAACTGATGTCATTAAAAAGTAGAATTGGTGGTGTAAAGAATAAGCCATCATATGGATTTTTAGGTGCAAAATTGTAAGGGTTATAATTTTTAAAAGGTAAGGAGGAAAAAACGGAAGTGCAAAAACGTCCTTAAATGTCCTTAAGGAGTAAAAAATGTCCTCTTCTGACCCCTATAACTTTTTTATTTTTCCATATACGGGGTTATATGAGGGCTCTTTTTTTTTTGCGCCAAGGTCTGTAGATTTCATCGGTACCATTTTTGTTTTGATAAGACTTTTTGATCGCTTTTTATACTTATATTAAAAAATTTTTAGGGTATACAAAATGACCAAAAATATGTTATTCTTTATTTTTTTACACATATGTCATTGACAGGGCAGTTTAATCAACATTATATTTTTATAGTTCAGCTTTTACACACATAGCATTGATCAGTGTTATCAGTACTCCATTGCTCGAGCCTGCTAAGGCTGACTGGAGCCTTGGAGAATCGATCGGACGGCGAGGAGGCAGGTAAGGGCCCTCCTGCCTTCCTCTCAGCTGATCGGGACATTGCAATTTCCCCGTGATGATCCCGATCAGCTATGCTGAGCTGCCGGCAGTGCATTTTCAACATTTTAGATACTGTGATCAACTTTGATTGTGGCGTCTAAAGGGTTAATGCTGGGCATTAACCCGTTCACCGATATGAAGCGAGCTCAGCTCCTGAGCTTGCCTCATAGACCTGCCGCACGGCAATTTTAAACTTATTAATTTTCCTGCATGTAGTTATGATTTTTTCCAGAAGTACGACAAAATCAAACCTATATAAGTAGGGTATCATTTTAATTGTATGGACCTACATAATAAAGATAAGGTGTCATTTTTACCGAAAAATGTACTACGTAGAAACGGAAGCCCCCAAAAGTTACAAAACGGCGTTTTTTTTTCAATTTTGTCGCACAATGATTTTTTTTCCGTTTCACCGTAGATTTTTGGGCAAAATGACTGACATTGTTACAAAGTAGAATTGGTGGCGCAAAAAATAAGCAATCATATGGATTTTTAGGTGCAAAATTGAAAGACTTATGATTTTTTAAAGGCAAGGAGCAAAAAACGAAAATGCAAAAACGGAAAAACCCCCGATCCTTAAGGGGTTAAAGTGTAAAAATAAAAGTAAAAAAGTAAAAAAAATTAAGTAAAAAAAGTGAAAAACCACCTCCACCAATAAAAACGTTGTCCCCAAAAAGTGTTAAAAAATATATTTTATATACATATTTGGTATCACCGCATGCGTAAATATCTGAAATATTAAAATAAAATCTTAATGATACCGTAAGGTGAACGGCGTGAACGTAAAAATTAAAAAATAAAAAGTCCAAAATAGATGCTTTTTTATAACATTTTATTCCCAAAAGAATAAATATAAAAAGTAGTAAAAGTTTTATATAAGCAAGTATGGTATCAATAAAAAGTAAAGATCACGGCGCAATAAATGAGGCCTCATACCGCTGCTTATACGGAAAAATGAAAAAGTTATAGGTCTTCAAAATAGGGGGATTTTAAACGTACTAATTTGGTTAAAAAGTTTGCGATTTTTTTAAGCGCAACAGTAATAGAAAAGTATGTTATCATGGGTATCATTTTAATCGTATTGACCCAAAGAATAAAGAACACATGTCATTTTTACTGTAAATTGTACGGCGTGAAAACAAAATCTTCCAAAATTAGCAAAATTGCCATTTTCTTTTTAATTTCACCACACACATTTTTTTGGTTGCGCCATACATTTTATGGTAAAGTGAGTGATGGCATTACAATGGACAACTGGATCGTGCAAACAACAAGCCCTCATATTAGTCTGTGGATGAAAATATAAAAGAGATTTTTTGAAGACAAGGAGGAAAAAACAAAAACGTAAAAATGAAATTGTCTGCGTCCTTAAAGGGGTATTCCAGGCAAAACCTTTTTTTATATATATCAACTGGCTCCGGAAAGTTAATCAGATTTGTAAATTACTACTATTAAAAAATCTTAATCCTTCCAATAGTTATTTGCTTCTGAAGTTTTCTGTCCAACTGCTCAATGATGATGTCACGTGCCGGGAGCTGTGCATGATGGGAGAATATCCCCATAGGAACTGCACAGCTCCCGGGACGTGAGTCATCAGAAAGCAGTTAGACAGAAAACAGCAACTCAACTTTAGTTAATCAGCTAATAACTATTGGAAGGATTAAGATTTTTTAATAGAAGTAACTTACAAATCTGTTTAATTTTCTGGAGCCAGTTGATATATAAAAAAAAGTTTTGGCCTGGAATACCCCTTTAAGGGTTTAAAATTATACCAAACATATAGGTTTTATTTTGTTTTACTACTTTTAAAAAATTATAACTTTTTATACAAAAATTTGCATGTTTAACCCCTTGCCACAAAACAACGTTTCTAAACGGTGCTGCGGAGGGTTATGAAGCGAGCCCACACGGTCCCACCTGCTATCAGCAGCCAGGACCCGTGGCTAATGCTGGACATCGCAGTTCAGGCTTTTAAAGTGAAAGCTCAGTCGGGCTGATCGGGACCATCGCGGTAAAATCGTAATGTCCCGATCAGCCAGGACGCAGCCTTACCTGCCTCCTGTGCATTGGATTGGCAATTGATTGCTCCAAGCCTGAAATCCATGCCTGAGCAATCAACTGCCGAAAACAATGACCAATGCATTGCAATGCAATGGCATTGATAAGTGTATTAAATCAATGAACTGCATGTTATAGTCCCCTATGGGGCTATAACATTGCACAAAAAAAAAGTGGAAAAAAAGGTAATACAGATGATTTAACCCCTTCCCTAATAAAAGTTTGAATCACCACCCTTCAAAAAAAACTTTGTAAATAAAAATAAACATATGTGGTATCGCCACGTGTGTAAATGTCCAAACTATAAAAATATATTGTTAATTAAACCACATGGTCAATGGCGTACGTACAAAAAAATACCAAAGTCCATAAAAAATGAATAAAAAGCGATCAAAAAGTCATATCAAAACAAAAATGATAACGATAAAAACTTCAGATCATGTCGCAAAAAATTAGCCCTCATGACGCCTCATACATAGAAAAATAAAAATGTTATAGCGGTCAGAAGATGACAATTTCAAACGTATAAATTTTCCTGCATGTAGTTATGATTTTTTTCAAACCTATATAAGTAGGGTATCATTTTAATCGTATGGACCTACAGAATAAAAATAAGGTGTCATTTTTACTAAACTATGTACTAGAAACGGAAGTCCCCAAAAGTTACAAAATGGCGTTTTTTCTTCTATTTTGTCGCACAATATTTTTTTTTCCATTTCACCATAGATTTTTGGGTAAAATAACTGATGTCATTAAAAAGTAGAATTGGTGGTGTAAAGAATAAGCCATCATATGGATTTTTAGGTGCAAAATTGTAAGGGTTATAATTTTTAAAAGGTAAGGAGGAAAAAACGGAAGTGCAAAAACGTCCTTAAATGTCCTTAAGGAGTAAAAAATGTCCTCTTCTGACCCCTATAACTTTTTTATTTTTCCATATACGGGGTTATATGAGGGCTCTTTTTTTTTTTGCGCCAAGGTCTGTAGATTTCATCGGTACCATTTTTGTTTTGATAAGACTTTTTGATCGCTTTTTATACTTATATAAAAAAATTTTTAGGGTATGCAAAATGACCAAAAATATGTTATTCTTTATTTTTTTACACATATGTCATTGACAGGGCAGTTTAATCAACATTATATTTTTATTGTTCAGCATTTACACACATAGCATTGATCAGTGTTATCAGTACTCCATTGCTCGAGCCTGCTAAGGCTGACTGGAGCCTTGGAGAATCGATCGGACGGCGAGGAGGCAGGTAAGGGCCCTCCTGCCGTCCTCTCAGCTGATCGGGACATTGCAATTTCCCCGTGATGATCCCGATCAGCTATGCTGAGCTGCCGGCAGTGCATTTTCAACATTTTAGATACTGTGATCAACTTTGATTGTGGCGTCTAAAGGGTTAATGCTGGGCATTAACCCGTTCACCGATATGAAGCGAGCTCAGCTCCTGAGCTTGCCTCATAGACCTGCCGCACGGCCGTGCAGTATATGTACGGCGCAGGTCGTTAAGGGGTTAAAAACTGATAAATCAATCTCAATGCCAACTACTAGTAACATATATAGTTTGTTTTCAGTGGCTAAGACAGTCATTTATTTGTTTACTAAATCTGCAGCATGAAGAGCAAACAAATAAAACTATAGATCTGACAGATCAGATTTAAAGTTTAATGGCACATAATGTGTTAAACCTTTAAGATTAGACATTGGCGAAAAATGGATGAGAATTTTTTTATTTCAGCCTCATTGTTTACTTGCTTCATGTCAATCAATGCCTTTACCCTGTCATTTTGTATGTAGCAGAGAAACGATCTGTACAAACCAAGACATCTTCTCTATGATAGTAGTTTTCCAAAGGAAATAGGATTCTTTGCAGTCAGAGAACAATAAACAAGATTTCGAATGATGTATCTGGCACACTGAGCCCATAAACACGTCATGATACAAAGCAATTGCCTATGTCTGACAGCCTGACAGAATAATAAGGTGGAAAATGAATTTATATTGCATAGTTAAAACCTTGCAGATAAAATAAGTTACATTTACAGTAGTTTATTATCTGCTCTATTCTATTCAGCGAACAATCAAATAAATGTTTCAGGCTTAGAGATAGAGATGTTTAAATAAAGGCTGCGTATGTGAAGAAAAAAAAAAACATTTTAATTGGAAAGATGTACAAACATTATTAATCCCTCTCAGTAAGTGATGAAAATGTATGATGTGAGCTCACAAGCTTAGCTCATTTTATAGATGGTGAGTGATGGCTGCTATTAGCAGCCGACAGTCACAGTCAATGACTGACATTAGGGATCATACTGTTGTTGGTCATTTAACACCTTAAAGGAGTACTCTGGTGGAAAACTATTTTTAAAATCAACTGGTGCCAGAAAGTTAAACAGATTTATAAATTCCTTCTATTTAAAAATCCCCATTCATAAATATTCATTAATCTGCCCCTAAGCAGACAGCCTCTATGTGCTGCGAGATCTCATGCACGTGCTTTAAGATCTCCAGCATGGCGGTCTGTTGTCTAGAGAGCATGTGATCCTGCTGACACATGGCTATGTCTTGTGACCCGGGACTCCACCTCATACATAATGTATTAGCTCCCTAGACAGCATGTGATCCTGCCGGGAGTAAAATATTACATTGATTTTACTATTGTACCACAGTTTTCCCTAAGATGGGTGTATGTTTTTTCATATGTAGAATATCTTATTGACTTCTAATTGTTGCAAACTTGCAACATTACATGCTCATGTCTGCAATTTGTTGCGGTCACCGGTGCTACATTCAAGTTGGGACATCACCGCATGTGTCAGGGTTTTTACTTTGGTTCTTTATGTAATCTTCTTTTGCATTTTTATACTGTTTTAGATGTATTGTCTAATTTTATAATTGTTCTAATAAAGAGATATTTTATTGTCTACATATGCATGTCCAAGTTGCGTTTGTGTGGTGAGGGTGTGATGAGGGCAGATGTTATTACCCTAGGGGCAGATGGCATTAACCCCTTACGTATTTGTGACGCCAGGGCGTGGTTAACCTCTGCACCACCCAATGTATGGTAGTTGGATCCTGGGCTGGCACTCCTAAGTATGGTAGTTGGATCCTGGGCTTGACTCCTAAGCCAAGTTATGGAACAATGGTAGTTTTACTGAGGCAGACCTCCCAGACGAAGGTGACGTACCGAAACATACGTTGGAGTGGTGCTATCCCGGTGTCTGCCCACTTGTTGCTCTTACTTAGTAATATCCTTATGGTTTTGTATCTGACATTTGTTTTTACCATTCATTGTATTTCTATGCACATGACACTTTGTCTCTTGTAGCACCTTTCTACCTCAGTGTTGCCACTGCTGCTATGAATATATAGGTGCAATATAGATTTATAATACACTATTCATGTTTACATATTGCAACCTGACTATTGTCTTTAGTTGCTTCTAGATACCTACTATATGTTATTTATACAATCGATGAGTATGTACTCATTTTAGTGGGCGGAACCGGTGATATCACCTTTATTTGCTGTATTCCTCATATTACATGTTTTTTATCTTACTTGTATTGTCGTTGTTATTTCAATAAAATTTGTGTCCATTGGACACGGTACTTTTTTGCATAAGTGACTCCGTTGTTTCTTCCTTGTTTTGCAATTCACCCCTTGCGTAGCATACCAGGCTTTGACATTCACCTGTGGTGTACTTGGTTGGTGGAAGCGTGGCTGCGTGGTTAGGCCTTGTGTCTCCTCAGGACACCAGACACTCTCAGGTCTTGACTTCACTGCGCTCAGTACAGAACAGAACTAGCTAACACCTCCCAGGGTTTATATGGGGGACACTTTGGAGGGGTCCTGTAGCAAGTCATCTGGTCACTGACACCTTCCCTGGTTACAAGACATGGTAACAAGATTTAAAGGCATATACATTATAAACACTTTCACGAATAACATAAAGCACTGATTAACCAATTAACATACCCAATAGAAGGGTGGACTCAGGGGACACTGCAATAGAGTCCGCCAGACAGGACAGCAAGAGTTCAGGGGTGCAACTCCTGTACTGGGCCACCTCATTTGGAATGTGCAGTGAGAAGATACCATAATCTGAGGTAATATTTGACTGCCCCATTGCTGAGGCCCCACCAGTTACTATATTTCTCCTCCTGTCTGCATTATACTGTAGTAGTGAGAACTTTGGAATGGAGTAGCAGCTGAGAATGTGGGATGCTGCCCCAATTATAGCTTACAGGACTGTTAGGCTCCTTTCACACTACAGTGTATTCACACGTTATTGTACAATCGTTATTTGTATTAACAGATCATTAAAGAATGGATGAAATAACGGGTGATAACGGGTTCAAAGTCTTGTTACTGAAACGGAAAAGTCTTTTAAATAACTGTCCATTTTTACCAGTTATTCATCTGTTATGACTTTTTATAACATTTTTTTAACCCTTTTTTGACCTCTCCTACCTGTCACACCTTGCAACACCTGAAGCTCCGCCTCCTACTACAAGGGAAGGGTACAAAAGGGTGCCACAATGACACCAGTCTGAATTTCAGCATTGAGAGGGAGAGTACTGTTGCTTGGATTTCTTGCTGTCAGACTTTACCATTTCAATTTTCACCATGTTTCCCACCCACCTTTCCTACAGTTTCAATGTGCTGCTGTGGCTTCCCCAAAGAAGAAGGAGAAGATCTGAAGATGATGAGAGATGTCGCCGAAGATATTGGATTCATCCCATCACTGCAGCATGTTTGACCCATGGGGTGCACAGTACTTATGTGGAGCTGCGCCAGCACCCAGAGAAGTTTGTAAGCTACCTACGGATGTCTGTAGCAACTTTTGATGACCTTCTCCAACGCATCAGTGAAAGGATCTGTTGCCAAGACACCCACCTTTGAAGGAGCATCTCGCCAAAGGAACGCCTCATCGTAACCCTGACGTATGTAGTAAAAATCCTATTTTTTTTCAGTGTTCATGTGTTTTGTAAAATACAAAAAAAAATTTTTTTAAATATTAATTTCAGGTTCCAGGCATCCGGTGATAGTTTTTCATCACGCCACTTCCAGTTTGGCCTGGGAATTTCCACCATCTCGGATTGTTCGGACCACCTGTGAGGCCCTGTGGAATTGCCTTCTAGCAGACTTGCTTCCGCATCCTTCAGCAGAACATTGGCTTGACATCGCAGAGTCCAGTTCCAGGAAGTCACACAGTTTCGAAACTGTGTTGGAGCAGTCGAAAGGAAGCACATCAGGATCCAGAAGCCGACGCACACCATACTTATGGCCATTGCGGATGCGCAATACAAATTCACAGCTGTGGATATCGGGTCATATGGAAGAACTAATGACTCCTGTGTGTTTAAGAACTTGAGATGGGACTTCCTAAAGCAAGGGCCTTTCCTCGGACTGATGGACCTCGAATGCCCTTTGTTTTTGTTGGGGACGAGGCCTTCCAGATGTGTACCAACTTGCTGAAGCCTTACTCCAGCCAAGGATTCGACCACCACCAGCGGATCTTCAACTAAAGACTGCCCCTTGCAAGACACTATGTGGAGTGTGCCTTTGGAATTTTTGCGGGCAAATGGCGGATCTTCACACGGCCAAGCCAAATGCACCCAGACATGGTTGATCAGGTGGTTAAGGCAGCAGTTGTTCTCATAGGCGTGCTAATAAAACCTCAAACATGAGGCTCTATCACCTACGTGCTGCAGCCCTGTGGGCTGCTCAGTGGCGGATCCAGGGGGGGGGGGGGGGATCTGCCACTGAGCAGCCCACAGGGGGCCCCCTGTCAAATTCGGGACATCCCTGTGTTCCCAATTGCTTTTTAGATATTTTTTTATGGTATTTGAAGTGACCAAAAATGTGCAAATCTGGTTAGTGCACTATTACGACTTTTGGGGCCCCACTTTTGATTTTGCCCAGGGCCACGCTAAGCCTAAAACCGGCCCTGGTAGGACGGACATGCTTCTCCTCCAGACCTCCCCTGTAGCATGCGTGGCGCGTTCCATGACGTAATGCGGAGGCGGAGTCACGGCAACGCAAGGGTGAGGGCGGCACGGCCAGGTGGTTACTGAGCAATACCAGCGGCATTACTTTCAGTATCCCAATCTCCCAGAATGGCTTATGGCAGCCAATATCTGCTAGAGGTGATTTTTTCATTTTTAAATCATCAATTTGTAATAAATTGTGTAATTTATTGGTTATATAATTATTATTATGATAGTGTATGCTAGCACTACCAACTTTCTATGGATTTTCTAGTTCGTTACTCACCCTAATGTTTTAACAGCTTTAGTGATAATACTAGCTATTGTTTATTTTATATATATTTTTCAGATTTTATTTTTGTTTCCATGTACACTAAGAGTTTATTTCTTCTTCCTTCATGCTGCATTTTTATTTCATTTACTCATTCGTTCAGCCTCAGTCAGACCCATCTGTGTCACATATTTAAGGGGCAAATGGCTACCTACTGATAGTTTAGATACAAATAATAATGATTGTTTTAAACTTGCATGATACTACATATTGTTAATACAGAGCACCTGACCTGGGCTGGTTTACTGAGTGCAATTCACATAGAGATCATGAGCAAATTGTGCAGGTCTGTTTATGTGCATGCAATCAAGAGTGTATTTGTGTGTGTGTGTGTTTATGTGTGTATGTATGTGTATATATATATTATATATATACATACACGTACGCGTGCGGTGTGAGTTTGTGCTTTAGGGTGCACACCCTAATGCAATAGGCTGCGCACGCCTATGGTTGTTCTCCACAACCCCCCCCCCCCTATCCTGCTTGCAAGGTGCTTATGCAATTTTCATGTTAGGGTACACTTTGCTTGCAGGATATGGGAGGGGGTTGATTGTACGCCCCAGTGTTAAAGTCCCACTGAGGTGTAGAAACTACCCCCTCCCCTATTCTGCTAGCAAGGTGCTTATGTAATTTTCATGTTGGGGGGTACAATTTGCTTGTAGGATATGGGAGCGGGTAGCTTGTACGCCCAAGTGTGACTTTCACACTGGCGTAAAAACTAGTCCCTACCCTATCCTGCTAGCAAAGTCTTGTCATGATATATTTCCCCATGTTGTGTACAATTTGCTTTCAGGATAGTAGAGTGGTACCTTCTATCCCCCTGTGTGAATTTAAAACAATGGGGAGTAGAAGGTACCCCTCTACTATCCTGAAAGCAAACCCTAGTTGGGTGTGAAATACATAGACAAAGTCATTATATAAACTGTAAAAAAGTTTTTGTTTTTTGTAATAAAAATATATTAACTATTTACATGGCTTTGCTTTTTTGGTTTAAAGGTCATGTGCCCTACAAGTCTGTAAAAGTGGTCTGGAAAAGGGGGTCTTGGGAAGGGTCTTGGGAGCTGGGATCCTCCGGGGGCCGCAAGGAGTTGATTCTTCTTTCTCAGTAGAATCTGGGAAGAGGGGTTTCCTGGGAATAGGAATGGGACTGGGAAAAGGAAATTTGTGGAAATGGTGTTGAAGGGGTGGGAATATTAGGGGGCAGAGGGAAATTGGGAGGTGTGAAGGAAGGGGTGGAATGGGCAGAAGGTTCTATCTGGGACAACATTTGGACCATACTAGAAGGGGTGGAGAACTGGTCCAAATGCTGGGAATGTCCCAGGGAGTGGGGCAGAGTGTGGGACATTGGCTGGGGATAACGGTGACAGCCGTATGAATGGGGAGTGGAAAGGGAAGGGTAACGGCCATGGGAAGGGGAGCGGGAGTGGTGATGGAAGCAGTGACCGGAATAGTGCGGGGAGCAGTGACTGGAATAGGAAGGGGAACGGGAGCGGTGACAGGAGCAGTGACGGGAATAGGAAGGGGGCGGGAATGGAGAGTACTTTGGGCAGGGGACATGACAAGGAAGGGGAGTAGAGAGGGGTGGGTGGCGGAGGGGGTTTAGCAGAGTCTACTCAGAAGCTCGAACAACTCCTTGCAGAACTAACACTGCTTTTCAAGGGACAGTTTCTCCAGCATGGGAGCCAGGCTCTGGAGATAAAGTGGAGAGTCTGAAGGGGGACCAGTAGACGGCCCTGCCCCCGTCTGCCGTAACTGGCAAAACTCCTTCCTCAAGGCTTCCACTTTACCATCCAATCTCATTAAGCTATACTTTGTGAGATTTATGAGCTCTTCAAGGATCCCATGCTGTCTTCTCACCGGCCGGACAAAATCTCCAAAGGATGCTTCGATCCTCTGGTGACTTGGTCGGGATGATGAGGAAGCTAGTAGGGGAGAAGGTTCTAGCCCTTTATCAGCAGTGTCGGGGGCTGGGGCAAAGAGGGTGGGGGTGAGGGGGGGTGCATGTTCGAGAGTCTGAGTCTTTTTTCTCAGTCGAATGTGTCCTGAAAGAGAAAAAAAATAGTTTATTAACAAAGAACTTTTAAAAAGAAAAAAAAAGGAGAAAAAAATTGGACGTACTTCCGCATCTCGTGACATTTTTAAAGGAATCCGAGGAGTAGCCGGTTGTAGCATGGGGTTTTACTGGAGGCCCCAGATCCACTGGGCCTTTATTCTTGCTTCCTAAGGTTCTGCATGTGCCGGTCCCTGATGGATGGCCACCAATTTCTAATCTGCTCGGTTAGAAGGAAAAAAATAATTAATAATAAAAACATTTAAAAAAATAAAAACATTTTTAACCTTTAATAGAAAAACATTTACCAACACTATCTTTCAGTAGAGGACAGGTCCTCCCAGTTGGTGCAGATAGTATGATACACCTCCATCCAAAGAGCCTGCGAATATTGCTGCCTGGCGTGGTGTGGGGCAGACCAATCCCACAGAGCAGGATGAACCTTGACTATCGTTATTAGGAGATCAGTGTCTATTATGATCTCTGGCTCATCCTGCCCCCCTTCAATGTTCGACCGACTAGCACATGCGCCACCCTGAAATTTGAAAGATTCTGTTTATAGTTTTGCAAAGTGTATTCAGTTGACTATGCAAGCAATCACATTGGCTCTTTAAAGCTTTAAGAAAACAAGCAAAAGAATCAATAAGCAATGTGATTAGTTGCTATGGGCATCTGACTTCCAAGGTACACTTAAAACAAGTATATCTGTTTATTAAATACTCACACGACCACATCCTCTGCCACGATTCCTGCCGACTCTTCCCCTGGTTGGCTGAGGCACAAAACGCTATTTAAAAAAAAAAATATTTATCAGGCTCTTTGGAAGGTCTGTCCTTGGAGTCCTGGGGGGCTGACACATGCGGGACACTCTCCTCCTCGGATTCCAAGTCACGTTCCCTTATATAAAAGCCTTCTGACTGTAAGCAAAAAATAAAAAGTTAGTAAATTATAGAAAAATATTTAGCATAATTGCTCAAAAAGAAAAATACTCACAATTGGGCTTCTTGACAGTCTTGATCCAACTTCTGACACAGTCTTTTCTGAAACAGTATCCTCCACCTCCTCTGATGAGGATTCAATGGGGACATGCTTCTGCAAAAAAAAAAAAAAGTAAAAAATTTCAGAAATCATTGCCAGTCAAAATTGTCTAAACAGTTAAAAAAGTGAAAAATCACATTTTTTGATTTGGACTTCTTGGGCTCATTTGTTTTTGTAATTTTTTTTCTTGGGCATAGTTTGTTTCTAGAAGGAAAAAAAAATTAAGTTTAATAAAGTCCAAAAAAAAAACTAGTGGCGCAACACTGTCCAAAATCGTCCTGTACACTTCAATAGCCATTGTCCGACTGGACATAAAAAAAATACAATCTTGATAAATTATGGAAAAAAAAATATGATAATTGCTCCCAAAAAAAAAAAATACTCATCTTGGGCTTGGAGCCCGTCTTGACCCAAATTCTGAGTAAACTAGGGGTAATTCCTCCACCTCTTCCTCGGATGAGGTTTCTATGGGGACTTGCTTCTGAAAAATACTAATTAAAACATTTTTTTTTTTTTTTAGAAATCATTGCAATGAAATAATGTCAAAACATTCCAAAATGTGAAAACTCACCTTTTTGGATAGTGCCTTCTTGGGCTCAGTTGCTTTTTTGCAATTTTCTTAGGCATATTTTTTCCTGTTAAGAAAAAAAAATACAGTTTAATCAAAAAACAAATAAATAAATTTAAAAAAATGCAGTTGCGCCACACAGTCCAAAATCGTCCTGCACATTTCCCTAGCCAAAGCATTCATGCCCCCATACAAACTGCATGCAAAACTGCCCACGGCATGCAAACTGGCAAGCACATACAGGACAGAAAACTGCCGCAGAGTGGCACCACACGGTCCAAAATCATCTTGCACACTTCCCTAGCCAAAGCATTCATGCTCCCATACAAACTGCGGGCAAAACTGCCCGAGGCCTGCAAACTGGCAAGCACATGGCATACAGAAAACTGCCACCACACGGTCCGAGATCGTCCTGCACAAAATCATTCTCCAAAATCTGTCCCTAGCCAAAGCATGCATACCCTTATACAAACTGCGGACAAAAATGTCTGCAGCCACAAGCACATGTTCCTAATGAACACTTAAAAAGTCACAAAAAAATACTGCATAGCAGCCATCGATGTACCCACCTTCACTCCAGGGTGATTTTGCGTACAAAAAAAAAAGAAAAAATGGTGGCGGATTTTATGTCTGTTCCTGCTGGTCCTGATGCAAGCTGCCTTCTGCTGTTCAGCACAGGAAGAAGAGAGGGGGTGTGAGCACTCCACCCCCTTCCCATGTGACTTCAGGGGTGTGAAGGCTTTACAGAGCATGCTCAGTACAAATAACGGACGTTATAATAATGGGCATTAACGGGTGTTTTTGAGAACATCTGTCAGCCATAGACTTCAATGTAAAAAATAAAGGCCATTCATTCACACGTTATTGTGATGGGAGAAAAATCTGTGCATGTGATGTTTTTTCTCCCATCACAAATGACGTCCGTTAGTCATAACGGGCTATAACGGGTGATAACGGATAATCAAAAAATCTGGAACTTTGTAGAAGGTCTTTAACCCAGCAACAGTATTGTGTGAAAGGGGCCTAAGAGACAACTGAGAACATTCAAACTCAACCTCACATTATTAATGTATTAATGATGACTGGGGCTCAGGACTCGATTTCTAGTGATTCTTGGGGTCCCCAATAATCAGACATTTTTTGCTTATGCTTTCAATAGGTGATAAATGTCTATTTTTGAACAACTTATTTAACTCCTTAACGATGCAGGACATATATTTACGTCCTGCGCTGGCTCCCGCAATATAATGTACCTGCGTCATATCGGGTCGGTCCCGGCAGCCATCAACGTCCGGGGCCCATGGCTAATACCGGATATCACAGATTGCGGTGATGCCCGGTATTAACCCTTCAGATCCGGCGATCAAAGTTGACCGCTGCGTCTGAAGTGAAACCGAAAGTATGCCAGCAGCTCAGTCGGGCTGTTCGGGACCGTCGCAGTGAAATTTCAGCATTCCGAACAGCTTGCAGGACACCAGAAGGATTCCTACCTGCGTGTCCGATCGCTGAATGACTGCTCCCTGCCTGAGATCCAGGCAGGAGCAGTCGAGCGGCGATAACACTGATTAATGCCATGTTAATAGTGTTAATAAATGTGATTTTACCCCTTCCCTAAGAAAAGTCAGAATGACCCCCCCCCCCCCCCTTTTCACATAAAAAAAACTATGTAAATAAAAATAAATATAAACATATATGATATCAACCTATGCATAAATGTCCAAACTATAGAAATATATCGTTAATTAAACCGCACTGTCAATGGCGTACGCGTAAAAAAATTCCAAAGTCCAAAATAGCATATTTTTGGACACTTTTTATACCATTAAAAATTTATAAAAAGCGATCAAAAAGTCTGATCAAAACACAAATAATACCAATAAAAACTTCAGATCACGGCACAAAAAATAAGCCTTCATACATCCCCATATAAAAAAGTTATAGGGGTCAGAAGAGGACATTTTTAAACATTTACATTTTTCTGCATATAGTTATGATTTTTTCCAGAAGTACGACAAAATCAAACCTATATAAGTAGGGTATCATTTTAACCATATAGACCTACAGAATAATCATAAGGTGTCATTTTTTACCGAAAAATGCACTGCGTAGAAACAGAAGCCCCCAAGAGTTACAAAATGGCATTTTTTCTTCAATTTTGTCGCACAATGATTTTTCGCCGTGGATTTTTAGGTAAAATGACTAATGTCATTGCAAAGTAGAATTGGTGGCACAAAAAATAAGCCATAATATGGATATTTAGGTGGAAAATTTATTAATATGATTTTTTAAAGGTAAGGAGGAAAAAACGAAAATGCAAAAACTGAAAAACACTGAGTCCTTAAGGGGTTAAGGTCTAAAGTGTCTGGGTCTTTCAAGGTTTATTCCCTTCACAGTAATTGAAGACATATTGTTATAAAATATGCTATCACTTCCTAATTGAAGTGAATTGAGCTGAGTTGTAATACCACACGGCCTTAGGTGTGGAAAAAGCAGCCATGTTTTTCTAATCCTGGACAACCCCTTTAAACTATGCATTAATGCGTGAAAAACATAATTATCTTCAAAGAAATTTTTATTTTTATACATTCTCTTTATTCTGTAGGTCCATACGATTAAAATGATACCCTACTTATATAGGTTTGATTTTGTCGTACTTCTGAAAAAACACACTGATCTTTTACATTGATCACTGGTTTCTCATAGGAAACCAGTGATCGATGATTCTGCCGCTTGACTGCTCATGCCTGGATCTCAGGCACTGAGCAGTCATTCAGCGATCGGACACCAGGAGGCAAGGTAGGAGACCCTCCTCGTATCCTACAGCTGTTCGGGATGCCGTGATTTCGCCGCGGCGATCCCGAACAGCTCCCTGAGCTAACCGGCATGGTTTCACTTTCACTTTAGACGCGGCGTTCAACTTTGAATGCTGCGTGTAAAGGGTTAATGGCGCGCGGCACCACGATCAATGCCGCGCGCTATTAGCCACGGGTCGGGGCCCCGCTTTGTAGAAAGGGAAAGGACTCAAGACGTACCGGTATGTCCTTGGTCCTTAACAGGTTAATATTCTCTTTCTTCTTAAATTTATATTGTATTCTAATAATTTCACTGTCATTATTGATGTTAAAATTTTAATGAAGTCAGATTATAAGAAATGTTTAACCCCTGAAGGAACGGGTCATTTATCATTTTGCTGTTTAGTTTTATCCTCCTCCTCTTCTAAAAATCATAACACTTTCAATTTTCGGCCTAAAGACCCATATGGGGGCTTGTTTTTTTTGCGCCAACAATTTCACTTTGTAATGACATCAATAATTTCATAACAAAATCTATGGTGAAACCAAAATAAAAATATTTGTTAGGCAAAATTAAAAAAAAAAAAGTTTTTGGGGCTCCTGATTCTACGCAGAGCACTTTTCGCAAAAATGTTATTATCCTTATTCTGTAGATCCATATGATTAAAATGATACCCAATTTCTATAGGTTTGATTTTGTTTTCCTTCTGAAAGAAAATTTTACATGAAAATTTGTATGTTAAAAAATGGCCTCTACTGACCCCTATAAAACTTTTTTATTTATTTTGCCGTATATGGGGCTGAATGAGGGCTCATTTTTTGCTCTGTGGTCTGTCGTTTTTATTGGTACCATTTTTGTTTTGTTGGGACTTTTTGATCGCTTGTTAATAAAAAAAAATAGGGTATACAAAGTGACCTAAAATATACAATTTTGGACTTTGGTATTTTTTTATATACGCCATTGACCATGCGGACAGAATATGGGGACGGGATATAGGGATGGGATATGGGGATGGGAAATGAGGTCGGGATATGGGGTCGGGATATGAGGAGGGCATATGGGGTCAGGATTTAAGGACAGGTTGTTTTTCCTCCCCCACAAGGATAAGGTAGGAAAAACCGGGCAGCGCCGGGTGCTCAGCTAGTTTAAAATAAATTACAGAATAGTTTCTAATATGTAGTTTCTACTTCATTAAGTAAGAAGCCAGATAATACACTTTGTCTAATTAGCATCTTAATCTGATGAGGACTAAGACATTGATGGAGAACCTTTAAGTAAATTGCTGCAGATGAATTTAATGAATCACTTGGCATTTATGCAGCTTCAGTACATGTTTCCTTAAACTAATAATGACTAGGTGCAGGGAAAATGCAAAGTTGGTTAATATTAATTTGTAACATAGATAAATAGGATGTTATAGCATCAATTAAAATGACAATTGAAAACTACAGTAATGCCTGAGACATATTGTTTTCTAGATATATAAAATATTACATATAGGAATTTGTCAAATTTTTTCTTAATCATTTTTAAGGCTAGTATTTTATTGAGACTTATGCTATTCCAAAAAATTCTGTCGTGGGAATGTATTAAAGGGGTTCTCCGGTGCTTAGACATCTTATCCCCTATCCAAAGCATAGGGGATAAGATGCCTGATCGCGGGAGTCCCGCCGCTGGGGACCCCCGTGATCTTGCACGCGGCACCCCATTTATAATCAGTCCCTGGAGCGTGTACGCTCCGGGTCTGATTACCGCCGACCATAGGGCCGGCAGCGTGTGACATCACGACTCCGCCCCCGTGTGACATCACGCTCCGACCCTCAATGCAATCCTATGGGAGGGGGCGTGATAGCGGTGGGACTCCCGCGATCAGGCATCTTAGGGGATAAGATGTCTAAGCACCGGAGAACCCCTTTAAGTCACTTGTAATGTACTGTATTCATGTGATTTATTTTTAATCATTGCTGCCTGAAAGCATTTCTGAGTAGCTTTTTAGAGAGTTGTGTATATTCCTCTCTAATTAAGATTACTTGTAAATATATTTTGATAATTTATGGTAAAAAGTGTGGCCACATGCAGTCTCAGCCCTACTGCACCGAACTCTAATAGCTGCACCTATACTATATAAAACGTCAACTTATCCCCCTGCCTGTATCCCCGGTGATTGGCACTGTGGTGTTCTAGGCTGCCTGGCCAGCTGCTACTTAAACGGGTAGAGACTTGGTACTGCAGTAGCAACCTAAACTCCAGCTTCTGTATCCTGAAGCGAGATAAAGGGTGAAGACAAGGGGAATACTTGCTCTCTGCTCCCAAGTTTGTCCCTGCGGCCAACCGGTAAGTGACACAGCAAGTCCACACCTGTTGGGGTGTTATAGGTTGCTTAGGTCATGGACCCTGCTGGCAAGTACAAGACCATTGTGTAAGATCTGTATCAAGAGCTACAATGCTAGAGCAACTGCCAAGATGTTTTGCCGCAGTGCTTGAACATGATTTCTGCTCATCTGGATGGTTTACCTTCATCAGCACCACACATACAGTGGGGCAAAAAAGTATTTAGTCAGCCACTAATTGTGCAAGTTCTCCCACTTAAAAAATGAGAGAGGCCTATAATTTTCCTCATAGGTATACCTCAACTATGAGAGACATAATGAGAAAAAAAAATCCATTAAATCATATTGTCTCATTTTTTAAGAATTTATTTGCAAATTATGGTGGAAAATAAGCATTTGGTCACCTACACTTAGACCTGTAACTTCTTCTTTAAGAATCTCCTTTGTCCTCCACTCGTTACCTGTATTAATGGCACCTGTTTGAACTTGTTATCAGTATAAAAGACACCTGTCCACAACCTCAAACAGTCACACTCAACTATGGCCAAGACCAAAGAGCTATTGAAGGAGACCAAAAACAAAATTGTAGACCTGCACCAGGCTGGGAAGACTGAATCTGCAATAGGCAAGCAGCTTGGTGTTAAGAAATCAACTGTGGGAGCAATTATTAGAAAATGGAAGACATACAAGACCATTGATAATCTCCCTTGATCTGGGTCTCCACGCAGGATCTCACCACGTGGTGTATAAATGATCACAAGAACGGTGAGCAAAAATCCCAGAACCACACCGGGGGACCTTGTGAATGACCTGCAGAGAGCTGGGACCAAAATAACATAGGCTACCATCAGTAATGCACTACACCACCAGGGACTCAAATCATGCAGTGCCAGACCTGTCCCCCTGCTTAAGCCAGTACATGTCCGGGCCCGTCTGAAGTTTGCTAGAGAGCATTTGGATGATCTAGAAGAGGATTGGGAGAATGTGAAATGGTCTTTCAGTATGACAATGATCCCAAACAAACCGCCCGGGTAATAAAGGAGTGGCTTCCTAAGAAGCATTTCAAGGTCCTGGAGTGGCCTAGCCAGTCTCCAGATCTTAACCCCATAGAAAACATTGGAGGGAGTTGAAAGTCTGTGTTGCCCAGCGACATCCCCAAAACATAAGTGCTCTAGAGGAGATCTGCATCGAGGAATGGGCCAAAATACCAGCAACAGTGTTGGAAAACCTTGTGAAGATTTACAGAAAACGTATGACCTCTGTCATTGCCAACTAGTGTTGCTCGCGAATATTCGCAATTCGAATTTTATTCGCGAATATCGCATATTTGCGAATTCGCGAATATTCGCGAATTCTCGAATATTCGCGAATATAGCGCTATATATTCGTAATTACGAATATTCATATTTAATTTTTTTTTTTCACAGTACACATCACAGTGATCATCCCTCTCTGCTTCCAGCTTGTGTGGTGTAAAGAAGGCTCTAATACTACTGTGTGAGACCGGTGTGCGAATTTTCGCATATACGAAAATTTGCATATGCTAATTTTCGCATATGCGAATTTTCGCTTATGCTAATTTTGTATACGCGAATTTTTGCACATGTTAATTTTCGCTCGTGCGAATATTCGCATATGCGAAAATAAAACGAGAATATTACGAATATGCGAATATTCGCGAATATGACGAGTATTCGTCCATATATTCGCGAATATTCGCGAATTCGAATATGGCCTATGCCGCTCAACACTATTGCCAACAAAGGGTATATAACAAAATATTGAGATCAACTTTTGTTATTGACCAAATGCTTATTTTCCACCATAATTTGCAAATAAATTCTTTAAAAATCAGACAATGTGATTTTATGGATTTCATAGTTGAGGTATACCTATGATGAAAATTACAGGCCTCTCTCATCTTTTTAAATGGGATAACTTGCACAATTGGTGGCTGAGTAAATACTTTTTTGTCCCACTGTACCAGCAACTCCTGTGATTTCTGTGGCACCGTGTTCACACCATGGGGGTACTGGTGTCCAACTGCTTTGCCTTCATTCTACAGGGTGGGCCATTTATATGGATATACCTTAATAAAATGGGAATGGTTGGTGATATTAACTTCCTGTTTGTGGCACATTAGTATATGTGAGGGGGGAAACTTTTCAAGATGGGGGGTGACCATGGTGGCCATTTTGAAGTCGGCCATTTTGAATCCAACTTTTGTTTTTTCAATGATGTGCTTGGTTTTAACGCAACTTTATTCTTTCATGAGTTATTTACAAGTTTTTGACCACTTATAAAATGTGTTCAATGTGCTGCCCATTGTGTTGGATTGTCAATGCAACCCTCTTCTCCCACTCTTCACACACTGATAGCAACCTTGGGGGCTATTCAACTGGCCCACAATGACCAATCCACTTTCCAGGAAACTGTTCATCTAGGAATGCTCGGACCTGACACCCATAATGTGGTGGTGCACCATCTTGCTGGAAAAACTCAGGGAACATGCCAGATTCAGTGCATAAAGAGGGAAACACATCATCATGTAGCAATTTCGCATATCCAGTGGCCTTGAGGTTTCCATTGATGAAGAATGGCTCCACTATCTTTGTTCCCCATATACCACACCATACCATCAATTTTTGGAAAACTGCCACTGCAGTTTTTGAGCCAAAGCCAGACGTGTATTCAAAAGGAATGGAAAATATAAAGGAATGACTTATACTTCTCCTTTCTGATGGATCCACTTCTGACTTTAGCTTAAAAACTGCAGTGGCAGTTTTCCAAAAAACACCAGAAAAAAAACCTGAGTGGAAACTTAGCCAAAGTAGTGCTATAAAAACACACAGCACTATTTAGAGTAAGCAGTCCCCTATATGGACTTAAAAAGTATAACTAAAATAAAAAGTTTTTTTTTTTTTTAAAACACACAAGCCCCTCTCTATTCAAAAATTTAAAAAAAAATCACACCCTTTTCCCATTTTCTTCCCCATGTTTTTAAACCCACACATATTTGGTATTACCACGTGCAAATTCTTTTTTTAATGAAGTGTGAATGTTAATGATCCCATACCAAATTTCAAAATTGCTACTTTTTGGTCAAAATACAATAAAAAGTTATCCAGATATGTTTAGATCACACTGGGTCTTATTATGAGTTAATTGAAGTGCACAGCATTGCATGCTTAACTCTCTTGTCATTAAATCCAACTCTTTCACTGTATTAGACAGAGCATCTGGTCATGGAGGGAAGAATGCTTTATTGCGTTTCATCCGCTTAACTCATGATTGCAGCGGGTATCAAGCCTGAGACTCTGTGCAATCTAAAGTTTTTAACTTTTTAACCTCTTCCCTCAAATGGACATATATATACGTCCATTTTTCCTGTGACTTAACGCAAATGGACGTATATAATCGCGTTCATTCCCGATCACGGCGCCGCGAGCATCCAGGCGGTAATCTGTCAGCTGTGCTCCGATCCTGACAGTTAACCCCTTCAGTGCTTCGGTCAATGTGACTACAGCACTGATTGCCGGTGACATTGGAGGGAGCTCCCACTGTTCACCAACGGCGGCGGCGCAACATGACCGTGTCAGCCATAGTGGCTGTACACTGCAGAGGAAATTCTTTTCCTTTTGGATTTCTTTTCTGTCTCGACCACAGTGCTCTCTGCTGACACCTCTGCTGACACCTCTGTCCATGTCCATGTCTTCTGCTCTGGACAGTTCCTAAAATGGCAGAGATGTCAGCAGATCCAAAATGAAATGAATTCCCTCTGTAATATACAGCCGCTAATAAGTACTGGAAGGATTAAGATTTTTTAATAAAAGTAATTTACAAATCTGTTTTTATTTTCTGGCATCAGTTGATTAAAAAAAAAAAAAAGTTTATCACCAGAGTGAGCCTTTAAGGTAAAAAAAAAAAATGGGTCCATCCTTAAGGGGATAATAAACATTTAATTTTTTAGATAATATAACTTTTAAATGTTAAGTAATATTGAGCTGAATAATTAGTGTGCACAATTATAAGTGAAACTTTTGACCATACCTTTTTTATGCATATTTTTCTACATCAAGCTGCATAAACTTGAATGTTTATTGGATTTAAACATATCCAGTAAATAAGGGTGTGGCTTAGGGAGATGAACACCCTTTTACCAAGGTGTGCATAATTATTAGACATCTTTTCCTGGGTCAAAAAAGAGATTTAACTGTCTCTGAAAAGTCAAAAATGATAAAATTAATTTTTCACAGTAATGCAGCACTACTTTTTAAATTGCTTAGATATTGGGGCGTAGTCACAGAGCAATCAAAGTTTTTTTGAAATTAGTCAATAGTCAAATGCAAGAAACATGTTGAGAAAAAGAGACACAAATTAACTGTCAAATATTGGACAAGAATTAAATGTGAAACTACCAAAAACCCCTCCCTCCAAATGCTGTCATATTCCAGAACTGCAACCTACCCAGAGTAGCCAGAAGAACGAGGTGTTAAGTGCTCAAAGACATGGTCAACATAAGGAGCGGGGGGTGGGTGCTTGAAAACCGACCACCACTGAACAAAACATATAAGTAGAAAAAAAAAAGAATATGGCAAGAAATATATTAAGAGGTTATTGTTATGATTCGGCTAGCTGGATGTGGATCCTCTGTGTCAGCGAGGGATTGGCGTGGACCGTGTCGGTGGACCGGTTCTAGGGTTGCTACTGGTTTTCACCAGAACCCGCCGCAAAGCGGGATGGTCTTGCTGCGGCGGTAGCAACCAGGTCGTATCCACCGGCAACGGCTCAACCTCGCTGACTGCTGAGAAGGCGTGGGACAGTAGGACTAGGCAGAAGCAAGGTCAGACGTAGCAGAAGGTCGGGGCAGGCGGCAAGGTTCGTAGTCAATAGATAGCAGGAGGTCAGGAACATAGTAATGGTAAACACAGTAGTAGCTTTCTCTAGGCACTAAGGCAACAAGATCCAGCAAGGAAGTGCAGGGGAAGTGAGGTTATATGGACAGGGGGCAGGTGGAAGCTAATCAGACTGATTGGGCCAGGCACCAATCATTGGTGCACTGGCCCTTTAAATCTTAGAGAGCTGGTGCGCGCACGCCCTAAGAAGCGGAGCCGCGCGCGCCAGGACGTGACAGCCGGGGACCGGGACAGGTGAGTGACTTGGGATGCGATTCGCGAGCGGGCGCATCCCGCTACGCGAATCGCATCCCTGCCGGCAGAGTCAGTGCAGCGCTTCCGGTCAGCGGGTCTGACCGGGGCGCTGCAGAGAGAGGAACGCCGCGAGCGCTCCGGGAGGAGCAGGGACCCGGAGCGCTCGGCGTAACAGTTATTATCAGTAACAGACACAGATCTCTACTTCAACTCCAGGTAGGTGTAGGTAGGGTACTGTTATGAACTGGTATTATTAAAGATGAGCTAATTGGGCCTTTTTGGGTTGAAGATGGACTCAAAACCAACTCTCT
Source organism: Hyla sarda (assembly GCF_029499605.1). Classification (NCBI taxonomy): domain Eukaryota; kingdom Metazoa; phylum Chordata; class Amphibia; order Anura; family Hylidae; genus Hyla; species Hyla sarda. Next base: position 164,524,025 of record NC_079193.1, read on the forward strand.
AACCTTTTACCATTTTTTTTCAAGCAATGGTGCAGGAGACAGAAAACCATGATTTTTATGCAGGACAAGGCTCCTTCGCATGCATCAAAATACTTCACTGCATGGCTAGCAAATTAGGGCCATAATGATGAAAAAATAATGACATGGCCCCCTTCCTCATCTGACCTAAACCCTATTAAGAACTCCATGAATGGAAGGCTTTTGCCTGTTATTGAAAAGAATGGTGGCTATTTTGGTCACTGATTTTGAGTTATTGTTATTCTTACTGTATGGCCTAAACATATATTTTCATACAGGCTATTTGCAAACCTTAGTTGCATACATTCCCAGCAGACATCAAGACTATAGACGAAAAAGGGGAAGTGCCTAAAACATTACTATTTATTGGTATGCATTAAAATCAACCCAAAATAAAGAAGTGTTCCTTATCCAAGTGAAAAGAAGAAATCTGATAAAAAGCGTATTTCACATGTATAGGATAACTATCCCACAAATAGTAGCAGAAAAATGCTGTCATAGTGCTACTGCGATCACTATCTTTAATGCAGAATAAGTAGGCCAAGCTGGCCAGCAAAAGACAATTTAAGTCACAGACATTTTTGTCTGTACACCATACAATAACGTGCTGGATTATGACACGAATATATCAGCAAAAGACGTTCCCAATGCACGTTTCTATCCTACAGTGTAGTTAGATACACATAGGGACTTCCTTTAGGGGAACCATAGTCATTACCCAACAATGCATAATATGAATTATTTACATGCCTATGCGGTATAGATAACACAAAGGTATAGATAGTGTACTGGAGCATAAGTCAGTATTAATCATGAACTGAGCAGTTATATAGAGAAGCGGTTTTTAGTATGTGGACCTGAATAGATTTCGTACATAGACGGAGTGCATCAGCAGGGTATTGCATGCTGACAGTGATTCCTGAAACAGCAAACGGTAGCTAAGTATATGAACTACACATCCCCGGTCACTGAGAGATTCCCGATCCCCAGTACTGTAATAGGGTACTCACATACCACCGGGATGTATGTAAGGATTCTGTTTGTCCTGCAATGGCAGGACGCCGGGTAAGTGTTCCCGGTATGGCTTGATGTTTGCACATCTGGCTAAAGTAGCCCGCCCGCTTTCGGGATGCTCACGGTCCGGCCATGGAGGGGGATGTTCTGTGAATTTGCACTTAGTATTTCTGGATGTGGTATAAGGAATCAGGAGTAAGATATGAAGAGTAGGCTAAGATATGAAGAGACCATGTTAATCATTATTATCTTAACCCCTTCAATGCATCGTACATTCTACTTATGTGTTGAGACTTCAGTCCGTAGCATGAGTGACATGACAAATTAAAATATACGAGGTATACAGAAAGTAATGTAATGATAAATCAGGAACTCAGTGTAATTATGCAAAGTAGATGGCATAATCCATTTCCTTAAATAAAGTGAAATGTAAACAAACATATTAAAGTTATTGTATGGTATATAGATACAAATATCTGTGACTAAAATTGTCTTTTGTTGGCCTGCTTGGCCTACTTATTTTGCATAAAAGATAGTGATCACAGTAGCACTTTGACAGCATTTTGCTGCTACCATTTGTGGGATAGTTATCCTATACATGTGAGTGACATACACTTTTTATCAGATTTGTTCTTTTCACTTGGATAAGGACCACTTGTTTATTTTGGGTGGATTTTAATGCATACCAATAAATAGTCATGTTTTAGGTACTTCCCCTTTTTTGTCTATTATTCTTTCAGTAACAGCTGAAAAAAAAGATGATAACATTTTAGTTTTTCATTTAGTTGCATAGTAATTGTGCTACTAATAGTTGGCCAATAATTGTGCACACATATACACTGCTCAAAAAAATAAAGGGAACACTAAGATAACACATCCTAGATCTGAATGAATGAACTAATCATATGAAATACTTTCGTCTTTACATAGTTGAATGTGCTGACAAAATCACACAAAAATTATCAATGGAAATCAAATTTATCAACCCATGGAGGTCTGGATATAGAGTCACACTCAAAATCAAAGTGGAAAACCACACAACAGGCTGCTCCAACTGTGATGTAATGTCCTTAAAACAGGTCAAAATGAGGCTCAGTAGGGTGTGTGGCCTCCACGTGCCTCTATGGCCTCCCTACAATGCCTGGGCATGCTCCTGATGAAATATACAGTCTGTGGTGCAACATGGCGTTGGTGGATGGAGCGAGACATGATGTCCCAGATGTGCTCAATCGGATTCAGGTCTGGGGAACGGGCGGGCCAGTCCATAGAATCAATGCCTTCCTCTTGCAAGAACTGCTGACACACTCCAGCCACATGAGGTCTAGCATTGCCTTGCATTAGGAGGAACCCAGGGCCAACCACACCAGCATATGGTCTCGCAAGGGGTCTGAGGATCTCATCTCGGTGCCTAATGGCAGTCAGGCTACCTATGGCAAGCACATGGAGGGCTGTGCAGCCCCCAAAGAAATACCACCCCACACCATTACTGACCCGCCGCTAAATTGGTCATGCTGGAGGATGTTGCAGGCAGCAGAACGTTCCCCATGGCGTCTCCAGACTCTGTCACGTCTGTCACATGTGCTCAGTGTGAACCTGTTTTCATCTGTGAAGGGCACAGGCCGCCAGTGGCGAATTTGCCAATCTTAGTGTTCTCTGGCAAATGCCAAACATCCTGCACAGTGTTGGGCTGGAAGCACAACCCCCACCTGTGGATGTCAGGCCCTAAAACCACCCTCATGGAGTCTGTTTCTGACCGTTTGAGTGGACACATGCACATTAGTGGCCTGCAGGAGGTCATTTTGCAGGGCTCTGGCAGTGATCCTCCTGCTCCTCACACAAAGGTGGAGGTAGCAGTCCTGCTGCTGGGTTGTTGCCCTCCTACGGCCTTTTCAACGTCTCCTGATGTACTGGCCTGTCTACTGGTAGCGCCTCCATGCTCTGGACACTATGCTGACAGACACAGCAAACCAGCATTGGAACTGAGAAGTGGTCAGAGGTCACCACCTGCAGAACCTTTCCTTTATTGGGGGTGTCTTACTAATTGCCTATAATTACCACCTGTTGTCTGTTCCATTTGCACAACAGCATGTGAAATTGATTATCAATCAGTGTTGCTTCCTGAGTGGACAGTGTGATTTCACAGAAGTGTGATTGACTTGGAGTTACATTGTGTTAAGTGTTCCCTTTATATTTTTGAGCAGTGTATGTGTGTTTGCTGTGTATATACTGTATACAGCAGAGATTCCCAACCTGTGGCTCTCCAGATTTTGCAAAACTACAACTCCTATTATGTCCACACAGTCTTTGGCCCTCCATACATGAATAGAAATGTCGAGGTCCACAGGTTGGGTAACTCCGCTTTATAGCGTACATGATATGTTAATATATGAATTATGTGTTGTATATATATGTGGTGGGTACAGTATATGGTATAAATATGGTTATTATTGTATGTCATGTATATACTGTGGGGAGAAAGGGTGGAAAAAAGCCGGTACAGTGGAGGCGCTGCTCGAGTGGTGAAATTACTGAGAAACTCAGGCGGTGCAGGATAACGATTTTTATTGAAAGTATTGGGACAACGCGTTTCGGCATCTGCTGACGCCTTCCTCAGGTCCACTTAACAATTCTAAAATAATAAAAGAAGGTATATTTGTATATCTCAACCTAATTGTATACATACATCTCGATCAAAAACATATGGACAGTGTTAGGTCTGGTACAGAAAATATATATAATGTAAAAAGAAACATATATAAAAAGTATAAAAAGAAAAAAAATTTTTGGGAACAGTGAATCCGTATTTCTCTATGCATGTCTAGGAACTGCATAGAGAAATACGGATTCACTGTTCCCAAAAAAATGATTTTCTTTTTATACTTTTTATATATGTTTCTTTTTACATTATATATATTTTCTGTACCAGACCTAACACCGTCCATATGTTTTTGATCGAGATGTATGTATACAATTAGGTTGAGATATACAGATATACCTTCTTTTATTATTTTAGAATTGTTAAGTGGACCTGAGAAAGGCAACAGCAGATGCCGAAACGCGTTGTCCCAATACTTTCAATAAAAATCGTTATCCTGCACCGCCTGAGTTTCTCAGTAATTTCACCACTCGAGCAGCGCCTCCACTGTACCGGCTTTTTTCCACCATTTCTCCCCACATTGCATATTGGCTCCTTACTTAGGAGCTCGATGCCGGTGGGAGAGCAGCAGCTCATCCAACATTAGGGCTGCACAGGTCCCAGTGCGGCCCTTCCAAGGTCGGTATATCACTGTTGGTGTGGTGGAGGGTGCACATCAGTGAATACATTTCTCTCAGGGAGCACCCCCTGCACCTTTTTCTCCCCTCTCGTCTCCTAGATGTATATACTGTGTGTATGTCAGAGATGAAAGGATGAAGCGGCACTCCAGTGGATTACAATCCAAATGTGAATTTATTCACCCATCAGTACAGATGCAACGTTTCGTTCCACAGTCAGGAACTTTCTCAAGCATCCTCAAGTTCCTGACTGTGGAACGAAACGTTGCATCTGTACTGATGGGTGAATAAATTCACATTTGGATTGTAATTTGCTGGAGTGCCGCTTCATCCTTTCATCTCTGTTATACCTTCGGGATTGTGAGTCTGATCCCTTGGAGCTGTGCACCCACTTAGGACTTCAAGCCCTTCACTGTGCCTTACCTTACTTCTCTTTTTTCTGGACTACTGTGTGTATGTGGTGTCTACCTGTCTGGATAATACACCATTGATATCACTCCAGTGTGCCACCAGCTGTTGCAAAACTTCAACTCCCAACATGCCCCGACAGTTAAAGCTGTCATGCTGTCTGGGCATGCTGGGAGTTGTAGTTTTGCAACAGCTGGATGCACACTGGTTGGAGAATGCTGCCTTAAAGGGTTAATACAGATAGGGAAATAGCGTTGTTATAAAAGGGTTATATGATGTACTGTATATAGTATTATGTGTAATGTGCACAAATGAAAGAACTGTATAGGAAACAAAGCTCAAAACCTGTCAGGGGAAGAGTTGAACAGTTGCCCATAGCAACCAGAGTGCTTTAAAATGAAAGAAACAATCTGATTGGTTGCTATGGGCAACTGCATAATCTTTCCTTTGCACCGGTTTTGATAATTCTCCCCCATAGGTCCATACAATATTATATATGACATAAATTCTCTCTATACTGTCAGTTTACTAATATAAGTGGATTTTATTAGATTTTATATTATATAGGGGGAGATTTATCAAAACCTGTGCAAAGGATAGTGGAGCAGTTGTCCATAACAACCAATCAGATCGCTCCTTTTATTTTTCAAAAGGCCTCTAAAAAATTTAAGCGGGAATGTGATTGGTTGCTATGGGCAACTAGTCAACTTTTCCTCTGCACCCCAAATCCCATCCTAAAATGGAAACATGTCTTTTTCAGGAACTCCACGGGAGAACAGTATATGAGGAATATTGGGGGAAATTGTGTATTCTAGCAAACCCTACTCACAGCAAACCACACGCCGCCCACAATAAAACCACACACCCACCCAGAGCAAACCACACCCCCACCCACAGCAAACCACACCCCCGTACACAACAAACCACACCCCTGCCCATTATAACATATAACAGTAGGGGACAGTTATCACACATAATATTAGGAGGGCAGTCATCACATATAACATTAGGGGCAGTCATCACATATAACATTAGGGGGCCATTATCACTAGTGTTGAGCTAGAATATTCGCAATGCGAATATTCAGGGTTGTTTTGTGTTTTTTTTCACATGCTAATTTTTAGGTGAATTTTCCATGCAAATTTGCGAATTTCGCAAATATAGGATGAATAATCGTCAACATATTCGCGAAATATCGCAAATTCGAATATGGCCCCTGCTGCTCATCACTAATTATCCCATATTACATTGCCATTATCACATACAGTCATGGGCGTAAATGTTGGCACCCCTGAAATTTTTCTAGAACATGAAGTATTTCTCTCAGAAAAGGATTGCAGCAACACGTGTTTTGCTATACACATGTTAATTCCTTTTGTGTGTATTGGAACTAAACCAAAAAGGGAGGAAAAAAAGCAAATTGGACATAATGTCACACCAAACTCCAAAAATGGGCTGGACAAAATTATTGGCACCCTTTCAAAATTGTGGAAAAATAAGATTGTTTCAAGCATGTGATGCTTCTTTAAACTCACATGGAGCAAGTAACAGGTGTGGGCAATATAAAAATCACAACTGAAAGCAGATAAAAAGAAGAGAAATTCACTTAGTCTTTGCATTGTGTATCTGTATGTGCCACACTAAGCATGGACAACAGAAAGAGGAGAAGAGAACTGTCTGAGGACTTGAGAACCAAAATTGTGGAAAAATATCAACAATCTCAAGGTTACAAGTCCACCTCCAGAGATCTAGATTTGCCTTTGTCCACAGTGCGCAACATTATAAAAAAGTTTGAAACCCATGGTACTGTAGCTAATCTCCCTGGGCTTGGACAGAAGAGAAAAATTGATTAAAGTTGTCAATGCAGGATAGTCAGGATGGTGGATAAGCAGCCCCAAACAAGTTTCAAAGAGATTTAAAGCTGTCCTGCAGGCTCAGGGAGCATCAGTGTCAGCGCAAACTATCCGTCATTAAAATGAAATGAAATACTATGGCAGGAGACCCAGGAGGACCCCACTGCTGACACAGAGACATTAAAAAGCAAGATTACATTTTGCCAAAATGAACTTGAGTAAGCCAAAATACTCTGGGAAAACATCTTTTGGACAGATGAGACCAAGGTAGAGCTTTTTGGTAAAGCACATCATTCTACTGTTTACTGAAAACGTAATGAGGCCTACAAAGACAAGAACACAGTACCTACAGTGAAATATGGTGGAGGTTCAATGATGTTTTGGGTTTGTTTTGCTGCCTCTGGCACTGGGTGCCTTGAATGTGTGCAAGGCATCAGGAAATCTAAGGATTTGGGTCGCACTGTACAGCCCAGTTTTAGAAAGCTGGGTTTGCGTCTGAGATCTTCGGTGTTCCAGCAGGACAATGACCCCAAACATACGTCAAAAAGCACCCAGAAATGGATGGCAACAAAGCGCTGGAGAGTTCTGAAGTGGCCAGCAATGAGTCCAGACCTAAATCCCATTGAACATCCGATCTTAAAATTTCTGTTGGGAAGAGGCGTCCTTCCAATAAGAGGGACCTGGAGCAGTTTGTAAAGTAAGAGTGGTCCAACATTCCGGCTGAGAGGTGTAAGAAGCTTATTGATGGTTATAGGAAGCGACTGATTTCAGTTATTTTTACCAAAGGGTGTGCTAGCAAATATTAAAGGGGTATTCCAGGATTTCTTTTTATTTGACTATGCTACATGGGCTGTAAAGTTAGTGTAGTTAATAATATAGTGTCTGTACCTGTGTGTGATGGTTTTCTCACAATTCTTCTGTGATTTTCACCCCAATATTTATTTTGATCAGCATACAAAATGACTGTTGTCTGAGATTTTTCCCAGGTTGCAATGTGGCCAAGACCTGACTCACTAGTCAGCTGATGACAGGGAGCCTGTCTGCTTCAATGAGTGGAGCGATCGCTTGGCGGGAGAGAGATCAATCTGCAACTAATGCAACAGCTTTAGGCACCCTGATTGAAAACCACAGGTCTTTTGAATGGATGCAGCTCATTTATTTTTCAATGGGTGGGGTAGCTGATGTGTGGGAGGGAGGGAAATGGAATTGTGGGATTTGTAGTAAAAAAAAGAAAAGTCAAACAGGAAATACCAGTTCACAAAAAGCTAGCCACAGTGTTATGATAATCTCACAACATAGCCATTTAGCCCCAAGACCAGCGCAGATCCTTCCTAAGCATGTACATTACTATCTGCCAGGTACGTACTAAAATCACCTTATGGTGGATAACCCCTTTAAGGGTGCCAATAATTTTGTCCAGACCATTTTTGGAGTTAGTGTGACATTATGTCCAATTTGCATTTTTTCCTCAGTTTTTTGGTTTAGTTCCAATACACACAAAGGGAATAAACCTGTATATGACAAAACATGTGTTACTGCAATCCTTTTCTGTGAGAAATAAGTCATTTTCTAGAAAAATTTCAGGGGTGCCACCAATTACGGCCATGACTGTATAACATTAGGGGGTTAGTCATCACATATATCGCTAGGGGGCAGTAATCACATATAACATTAGGGGGGGCAGTAATCACATATAACATTAGGGGGGGCAGTAATCATATACACTAGTAGCAGTTGTAAATGGCTGAAGTGTGTTTGCTTCGTGGAAACGTCAGAAGAAAAAAATATACAGCATAGGGGAGATTTATCAAAATCTGTGTAGGGGAAGAGTGGTGCAGTTGCCCATAGTAACCAATCAGATCATCTTTCATTTGTAAAAATCCCACTGAAAATAAGCAATCTGATTGGTTTCTATGTGCAACTGCACCAATCTTCCTCTACACAGGTTTTGATAAATCTCCCCCTAAATGATACACATGGCAAAAATGGGTAACAGAAGAAAAAATGGAGGGCAGCTCCTCGCGTAATTCTGTGGCCTAGATTTCCCAAAGCCCTTATATAAGAGATGTGCTCACCTTTTGTGAACCTTGGTTTCATGCATATCACCCTTCAGATGCAGGGTAGCGATGTGGGATCCTCAGCTGCAACCTGCAGAGATGACGGGTCTCCTCTTGGGGGGTCGGTAGTAAGGTGTGAGAGTTCTGAAAAAAATCTCTGTATTGGCACTACCTTAGTGGATTCACACACGTAGTCGGCGTGTGAATCCACTAAGGCAGCAGCAATACTGAGATTGTTTTCAGAACTCTCACGCCTTACATGGTCAAAATGGCAGAAAAATGGAATGTCAGTAATTTTACAGACAGTCGCTAACCCTACAGATAACCCTATGAAGTGGTGTAGTGATGTGCCCTCTTGTATTTACCACTCCTCTCCGTAAAGGGTTGCCAGTTCTCTCTTCATCATGGTGTCGCCTCTTGCTTGTGTCTTCTACTCTTCCTCTCCTCCTCCTCTTCTCCTCCTCCTCTCCTCCTCCTTTCCTTCTCCTCTCCTCTCCTTTTCCTCCTCACCTCTCCTCCACTTCTTCCTGGGTGTCTCTTTGAAAATCTGTAGAAATCGATGGGGGCTGCTGTCTTAAAAAATAATACAAAAATTACTGTCCCTGGAGGTTGCAGGGCAAATCAATCAATAACAACCTTTAAGGGGTTGACCCCTCGAGGGGAAAACCCTTTACTAGAACCCCCCCTTAAAAACAACCTTTATTATTTGTCCTCTTAAAATATATCCCACAACTATGTTTAAAATTCCAGCGGTAACAGGGTGATAAGCATGTAGTGAGTATTGCTCAATCACTTATTGGGACCCTGTATTGGGATCCAGTTGTCTGCTTATTACTGTGATCCTGTTATTCTGCACACCTTAGCTACTGGTCCCAAATTGTTCCCTTTCATAAAGAAAACCCCCATAGATCCGATGTGTTAAAACACCTAGCTAATAGCCACCCCAGGATTTTCTGCTACAGATTTCAATACAGTGGTCCCTCAACATACGATGGTAATCCGTTCCAAATGGACCATCGTTTGTTGAAACCATCGTATGTTGAGGGATCTGTGCAATGTAAAGTATAGGACAGTGGTCTACAACCTGCGGACCTCCAGATGTTGCAGAACTACAACACCCAGTATGCCCGGACAGCCAACGAGTTGTAGTTTTGCAACATCTGGAGGTCCGCAGGTTGAAGACCACTGGTATTAAAGTTTGTACTCATGTGTCCCCGCCGCTCCGGACCATCACCGCTCGTCACCGCTGCCCTGGATGTCACCGTCCATCGCTGTCGCCGCGTCCCCGACGCTCCGGCAAGGCCTCTGCTTCCCCAACATCCTCGCTCTCCGTCGCCGCCATCACGTTGTTACGCACGCCGCTCCTATTGGATGACGGGACGGCGTGCGCAGCGATGTGATGACATTGGAGGAGAGCGCCGAGGATGCAGGGATCCCGAAGAGGATTCACCGGAGCCCCAAAGACAGGTAAATGATTGTTAGCGGACCACACGGGCACCGTAAATGGCTATCCGGTGGCAGCTGAAGCAGTCTGCGCTGCCGGATAGCCGTTTATGTGATGGCCCCGACATACAAAAGCATCGTATGTTGATGCTGCCTTCAACATGCGATGGCCTCTGAGAGACCATCGTATCTTGAAATGATCATATGTCGGGGCCATCGTAGGTCAGGGGATCACTGTATAAACTAAATGACTGAGCACACCTTCTAATCTGCAAACATGAAATCTGCGCAGGATCCTGTGTGTGTGAGAACGTACCCTAAAAGAGCAATCACAGACTGGCATCAACTGTCATTTTCTGTTATTGTTTATTTATAAAATCCTGTGATCCTATTGGTCGATTGCTCTGGCTATTGGTTGGCAGTTGTGAATTTAAAGGGACAGTAAATTCTAATAATATTATAGTGCAGCACAACATATTACATGGGTCTGCGCTGTGATAACATCTTCCCAATGAAGGAAGCCAAAGCTAAGAGACATATATAAAAACCTCAACATAAAAATAATCTTGCGAGAAAAATGTCATATGTAATATGTGATATGTTCTCTGGAGCATTCAGTGTATCGGTTATGAAGGAAATAAGTTGAATGAGATTATATAAACCCAGTGTTGGCAGCATGAGGAGGGGTGTGGCCTGCTAACGGAGCAGGACATGGTGTTTGAGTAAACAAGGAGCTCCAGCACTATATGGCACTAAGCAACAAAACTGCAACTGATAGCCCCGGAATTGAGTGGGTAACCCGAGCTTCAAAACCACCACTGCCGCTACAACAATATGCCACCTAGGAGGAGAGCAAAGCCGGGAAAACCAAGGAAAGTCACCGACTTTTATGCTTTACGGAGCAGTAGCAACATCATAAATACTGAGCCAACCGGTACGAATAGGAGCATGAATAATACAACACAGACACAGTATATCTCACCCCGCTCGGAGAGTCAGAACCCCCGGGGACCCGGATTATGCAGCGAGGACATTGTGGATGGTGTGTTTGGGGATGGAGAGAGGGGAAACCTGATGGGGTTGCGATACCCTTTGCACCTATCAGAGCCTCTGTACTACCGCATCGTATAGAAGCCATCCGATCTGCACGCTAGTGAGGCGGAAATAGAAACATGGAGATCTCTGACACAGAGCGACTGAGTGCGACCACGTGGAGCGGCGCCCCTGATGGAGGCTACAGGAACGGCGTTGCAGCCGCGAATTGATGCACAGGGCCGGGATGGAGATGAACTCTCTTTAGCAGATGATCGATCTAACAATAAAGAAGATGGGAGCAATCAAGAAAGAGACGTTATCCACTCAACTCCAGCATTGGAAATACCTGTAACAGAGGTAACTTTAAAACGTATGCTACTATTGCTTCATAGCTCCATCTCCGCTAAACTAACCTCTGCTTTAAAACCTGTCAGCACAGCTATAATAGAGGTGGAATCTAGAGTAGGTCATGCAGAGCAAAAATTGACCGAATTAGTCACCTCCTATAATACCTTACTTGACGCTCACAATGAGTTAGAAAGCGAGGTATATGCCTTAGAGGAAAAAGTCGCTGACCTGGAGGACAGGTCGCAATGAAATAATATCAAACTATGGGGCATACCAGAGTCGGTGTCAGTTAAAGATCTCCCTCAATATGTGGGTGAATTTCTAAAAACATAATTACCGGAGATATCCCCTAGAGACTTGATGCTGGATAGAATACATAGAATCCCACGACCAAAACATATGGCTGATGATATCCCCAGAGACGTTTTAATTAGGATACATTTTTATCATACAAAGGAAGCAGTCATGAACAAATCCCGAGATCGGAATTCTTTCACAGACAAATTCCTTAACATATTAATATATACGGACCTATCAGCAGCTACTTTACAAACTCTGAGACAATTTGCACCTATGACTGTGGCACTACGAAACCATCAAATAAGATATAAATGGGGCTTTCCACCACGCCTGATAATTCAAAGGGGAGAAACACTACATAGCATTCGCTCTTTGGATGAAGGAAAACAAATATTAGAGTCCTGGGGAATACAAATAGATATACCAAATATGCCTAGTACTCCAACCCCGATACAGCCAGAATGGGAAGAAATTGGTAGAAAATAAAGGGGCCAACAATTAGTGCCATCAGATATGGGAGAAGATTAAAATCTTACCGTTTTGAGGCTAAACTTTATTTTTTTCTCACCCTCATTAAACCATGTTGGCGAACGAGAACTACTGACATGGATATGACCTTTTTTGGTCCTTTTTCTTAGTAGGGGAAATGGTTGTCTCCCTTACTTGTCTTTTATGTTCTTCTCCTTTTTTCTTTTTCATTTTGTTTGATTCCTCTGTTGTTTTTTTTCCTTTCTTTTTTTCCACCCTTTTTTATGCTTATTCGCATTACCGGAATTCTGTTACATGAATTCCATTTAACCATATTTGCTGCTGGTTATTCTAGGATACATAATTTTTGCCTTTTACAAAGCTGTGTTTCCTTTTGTTGATGGTTATTAAGATTGTTTCATTAAATGTAAATGGCTTAAACGCCCCGCAAAAGAGGGCTTATATATGGAATGAAGCTATGTCACAGGCCTTTGACGTGTTATGTGTGCAGGAAACGCACTTATTAAAAACAGATGCATCTAGGGTGTCACATCCGCCTTTCCGCACATATTCCACGCTCATTATATTAATAAAACTAAAGCGGTGATGATCGCATTTAGAAATCAAAGAAATGATAACATAGCACTCCACTTGCGGTGAAAATAAGGATAAATTTTATTCTTGCAATCCAAAATTATGTGACGTTTCAGTCAATAATGACCTTCCTCAAACCGGATTGCTGCGGGGAAAAAGTAATTAAGGAAGAAACGGTATCCAAAAACCGGGTAACAGGTAGGTAGGTGAGGCGACAGTAGTCGCATGTGGCTCATGTGGATTGCATTTAGAGACACAGTAACGTTTCAATTGATAGATGAGATTATAGACCCTATGGGTCGTTATGTATTAATAGTATGTTCAATTAATAATGTAACTTATGCGGTCATATCAATAGATGCTCCAAATAGAGGACAATTACATTTTTTACAACAAATATTCCGGAAAATTGGTAAACATAAACAAGGCCACCTCATTTGGTCTGGCGACTTTAACACAGTCCGTGACATTGAGATGGATCTATCTCCCCCCACTCGAATTCGTTCTTGTTCAATACAGCCGTTGTTCTTTCTGGAAGAGGTCTCCGACACATGGCGTCTTCTACATGCCAGTGAAAAGGATTTTACATATCATTCTTTAACACATAATAGTTATTCCAGAATCGATTTAATAGTGGTGGACAGATCGCTTATTGATTTGCTCAAGTCATCCGCTATTGCTCAAATGAAATGGTCTGATCATGCGCCTGTTGTTTTGGAGATTGAGGAACGGGGTGCTATACCATCTACATATATATGGAGAGTTAATAAATTTTTGGTTTGGGAACAGGTATATGTGTTTAAATACATGAGAAAATGGCGCCAAAACCAGGTGATCTGGTGACGTCATGTGGGGTGGATGCCGTGGCCAGGTAGGGGCCAGGCATTAAAGACCTAAATAATAAAACATATTCTAAGAAGGGGCATGAAAACCACATAAAACATGTAAAAAATCATAGGTATAGTCTTTTACAGGAGTATTTGGAAGTTCAAACTGAACCGCGAGAATTGTCCGTGGTGGCGACCAATCAGGAAGCTGCCGGCGTCCGTGGGACCAATCAGGAGGCAGTAGGAGGAGGCTGTCATCGCTGTGCAGAGTTGCCGCTGTGGGGAATGAATGGAGACGAGCCCCTTGTAGCTGATTGGCCGCTTGCTGCGAGAGGTGAGGAGGTGGCCAATCAGGAGCGAGCCGTACTATGCTGAGTACAGTTACGATGTCATAGGGGAACATGGGCCGTGTGGGGATAAGTCCAAAGAGAGTGGGCAGGGTGCTGATTGGCTGTCCGGGATCTTAGATGAGCCAATCAGAGGGGGACGTATAAGTCCGGGTTGCGAGTCTTTGTCGCTGGTGGCGGTGGAATAAAGTTCAAAAAAGTTCAAAAACGTCAGCCAATCGCTGTTAGATCAGTCCGGGTGGCGTCCAATCAGAGTGAAGACGTGTATATCCTCTACGGGAGATTCCTAGAGGCGTCGGCAGCAAATCTATTTTGAATAATACGACCAGTAGCTGCTGGGCAGGTCCCGGTGGCGACCAATCATGAAGAAGGATGTGTTGTAGTGCTGTCAATATGCCGATGTCAGACTTTATCATCGTCCGGGCGGGCTGTCATCTGATCTCCAAGTCCGGAGCACACTCGGAACTTGTCATGGAGGAGCTGAAAACCTGTAAGGGAGTAAGGAGGTAGACGGGGAAGGGAGAGACAGGTGGTCTCTCCCTTCCCCAAACGGCGGCTTGCTGTCGGCTTGCCCCGCATTGAGGAAGCATCTGGTGCGGCTGCAAGGAGGCATCTGGTACGGCTGTCATCAAAGCCCATGGGGACGTATGTATTACGTGACATTTTTTATGTATTCATTCAGACCAGAAGGTGTCAAAGTTTTGAGGATGAAGATCCAGAAGTTTTCACGTTTCCTCAGTACTGCGAAGAGGTGGGTGGTGTCAGCGGAGATGTGTTCAATCGGTGTGATGGTGTGACACCTGAAGTCGCTGCTGTGCTTTTCCGCTGCATGCCTGGAGATACTGTGGAGTTGGTACCCCTTGGTGATATTGGATCTGTGCTTGTTAATGCGCTGATTCAATGGCTGGATGGTACGCCGACATACTGAAGACCACATGGGCACTCAAGGAGGTAGATCACGTAGGAGGTGCTGCAGTTGATTTAACTCCTGATGGACACCCCACCTGTCACCGGCTCATATAAGTGCAGCAAACCCCTCTGCAAATGCTGCAACAACATTGCGAACAAATGCACCAAGTTCACCTGCAAGATCACCAACATCACTTACCCCATCAGGAGTTTCATCAACTGCAGCACCTCCTACATGATCTTCCTCCTTGAGTGCCCCTGTGGTCTTCAGTATGTCGGGCGTACCATCCAGCCATTGAATCAGTACATTAACAAGCAAAGATCCAATATCACCAAGGGGTACCAACTCCACAGTGTCTCCAGGCATGCAGCAGAAAAGCACAGCAGTGACTTCAGGTGTCTCACCATCACACCCATTGAACACATCTCCGCTGACACCGCCCACCGCTTCGCAGTACTGAGGAAACGTGAAAACTTCTGGATCTTCACCCTGAAAACTTTGACACCTTCTGGTATGAATTAATACATCGAACACGTCACGTGATACATACTTCCCGATGACATAATGACATCCGCACCAGATGCCTCCTCACTGCGGGACAAGCTGACAGCAAGCCGCTGCCAAAATCACCTGTCTCTCCCCTCCCCTTCTACCTCTTTACTCCCCTATAGGTTTACAGCTCCTCCATGACAATTTCCAAGTATGTTCCGGGCTTCGATGACAGCCGTACCAGATGCCTCCTCGCAGCCGCACCAGATGCCTCCTCAATGCGGGACAAGCTGACAGCAAGCCGCCGTTTGGGGAAGGGAGAGACCACCTGTCTCTCCCTTCCCCGTCTACCTCCTTACTCCCTTACAGGTTTCCAGCTCCTCCATGACAAGTTCCGAGTGTGCTCCGGACTTGGAGATCAGATGACAGCCCGTCCGGACGATGATAAAGTCTGACATCGGCATCTTGACAGCACTACAACACATCCTTCTTCATGATTGGTCGCCACCGGGACCTGCCCAGCAGCTATTGGTCGTATTATTCAAAATAGATTTGCCGCCGACACCTCTAGGAATCTCCCGTAGAGGATATACACGTCTTCACTCTGATTGGATGCCACCCGGACTGATCTAACAGCGATTGGCTGACGTTTTTGAACTTTTTTGAACTTTATTCCACTGCCACCAGCGACAAAGACTCGCAACCCGGACTTATACGTCCCCCCTCTGATTGGCTCATCTAAGATCCCGGACAGCCAATCAGCACCCCGCCCACTCTCTTTGGATTTATCCCCACACGGCCCATGTTCCCCTATGACATCGTAACTGTACTCAGCATAGTACGGCTCGCTCCTGATTGGCCACCTCCTCACCTCTCGCAGCAAGCGGCCAATCAGCTACAAGGGGCTCGTCTCCATTCATTCCCCACAGCGGCAAACCTGCACAGCGATGACAGCCTCCTCCTACTGCCTCCTGAATTGTCCCACGGACGCCGGCAGCTTCCTGATTGGTTGCCACCACGGACAATTCTCACGGTTCAGTTTGAACTTACAAATACTCCTGTAAAAGACTATACCTATGATTTTTTACATGTTTTATGTGGTTTTCATGCCCCTTCTTTGAATATGTTTTATTATTTAGGTCTTTAATGCCCAGCCCCTACCTGGCCCCGGCATCCACCCCACATGACGTCACCAGATCACCTGGTTTTGGCGCCATTTTCTCATGAATTTAAACACATATACCTGTTACCTTGCCATACAGCAACCACCTGCAATTGAAAAAGGGAGCTGTGACTCCCGAAATGCGTCTTGCCTTATATTTATTATTTTCTTTGATTTCTTTTGCTGTAAGAATAAATTATTTTGCATCAATACCCACGACTTAGGTTACTTCCTTGGGAGCGCCAACGCAGCTTTTTCTCTCCAATACTTCTACAAGATAGAAATAGGGCTGGATGGCATTATAACCTTGAAGCCTATAGAATTCTTAATAAAATGCAACTTAAACTTCGCTCTATTTATGATTTAATGGAACCATCCATAGCTTTGTCACAATATGCTCCGTATAGGGCATGGGAGAAGGCTTGTCATATCTTGGAGAAAGAAAGAATGGAAAAAACACTTTCAGTGGACACGAAGGGCTCTTCCCTAGAGGTGGCAATTAAAATGAGATTCCATTGGTATCTCACACCAACTAAACTTCATACTATGTTCTCGGACTCGGATCCAGAGTGTTGGAGACATTGTGGAAGTAGAGGGTCACTCACACATATTATATGGCTATGTCCAAAACTAAAAATGCTTTGGAGTCAAGGGGAAAGATTAATTGAACAAGTGACAAATAGTAATATACAATTGTCCCCCCTGCTGGCACACACTACAATGTTCAGAAAAGAAGGAGCCACATTTGGCTTTTTGAAAGCAAATTTTGCTGAAATGGTTTTTGGGGGGGCATGTCGCATTTAGGAAGCCCCTGTGGTGCCATAACAAAAAAAAAAAAAAAAAAAAACTCAAGGCATGTTACAAGGTGTACAATGAGCCTTAACATCCCACAGGTGTTTGACGACCTTTCGTTAAAGTCGGATGTGTAAATAAATTTTTTTTTTAAATTCACAAAAATGCAGTTTGTGCCCCAAATTTACCATTTTTACAAGAGGTTATAGGAGAAAATGCCCCCCAAAATTTGTAACCCAATTTCTTCTGAGTATGGAAATACCCCATATGTGGATGTAAAGTGCTCTGCTGGCGCACTACAATGCTCAGAAGAGGAGGAGCGCCATTGGGCTTTTGGAGAGAAAATTTTTGGGAATGGAAGTCGGGGGCCATGTGCTTTACAAAGCCCCCATGCCATCAGAACAGTGGATCCCCCCCCATATTTGACCCCATTTTGGAAACTACACCCCTCGCGTAATGTAATAAGGAGTTCAGTGAGCATTTACACCCCACTGACGTTTGACAGGCTTTTGGAACAGTGGGCTGTGCAAATGAAAATTAAAATTTTTCATTTTCATGGACCATTGTTCCAAATATCTGTCAGACACCTGTGGGGTGCAAATGCTCACTGCACCCCTTAAAACATTCTGCAAGGGGTGTAGTTTCCAAAATGGGGTCACATGTGGGAGCGTTCCAACTTTCTGGCACTATTGGGGCTTTGTAAACGCACATGGCCTTCAATTCTAGCCATATTCTCTCCCCAAAAGCCCAATGGCGCTCCTTCTCTTCAGAGCCCTGTAGTGCACCAGCAGAGCACTCTACATCCACATATGGGGTATTGCCTTACTCAGAAAAAATGGGGCTACATATTTCGGGGGGATTTTTTCCTATTACCCCATGGGAAAATGAAAAATGTGGTATAACACCAGCATTTTAGTGAAAAAAAAAAATTTTCACGTCCAACTTTAACGAAAATTCTTCAAACACCTGTGGGTAGTTAAGGCTCACTATACCCCTTTTTATGTTCCTTAAGGGGTGTAGTTTCCAAAATGGGTTCACATGTGGGTGTTTTTTTTTGTGTTTGTCAGAACCGCTGTAACGATCAGCCACCCCTGTGCAAATCACCTCAAATGTACATGGTGCTCTCACTCCTGAACCTTGTTGTGCGCCCGCAGAGCATTTTATGTCCACATATGGGGTATTTCCGTACTCAAGAGAAATTGCGTTAAAAATTTTGAGGGTCTTTTTTTCCTTTTACCTCTTGTGAAAATAAAAAGTATGGGACAACACCAGCAAGTTAGTGTAAAAAAATAAAAGTTTTTACAATAACATGCTGGAGTAGACCCCAACTTTACCTTTGCATAAGGGGTAAAAGGAGAAAAAGCCCCCCCAAAATTTGTTAGGCAATTTCTCCCGAGTAAGTAAATACCCCATATGGGGCCCTAAACTGTTGCCTTGAAATATGACAGGGCTCTGAAGTGAGAGAGCACCATGTGCATTTGAGGCCTGAATTAGGTATTTGCATAGGGGTGGACATAGGGGTATTCTACGCCAGTGATTCCCAAACAGGGTGCCTCCATTTGGAAACAGTGCCATACCAGACGTTTTTCATTTTTAATGGGGGGAGGTAACTGTGTAGAGGTGTCTATATGTAGTATTTTTTACTTTTTATTTTGTGTAGGTTTAGTGCAGTGTAGTCTTCACAGCGAGTTTCCCGCTGCGAGTTTGAGCTGCAGCGGAAAAGTTGCTGCATCTCAAACTTGCAGTCAGAAACTCGCTGTAAACCCCTGCCCGAGTGACTGTACCCTGTACATTCACATGGGGACGGGGGGAGGGGAACCTCCAGTGGTTGCAAAACTACAACTCTTAGCATACAGTGACAGCCGAAGTGCATGCTGGGACTTATAGTTATGCAACAGCTGGAGGCATACTACTACAACTTCCAGCATGCCCTTTGGCTGTCCGTGCATGCTGGGGGTTGTAGTTATGCAACAGCTGGAGGTACACTGGTTGCAAAACACTGAGAGTTTGTTACTCATCTCAGTGTTTCCCAACCCGTATGCCTCCAGCTGTTGCAAAACTACAACTCCCAGCATGCATGGTCTGTCAGTGGATACTGGGAGTTATAGTTTTGCAACAGCTGGAGGCACATGGGTTGGGAAACACTGATTTAGGAAACAGACAATGTTTCCCAACCAGTGTGCCTCCAGTTGTTGCAAAACTACAACTCCCAGACAGCCGAAGGACATGCTGGGAGTAGTATTTTTGCAAAAACTGGAGGAGAAAAGTTTGAAGACCACTGTGTAGTGGTGTCCAAACTATAGCCCTCCAGATGTTACAGAACTTCAACTACCAGCATGCCTGGACAGTCTGGGCAAGCTTAGAGTTGTAGTTTTGCAACATCTGGAAGATCACAGATTGGAGATCCCTCCATAGTGGTCCCCGATGCCCCCCTCCTGCGCCAGTCCTCAGGTAAGTGCCGCCACATTGCCCCTGCAGCTCTCGGGGTCATCTTCCACCACTCTGCCCGGACTTCTAGTGGTGTGCAGAGTGGGAGATCTGGGGGATCACAGGGACCAATCACAGTGATCGCTGACCAGGACCATTCACAGATGGTCCTGGGGTTGCTTGCAGAAGTTGTCTCTCGCCGGCAACAGCGAGACTTCTGCCTGTGTTAACCTGTGTGATGCTGCGCATCGTCAGGTTAATTGAATGACTTATATAAAAGCCGGGATGTGCGAACTAGCTGCATAACCCGCCGTTTATATAAGTCATTCTGCAGGAAGGGGTTAAAGTTACAGTGCAGCATATATAAGTTTTTGAACACAATAGGTGTCTTTGTTGCTTGGCCACCTAATAATAATAAAAATAATAATAATCTTAACAATAACAATAGGTGTCCTATACAACTTCATTGCTTGGCCACCTAATAATAATAACAATCTGAGTAAAAACAATAGGTGTCTTGTGCAACTTCGCTGCTTGGCCACCTAATAATAATCTGATCTAAAACAATAGGTGTCCTATGCAACCTCGATGCTTGGCCACCTAATAATAATCTGATCAAAAACAATGGCCCTCATTTACTAAGAAAATCGGGTTGTAAGTCTATCTTGCTTTCTTACCCGACTGCATTTTTTCCCTGGTATTTATTATTATGTCGCATCCTGTCTGTCGCACTGGGTTTTGTAAGTTTTGGTTTCCAACTCCTCTGAGTTGTCGTGAAAAAATCCACAACAATTCAACAAATTCGGGTTGGAAACCTTTATAAATACGTGGGAAAGCTCAGAAATGTCGGGTTACACCCCTTTTTCGGGTTTGGGAGAATCCACATCGGGTCCGTCGGGAAAAAATGTTGCATCGTGTCGCAGACTGGCGCACAATGTCTGCGACATGGCGCAGACAAAGATGAGCCAAAAAAAAACGACAAAAGAAGTCAGGTTTAGAATAGTAAATGAGGGCCAATAGGTGTCCTATGCAACTTCGATGCTTGGCCACCTAAATATAGAATCCTATCCCTTCCCCTTCATCCACCCATACCCCTTCCCTTCATCCGTCTCTTCCCCTCCTTGAACTTGATGGACATGTGTCTTTTTTCACTCATACTAACAATGCAATTATGTAATTTATATTGTGGTTTATATTAATTCAATATTGACACATTTTGTCTGAAAAATAAAGAAGTCACTTGGTCTTTATTTATTCTACAGAAACAAAAAGTCAAACAGACATGGAAAGGCAAACAGATCGATCTTTGCTTAGAGTTGTGTTACCTTGACAAACAATGGCCTGCTCCCTCTACACCAGTATATAGCTAACCTGTTCATTTATTTCTTGTATTTGAAATATCTAAGCTTCAATTACAGTTTCCACTAAAGCCATATGCAATAGAACAGCTACATGAGAATTAACTCTGCAAAACATCAATACATACATTTCCAGACAAAAATCAATGGCAGACAAACGTCTCTTGAATAACAAAACTGTGATCTCCTCCCACCTGCTTCAATTTAATGTCCTGTATATTAAGTATGGAGCTTCATATATTAAATAAAGCAATTAATCTTTGAAATGGCTAATGTATGCCTCTAAGAAAAAAAACATGAGATTCAGCAAAACATATTCATTAATTCACCTTGAAACTTTGCATTAAAATAATCTAGGAATATATTACTGCATAAAAATACACCGTAATACATATTACATATTTAAAGATGATTTCCTTGCAAACACATCTTTCCATCATAGTGCAGTGTCCCAGTACCCGCGTCCCAGCTGCTATAGTCTAAGATTGTCAGGTTTTCGGGTACAGGTTGTTAAAAGAGAGCTGGAGAAGGGTCAGACAGAGGAGAGCTAGAAGAAGAACACTCCCATCTGCGTTCACGCAGACGTCTATCTAACCGTACAGCTAAGGTCATAGCTTGGTCAAGGGTGTCTGAAGGAGGATACGTAACCAACATGTCCTGTAAAGAGTCTGACAAGCCCAATCTAAATTGGCAAATCAATGCTGGAGTGTTCTATTTAGAGGCCACACACCACTTTCCAAATTCCGCACAAAATTCTTCCACAGGTCTTCGTCCCTGTTTTAATGTACGCAGCTGAGACTCAGCATATGCAGCTCTGTCAGGTTCTGCATACAAAAGTCCCAAACCAACAAACAAAGAATCTACTGATGACAACTCAGGGGCATCAGGATCAAGAGAAAATATTCACTCTTGGGGACCCCCTTGCAAATGGGACATAATAATACCTACTCATTGTTCCTCAGTATCATAAGTGTAAGGTCTTAACCAAAAGTACAATTTACAACTTTCACAAACTGTTTTAAATGCTTTCCAGTTCCCCAAAAAACGCCCAGGAAGATTAACCCGAGGTTCCAAAGGTGCTGAAAGAGGAGAAGTAGGAACAGTAGCAAGTGTTGATTCAAGCTCCAGGATTCTGGACAACAATCTCTGAATCACCTGCTCCTGATGTTCCAGCCTCTCAATCATGTCCTGGTTTGTACTAGACTGGGATTGAGACAACTCTTGCTGCTGTACCTTCTCAGCTAAATCCTGGACCAATTGAGTTAGATTCTGCATTTGACCAACCAGAGCTGTCATGGGGTCCATGGCTAACAACAAAACAGATGCAGTAATATAGGCTTGTGAAAATGTCATGTATGGGCAGGGAACAGGGAAGCCCTAACTCACCCACAGCCACTGTCCCTACCTATTGCCTATCCGTCCTAGGTGACGGATCGACAACCACAATGACAAACCCTCCCTGCTAAGTGCTGGGGCAGCATTATCAAAATAATAAACTACTAACCAGTCGGAGTTGGGGAACAGCTGGAGGCACACAAACTAACAGAGATACACTAGGACAAACACACAGTCAAATCGTAATAAGTCTAGCCAAGGTCGGTAACAAAAGATAGCAAAGTAACAATGCCAATACCAAAAGAGAAGTCAAGAACCAAGCCAAAAGATCAGAGTTCCAAAATAGACAATAGAGACATAAGGAGTGCTAGCTTCACTCAACTTGTAACTTTCACAAGCAAAGCACAAGTGAAAGGGACTTCCTTATATATGATAGTGTAGGTGAAAGGAGAATCCTAATTGATAGAAGAAACCAGAGTACAGATAAGCTGGGAAGAAATTCAAAACACACCCAAGCAGCTCAGGGCGAAGTCCCAGTAATCAACTTAAACAACAGAGCTATGCAAAATTAAGCCTACATTTGTGGACAAGACCAGTCATTAACAAATATACAATTTCCCATTTAGGCTTATGCCTTCATGGGACTGGGACTTGGGAACCCTATAAATGTTAAAATTTATATCTTTATTGTTTCTTTGTTAAAATTTTGCTAAATGTGAGAAAGAAAAACCAATAACATGATGGGCTTTAAAAACACTGTCTGGGTTACAGATTTCAATGGAGTATATATTCCTATTTCTGTCTATAGTATGGTTATACTGGATAAGCTCCCAATCTGGATGCCGTAACATTAGCACACTATATGGCGTTTTAATAAGCAATCTAAGTCTAGGGATCAGATATAATAATACTAGTGTATGGTTTGGAGATACTGATAGAACTCCAGAGTGGAGTAAGAATCGCAGCATCCAGATTGGGAGCTTATCCAGTATAACCATACTATGGACAGAAATAGGAGTATATACTCCATTGAAATCTGTAACCCAGATTGTGTTTTTTGAATCACATCATGTTATTGGTTTGTCTTTCTCACATTTAACAACATTTTAACAAAGAAACATTAAAGATATACATTTTTACATTTATAGGGTTCCCAAGTTCTGGGAAATCAGTCCCATGAAGGGGTAAACCTAAATGGGAAATTGTATACTCGTTGTATAAACCCTGGGAAACCCTTTGGATCAATTGGATTTGTGAGGACCAGTCATTACACATACACTGTAGTATTAGAATGTGCAAGAGTTAATGTGTTCTCTGTACTGCCGCCATTGGTGGATAACATGTAGAGGTTACATGGTACTTTGGTCACATGATCTCCCCTTAGACTAGAATTTACAAGAAATTGCTAGAATGATCTGAGAGAGGAATCTCCCAAATCTAACCCTCAGGGGGCTGGAACCAGAAATCTGATCATTTAAATCTAGCTTAGGCTTATGAGCAAACATGCTGTCTTATGAGCAAACATGCTGTCTGTGTCTCCCCCTAGTTCTTGTAAGGAGAAGGAGGTTTAGGCATATTCCAGTTTTTCCTTTTAGCAAAGCCTGCATAAAAGAGAGTTAGCTTAGCCCTGGCTCTACCAGAACTACACCAATTCCAGTTACTGTGCTCCGAGAGGGAGAATTGTCTAGCTAGTAAAAGGAATAGCTGTGCAAGGACCTTTCTGTCAACACTAAGCTCTTTGTGCACTTCCAGCTGGAGTTAGTACTGTGTAGCTTAAACATCACAATCATTTTTATCTAATGCCCTGAGATAGAGAATCCTAATACCAGAAACTGAGTACAAGTCTTTTGAATCTATTCTTCCCAGTGTGTGAAGCTGTGTAGGTCGTTATCAGGAGAAAGTATTCAAATTGGACTGCATACATCTCCATTTGCAACACTAAAGTGCTTTTATCATATATGAGAGAGTTTACTTTAGTATTACTGGGCTTAAAGCAACCAAAGCGATCTGTAACCAATTTCCAAGCATCCATCAAAAGACTGTAACTTCACTGGCCTTTCCTGTAAGGAGTATTTGCTGTCTAGTTATGCACAATAGAACTTTTGTAAAGTTTAGCTCCTGTTTTGCAGGTTATTCTTTACTGAATCTATTGCACACACCATCAGGGGTACACCCCCAGACACCTCGCTAAGATGTACCCCAGGGTCAAGGACTCCCTAAACTTGAGAGGACCCCCATTTACAAAAGGTTGTTGGCAGGACAGGCCCAAGTCATTGTGCTGCCTGGGTCCAAGAGTGAAATGCTGCCTTGCCAAAAGCACAAAAACGTGCTCATCAATATACAGTATATAGTTAAAATGTATGACAAGTTTTTATGTATAATACTGTATACATAAATATACACTGCTCAAAAAAATAAAGGGAACACAAAGATAACACATCCTAGATCTGAATGAATGAACTAATCGTATGAAATACTTTCATCTTTACATAGTTGAATGTGCTGACAACAAAATGACACAAAAATTATCAATGGAAATCAAATTTATCAACCCATAGAGGTCTGGATATAGAGTGACACTTAAAATCAAAGTGGAAAACCACACCACAGGCTGATCCAACTGTAATGTCCTTAAAGCAAGTCAAAATGAGGCTCAGGTGTGTGTGTGTGGCCTCCACGTGCCCGTATGACCTCCTTACAATGCCTGGGCATGCTCCTGATGAGGTGCTCCTGGACAGTCTGTGGTGCAATGTGGCGTTGGTGGATAGAGCGAGACATGATGTCCCACATGTGCTCAATCGGATTCAGGTCTGGGAAACAGATGGGCCTGTCCACAGCATCAATGCCTTCCTCTTGCAGGAACTGCTGACACACTCCAGCCACATGAGGTCTAGCATTGTCTTGCATTAGGAGGAACCCAGGGCCAACCGCACCAGCATATGGTCTCACAAGGGGTCTGAGGATCTCATCTCGGTGCCTAATGGCAGTCAGGCTACCTCTGGAAAGCACATGGAGGGCTGTGCAGCCCCCCAAAGAAATGCCACCCTACACCATTACTGACCCACTGCCAAACCGGTTATGCTGGAGGATGTTGCAGGCAGCAGAATGTTCTCCACGGCATCTTCAGAGCACAGGCGCCCTGTGAAGAGCACAGGACGCCAGTGGCAAATTTGCCAATCTTGGTGTTCTCTGGCAAATGCCAAACGTCCTGCACGGTGTTGGGCTGTAAGCACAACCCCCACCTGTGGACGTCGGGTCCTCATACCACCCTCATGGAGTCTGTTTCTGACCGTTTGAGTGGACACATGCACATTTATGGCCTGCTGGAGGTAATTTTGCAGGGCTCTGGCAGTGCTCCTCCTGCTCCTCCTTGCACAAAGGCGGAGTTAGCGGTCCTGCTGCTGGGTTGTTGCCCTCCTACGGCCTCTTCCACATCTCCTGATGTACTGGCCTGTCTCCTGGTAGTGTCTCCATGCTCTGGACACTACGCTGACAGACACAGCAAACCTTCTTGCCACAACTCGCATTGATGTGCCATCCTGGATGAGCTGCACTACCTGAGCCCCTTGTGTGGGTTGTAGACTCCGTCTCATGCTACCACTAGAGTGAAAGCACCGCCAGCATTTAAAAGTGACCAAAACATCAACCAGTATGTTTTTGAGCAGTGTACTAATCATACAGTTACCAAATAATACAACTATACAGGGAGCAAATATTACTCTTCATTGTTGTTATCTGAACAAATCTAGTATACTGAGATCAATATTACCAATAATACCCTTGCATAAGACACTTAATATCCCCACACCATGACCATTACTCCACAAAGTGACTATAGACAGGATAATACAGCTATACTGTTATTACTAATAAAATTTACTTTACAAAGACAAATATCCACAACTACCTCAACTCCCATACAGTGATGTTTACAGAGATTTTCTTCTCCACCCACTATCATGATGATTTATACCAGCCACAAACACTTTATTTTCCTCACTGGTGCTCCTTACTTGTGTACCCCTTGTAAAGAACTTGAGAGGAAAAGTTTATACAGTTGCATCATACAGGAAGTTCTGGTGCCTATATAAGCTACACATACATCCCCATAGACTCAAGCAGAAAGTGTGTCACCAAAGTCTGATTCAGAATGTTGCTATGCAATGGCCCAGTGTGATATGTGGAAATACAGGCTATGGAGATGCTGCTAAGAATAATGTGGTGTCCCGGTACCGTATAGTATACCGTACCTTGTGTGGTGGTCACCAAAGTCAAAGTTACTTTGTTTCAGTAGGGTCCTCCTGGTGGAATGGCCCCTAGTCACCTCTTCCTTCTTTAATTTTGGGATGTTTGTATGTATATTTGATTGTATATTTAATTGTGTATATAGTGTCGCAGGACCTTAAGTCATGTGACCAATGTAAATTATCTTAGGGTATGTTAAAGGACCTTCCTAGGTCACGTGTGTGGTCACATGTTTAGACCATAATTCCTTGTGTAAAGTGATTGACAGATGGTATGGACCAATGAGCTCAAGGCCAGCCCCTGCCCATATAAGGGAGCTGCCAGCCAATCCTCGCTCTCTTGGGTTCCAGACTAGCAGAGAGTAGAAATCCGTGCAACTTTCAAAGACAAGACCAGGCCGAAGCCTGATAATACCACAACTTACCAAATCATGAGTTATAATACAACTCCCCGCTAAAGTCTGCATGACTGCTGGACCTAAACTCAATCCCCTAAATCCAGCGGAACAGCGCATATAAATCTCCTGAGCTTGACACTCGCAAGGTCCCAACCAACTGTCAGGATCCTAATAGACTTTTATTGTACAAAGACTCTTCCTGTTTAGTTCTGCATAAAACCTGCAGTAAAAGTTCCGACAGTTTTCTGAAACCTCCGGTTGTGGACAATCATTTATTATTCCTCCCTATCGCTCTTGGGACAGGTGGCGATAGGACAAGCATATACAGAGGAGCCCTCACCCTGGCGTCACGACAGTTAAGGGTTAAACCAGCACCGTTTCATCACTCCACAGCTACACCCCATATACCCTATACCCCCACAAGCTTATCACAATAAATTATTTGACATTTGAGCTATGAGCATGTATAATTCCCTTTAAGTTGTATAAATGTGTCTGACAACAGCCTTGTGTACTGTTTACATTGACAACCAACAGAATTGTGAATGGAGCTTTAAAGGGAACCTGTTCTAGATTTCACCCTTTGTAACTGTTGGCAACACGTTGTATAGGGTAAAATAATGTTTCTTTTGAGGTCTTAATGTCCTCTTTGGCATCCGCAACAGTGCCGAAAATGAAATTTAAAAATGTCCTGCACCATATGGTAATAACCCGCATGTAGTCATCAGGCGTGCGACTTCCTCATGTAGTAATGGCACTCAAGGCTGCAATTACTCCCATTCAGGAGTGACTGACAGTAGAGATGAGCGAATCAAAGCTGACGAACCGGAATTCATTACGAATTTCATGAAATATTAGATTCGCAACAACTGCGAAAATATTGCCATGATTCTATTGTGTGAATCTCATTAAACTCCATTTATTGCAGTCCAGGCTCCATGGCATCTAAAATGGTGGATCCACATGTCAGTACATGGGGCAGGGAACACTGGGAAGGCGGGAAGGCAAGGCGGGAAGGCAAGTAGGCGGGATGACCCTGAATCACATGCAGGATGCAGCCTATGAGCAGCCAGCCACCCCTGTGATGTTATATCATTCATTACAGTGCATAGAGATAGGACGGACATGGCTGTGTGTGTGTTACACAGAAAAGCTCATTCCAGCAGCGTTTCACATCCTAGTCACATCAGCGTTCTGGTGGACAGAGACTAGTGTTTTTTTCACTGAAAAGGATTTTTACTGCAGCCATAAACCTCCCAGTTACTTTCTTCAGCATTGTATTATGGAGAGGGGCAGAGAGCTGTGTCTTGCCTCATGTATTTCAAAAAGCTGCCTCAACTTCATAAACTTTAGCAGAGGAGGCAGGAATAATTTTCCAGCGCAATTCTGTGTCTTTGTTCCAAAACAAATCATCTGCTGGTTATTCTAGTCTGTAGACGGTATAATACCCAAGTACAATTTTGTGTTTAGTACACAGCTTTTTTGTGCTGCAGCACTGTTGTGTACTGCTGGTGTTGTGCAAAAACAATTTTTTTTAAGCGTACTGTACCACATTTTTCTGCCCTTGTAAGTACATACCGCATACTACATCTAAGTAGTGTACTACTTTGTACCTGTTAATTTGTCAACAGCCTAGATACTGTGAAAGTCCAGGCAAAAGTAATCACCGCCTGGTGTTTTACTAAAATATGTTTTTTTTAAGCATACTATACCACATTTTTCTGCCCTAAGTAGTGCATACCCCATACGTACATCTAAGTAGTGTACTATTTTGTACCTGTTAATCTGTCAAGGGCCTACATACTGTGAAAGTCCAGGCAAAAGTAATCACTGGCTGGTGTTTTACTAAAATATGTTTTTTTAAGCGTACTGTATCGCATTTTTTCTGCTCTCATAAGTGCATACCTGATACCACATACCTACAACTAAGTAGTGTACTATTTTGTACCTGATAATCTGTCAAGGGCCTAAATACTGAGAAAGTCAAGGCAAAGGTACTCACCGGCTGGTATTGTACTTAGATTATTTTTTAAGTGTACTGTAGAACATTTTTCTGCCCTCATAAGTGCATACCACATACATACATCTAAGTACTGTACTATTGTGTACCTGTTAATCTGTTGTGGGCCTACATACGGTGAAAATCCAGGCAAAAGTAGTCACCGGCTGGTGTTTTACTAAAATACGTTTTTTTGAGCATACTGTACCGCATTTTTCTGTCCTCATAAGTGCATACCTGATACCACATACCTACATCTATGTAGTGTACTATTTTGTACCTGTTAATCTGTCAAGGGCCTACATACTGTGATAGTCCAGGCAAAAGTACTCACCGGCTGGTGTTGTACTCAGGTACTTTTTTAAGTGTACTGTAGCGCATTTTTCTGCCCTCATAATTGCATACCACATACCTACATCTAAGTAGTGTACTATTTTGTACCTGTTAATCTGTCAAGGGACTATATACTGTGAAAGGACAGCCAATAGTACACACTTGCTGCTGTTCTAGACAAATACTGTTTTAAGCGTATTGATACATGCAATAAGTATGTCAGGCAGAGTAGTGCCAGAACATGCACAGTTTCAGATATTACTCTGCATTAGGGTCACTTTCAGGACTCTTGATGCTGCTGCTGCCACCTCCAGGCTGTGTCATTCAGCCACTATACGGTCCCCTCATGCTTCAGCCAACTCCAGGCTGTGCAGTTCAGCCACTGTATGGTCTACTCATGCTGCCGCAAACTCCAGGCTGTGCCATTCAGCCACTATATGATCTCCTCATGCTTCAGCCAACTCAAGGCTGTGCCATTCACAGTGGCGTTGCTAGGGTTGGTGTCACCCGGTGCGGTAGAAAATGGTGTCACCCCATACCTACCCCCTCCCCCCAGTAAGTTTTTAGCCTGTTGTGACAGACACCACT
Organism: Hyla sarda; assembly: GCF_029499605.1. Classification (NCBI taxonomy): domain Eukaryota; kingdom Metazoa; phylum Chordata; class Amphibia; order Anura; family Hylidae; genus Hyla; species Hyla sarda. Next base: position 164,554,045 of record NC_079193.1, read on the forward strand.
GTTGTAGCGCATTGTGAGAAATTCCAGTATAATAATCAGATATACCAGTTGCCACAGAATAGGAAAGTGTTAAGGAAGTTTTCACCATTTAAATATACAGCTCCCAGAATTACTTAAAGGGGTACTCCACTGGAAAACATTTACTTTTATATCAACTGGTGCCAGAAAGTTAAACAGATTTTTAAATTACTTCTATTTAAAATATTAATCCTTACAGTACTTAGCTGCTGTATGCTCCACAGGAAGTTGTGTAGTTCTTTCCAGTCTGACCACAGTGCTATTTGCTGACACCTCTGTCCATGTCAGGAACTGTCCAGAGCAGGATAGGTTTGCTATGGGGATTTGCTCCTACTATGGACAGTTCTTGACATGGACAAAGGTGTCAGCACAGAGCACTGTGGTCAGACAGAAAATAAATTATAAAAGAAAAGAACTTCCTGTGAATCACTTATACAGCAGCTAATAAGTACTGGAAGGATTAAGATTTTTAAATAGAAGTAATTTACAAATCTGTTTAACTTTGTAGCACCAATTGATAAAAAAAAAATGTTTTCCAGTAGAGTACCCCTTTGAGCAGTGGTGAGGTTATGCTGGGAGTTGTCGTTTCACTCACCATAACTGTAGAACTTACAAGTGACTACAGCTCTGATAGGACATAGAGAGGAGAATGTACAATGATATCAGTGACTACAGGTGACGTCTTCTCTATAGTGAGGAGAATACACAATGATATCAGTGATTACAGGTGACGTCTTCTCTATAGTGAGGAGAAAACACAATGATATCAGTGACTACAGGTGACGTCTTCTCTATAGTGAGGAGAATACACAATGATATCAGTGACTACAGGTGACGTCTTCTCTATAGTGAGGAGAATACACAATGATATCAGTGACTACAGGTGACGTCTTCTCTATAGTCTTCCCTTATCTAATTCAGATGGTACATACCGCCAGGACTTGTTCCAGCTAAAACTTCTGTCTGCAGAATGTGACGCCCAGACGTCTCCTCTCTATGTCAGCGCATTCTCATCCTCTATATGAAAACAGTTATTATTATAAACCTGCCAGACACTGTATCCTCTAAATATAATACTACTATACACTATACTCTTTGATTATAAACCTTCCATACACCATACCCACTGAATATAATACTACCACACACTGTACATTCTGAATATAATACCAACATATACTGTACACTCTGAATATAAATCTGCCACATACTGTAACCCTGAATATAATACCGCCACACACTGTACCCTCTGAATATAATACTACCACCCACTGCGCCCTCTGAATATAATACTACCACCCACTGCGCCCTCTGAATATAATACTACCACAAACTGCGCCCCCTGAATATAAATCTGCCACATAGTGTACCCTCTGAATATAAATCTGCCACATACTGTACCCCTGAATATAAATCTGCCACATACTGTACCCCTGAATATAATACTACCACCCACTGCACCCTCTGAATATAATACTTAGAGATGAGCGAACTACAGTAAATTCGATTCGTCACGAACTTCTCGGCTCGGCAGTTGATGACTTTTCCTGCATAAATTAGTTCAGCTTTCAGGTGCTCCCGTGGGCTGGAAAAGGTGGATACAGTCCTAGGAGACTCTTTCCTAGGACTGTATCCACCTTTTCCAGCCCACCGGAGCACCGGAAAGCTAAACTAATTTACGCAGGATAAGTCATCAACTGCCGAGCCGAGAAGTTCGAGACAAATCGAATTTACTGTAAGTTCGCTCATCTCTAATAATACTACCACAAACTGCGCCCTCTGAATATAATACTACCACAAACTGCGCCCTATGAATATAATACTACCACAAACTGCGCCCTCTAAATATAATACTACCACAAACTGCGCCCTCTAAATATAATACTACCACAAACTGCGCCCTCTGAATTTAATACTACCACAAACTGCACTCTCTGTATATAATACTACCACACACTGCGCCCTCTGAATATAATACTACCACAAACTGCGCCCTATGAATAACATTGCCATACAGTGCACCCTCTGAATATAATACCACAACCGCAGTAACACCCCTCAACATCCGTTAGCTGATGCTATTACCACGGGAGGGGGGGTATTGGTGGTGTTGCTAGTGGATAATGGGGGTACTACTACTGGGGGGTGTTGCTGGAGGATGATGAGGGTGCTACTGGCCATCCCCCCTGGCAGTACCACTCCCATCATCCATCGGCAGGATCATCCTCCTGGCAGGAGCACCGCCATCATCCACCACCAGGATCTGCTGATGGAGGTGCTGCTGCTGGGGGGTGGGTGTTGCTGGTGGATGATGAGGGTGCTACTGCCAGGGCGGGAGCATTAGGTAGGCAGCAGTTCCCCCACATTAGGTAGGTAGCAGTTTCCCCATATTAGGTAGCATCTTTTCCCCACATTAGGCAGCATAGATTCCCCACATGTGGTACCAGTTCCCCCACATTAGGTAGGTACCAGTTACCCCACATTAGGTAGCAATTTCCCCACATTAGGTAGCACAGATTCCCCACATTATGTAGCAGTTTCCCCACATTATGTAGCAGTTTCCCCACATTAGGTAGCATAGATTCCCCACATTTGGTAGCACAGATTACCCACATAAGGTAGCATAGACTCCCCACATAAGGTAGCATAGACTCCCCACATAAGGTAGCATAGACTCCCCACATTAGGTAGCATAGACTCCGCACACTTGGTAGTAGTTTCCCCACATTAGGCCGCAGGTTCCCCACAATGGGTCAAAGTCTCCCCACATTAGATCGCTGGTTCAACCCCCCCCACCACACACACACATACACACAAAAAACACATACAAACACAGAGAGACACACACAAACACACACACAGTCAGATAGACACACACTCACAGACAGACACACACAGAGTCACATACACACACAGTCACATACACACAGTCACACACACACACACACACACACAGTCACATACACACACAGTCACATACACACACAGTCACACACACACACAGTCACATACACACAGTCACACACACACACACACAGTCACATACACACACAGTCACATACACACACAGTCACATACACACACAGTCACACACACAGAGTCACATACACACACAGACAGAGAGACTGACACACACACTCACCCATCCAGCGCAGCGCTCCTTCTCACCTGGCGCCCTGCGAGTGACGTAACTGACGTCCTCCTGCGCGGCCATGCAGTGTGACGTCAGGCCGGCGCAGACGTGGGAGCGGAGGCCGGGCACAGCGCTTGTGACGGCGAGGGGATGTGATGACGGACGGGCGCACAGTGCAGGTGAAAGAGGGGGGGGGGGTTGCTGACGGACGGAAGGGCGCACCGCACACACAGCGCGGGGGGGGGTGGGGTGGGGTGGGGATGTGCTGACGGATGGGAGGCCGGTCGGGCACAGATGGGGGGTGTCTGTGTAGCGGGGGAGGGGTGGGTGCTGCGGAGCATCTTGGTGTCACCCCATTAGGTTGGTGTCACCCGGTGCGGGCCGCACCCCCCGCACCCGGGTCGCAACGCCACTGGCCATTCAGCCACTATATGGTCTCCTCATGCTTCAGCCAACTCAAGGCTGTGCCATTCAGACACTATATATGGTCTCCCCATGCTGCCACAAACTCCAGGCAGTCATTCAGCCCCTATATGGTCTCCTCATACTGATGCCACCTCTAGGCTCTGTCATTGTGCTGCCATGTGACATGTACAAAACAAAGAAAGCAGGCCACAACTGTAACTTATATGCCCACCCACAAATAAATAATATAATGAATCATAAATAATGCAAAAAGGATAAAGTTTATTGAGTAGCCGTCACATACAAAAAACATGATAAAACCACACTAAAAGATGCCCTGTAAAAGGGACATCATGAGAAACACTGGAGGGCGCCTGACGCTCTCTCTTCTGGAACACGGATATATGCAATGCAGTGAATAAATCAAGTTGCCATAAAACAGGGTAAAATTACACATATATGAAACAGATATTGCACAGTAACAATGCTGAAGTATCTCCTGACTATCTACGTATTAAAAATATACCATGAGATAAGTGACCAGGATAACATCTAGGTAGATACTAGCAGAGTGAGTATAAAGTGCATCCTAATGGTAGAAAAGAAACCTGTAGCTCAATGGCAAATGCATGGATCAGAGTAAGAGGATATAGATCAATCCGTGCTCCAACAGACCCCACGCGTTCCGTTGCTCAGGGCAACTTCCTCAGGGGAGTGATGTCTATGGAGGGTTACCCACCTTATCTATGTGTGTCAATGAACCACAGCTGATGGACCGGAATGCTAGGACTTGTGATGCATCAAGTGCCATGAATACACATCATGCATGCGCCAGCTGTGTATGACACTTACAAGAATACGTGAATGCACAAAATCGCCAGTATCGCTTGCGCACTTATGATGCCACGCATGCGCAGATGTATTGAACAAATAATCACAAGCACAGATGTAGAGAGGATCATGGCCCTCCCAATGGTCGCGAATATACACATGGAAGATAGCGCAAAGAGGATCGCGGCCCTCTCAAGAGTCGCGAGTCAGAATAAAGGAAGAAAGGGACAGCCCATGTGCCAAAGACACATTGGTATAGAAAGAGAATAGACTGATATTATACAAATAATTACTTAAGAGTTATCGATGCTTAGATTACGTGTGCTAAAGTTGTAAATTAACACTAAGGTGTGAAGCTAGACGTATTATATATAATAGAAAGAATAAGTGTATGTGTATAAAATGTGTAAAATTATATAATTAAATGTGTGTATGAAGTGTGAAACAAATATGTATATATGAAAAAAAAATTAAACAAATTAGGCCTAGGTGCATAAATAAAATTGCTATAGTGCCTACCTAATGTATGGAAAAAAAAAAAAAGGAGGGGGACTGTACTACAAACCGGAGACCTGTCAGGACCCCGTCAGTGGACCTGATGAAGTATAGAATCCTAAAAGGGGGCGAAGAGGACTACACTAATATGGGTGACAGGACAATGTAGGGTAATTTGGGGCGTAACATTCGGTCACATCAGCTGCATTCATTGAGGGCTAACCTATAGCGAAAAAGTTGTTCCGATAATCGCATCTGCGCATGCGTGGCAACATAAGTGCGCGAGAGACACTGGCGATATTGTGCATGCGCGTATTCTTGTAAGTGTCATACACAGCTGGTGCATGCGCAATGTGTATTCATGGCATTTGATGCATCACAATGCGCTGTAAACCATTGGTTGGCCGACAGCGATGTGGGGAACTGACAAGGATGACCGCTTCCAGTCAAGGGACACGTGATCTGGAATTTTCACTTTATTTTACTTTTTCATTTTACTTTTCTTTGGAGGGCGACTTTATTCTTTGCTTACGGATGCATCATTTACACTTATTATCCATTCTTTTTTGTACAGTTTAACTGTATGGGCGGTTCACATGACCCGACAGGAAATACACTCTGACACCGGACTTCCTCCCATGGGAGCATGGGGGGAGGGACGGCGTGTATTCCGGTCCATCAGCTGTAGTTCATTGACACACATATATAAGGTGGGTAACCCTCCATTGACAACACTCCCCTGAGGAAGTTGCCCTGAGCAACGGAATGCGTGGGGTCTGTTGGAGCACGGATTGATCTATATCCTCTTACTCTGATGCATGCATTTGCCATTGAGCTACAGGTTTCTTTTCTTTTCTTTGGTATATTTTGAATAAGTAGGTAGTCAGGTTATACTTCAGCATTGTTATTGTGCAATATCTGTTTCTTATATGTGTAATTTTACCCTGTTTTAAAGCTACTTGATTTATTCACTGCATTGCATATATCCGTGCTCCAGGAGGGAGAGCGTCTGGCCCCCTCCAGTGTTTGTCATGTTGTCCCTCTTACAGGGCATCTTAGTGTGGTTTTATCATGTTTTTTGTATGTGCCTGCTAGTTAATAAACTTTATCCTTTTGAATCATTTATGATTCATTATATTATTTCTTTGTGGGTGTGCATATTAGTTACAGTTGTGGCCTGCTTTCTTTGTTTTGCACATTTGTGTTTTTGCTAACTGTGTGCACCCCATTATCATAGCGCCATGTGACTCCTTAAATTTGGTCCTTTGTACCCACATGCCGGGGCCCGAGACACTAAAACTTGGGAGTTAAAATTTCAATTTCAAAATCCTCAATTTCAATTTCAAAATCTTAAATGTAAAAATCATAAATTTCAATGGTCTCCTCATACTTCAGCCACCTCAAGGCTGTGGAATTCAGCCACTATATGGTCTCATGATTCAGCCACCTCCAGGCTGTGTCATTCAGCCAATATATGGTTTACTGATGCTGCTGGGCCTGGGCATAACATTTTTTATGGTAGGTAGCACTAGCTGGCATACATATTAAATTTACATTTCAAAATTCATCTTTTTATCTTAGGGATTGTGAAGCCCTAGTGTCTACTCATGCTGCTGCCAGCTCCAGGCTGTGTCATTCAGCAGTTGTATGGTCTCCTCATGCTGCCAAGACATCCACGCTTTGTAATTCAGCCACTATGTGGTCTCCTCATGCTTCAGCCACATCCAAGCTGTGTCATTCAGCCACTATATTGTATTATGCTGCCAAACACCTCCATGCTGTGTCATTCAGGCACTATATGGTCTCCTCATGCTGTCAACACCTCCACGCTGTGTCATTTTGCCACTATATGGTCTCCTCATGCTGTCAACTCCTCCACGCTGTGCCATTCAGCCACTATATGGGCTCCTCATGCTGCCAAAACCTCCACGCTGTGTCATTCAGCCACTATCTCCTCATGCTTCAGCCACATCCAAGCTGTGTCATTCAGCCACTATATGGTCTCCACATGCTGCCAACCCCTCCACGCTGTGTCATTTAGCCACTATATGGTCTCCTCAAGCTGCCAACACCTCCACGCTGTGCCATTCAGTCACTATCTCCTCATGCTTCAGCCACATCCAAGCTGTGTCATTCAGCCACTGTATGGTCTCCTCATGCTTCAGCCACATCCAAGCTGTGTCATTCAGCCACTGTATGGTCTCCTCATACTGATGCCACCTCCAGGCTCTGTCATTCTAAAAGTGATGCCTGTAATCTGCATGTCATACTGAATAACATTTTTATTTTACAACCCCAGCACACTCCATGTGCGTGTTAGAACAAAGCAAAGTGTTCTGCACCCCTATTGAGGCTCTCTGTAGTCCAGAAATAGCCGTTTTTAATGTAGATTTGTCGCAAATAAATTCAGATTGAATTTTTCAAAAGTTTGCTAATCTCTAACTGACAGCCCCGGCACAGCCCGCTATCACCTCTTTACCCCTTTTCCTCTTGCACAGGCTCAGAAGCAGCAATATCCCTGGGTATGAAGTGGCTTCTGGGCTAGTGTGAGACATCAGTGATTAGAGAGAGCAGAACAGTGACGTCAACGGTGCCCAGGCTGTCAATAACACCTGAGTGGGAGTGATTACAGCCTAGACAACATGAGGAAGGTGCACACCTCGATGACTACTACTTGTTTTTAAAACTTATTTTTTGGCACGGAGAACATCGGGACCTGGTAAGAAACCTTATTTTCCCCTATATAATGTGTTTCCAACAGTTATAAGGGGTAAGATCTGGCGACAGGTCCCCTTTAAAGGGAACCTGTCATGAGATTTTACCATATATATAACGCATAGCTATATATTATATATGGTAAAATCTTCTTCCTCGTCATCCCCAGGAGATGTTCCTGCCTGCAGGGATGGTGAGGATATATGATGTTAGAAAGTGTTCCCTGCCAGCCCCGTAAGTAGTCCTCTTGGCAGGGAGCTATTCTCACCTGCTCTAGCAATAATCATGCCTCCTACATGTGATTGACAGCCTGCATCACCGCTTTGCTCCCTAAGCAGATGGAGCAGAGCGATAACGCTGGCCATGCCTGGGCTGTCAATCACTCTGAGGGGGCATGATTACAGCCGGAACAGCAGGACTAGGTGAGTATAGCTCCCCGCCCAGGGGACTACTTACAGGGCTGGCGTAAAACTTCCTACCTTCATTATCCCTTTGGGCAGGAAGAAGATTTTACCATATGTAATGTATTGCCGTGAGTTATATATGGTAAGGATGCAGGGTTTTTCAGTTTTAGCATTTTTGTTTTTTCCTCACCACCTTCTAAAAATCATAACACCATCAAATTTGCACCTACAGACCCATATGAGGGCTTAGTTTTTGCGCCACCAATTGTACTTTATAATGACATCAATCATTTCACCACAAAATTTATGGCAAAACCAGAAAAAAAATATTTGTGGGACAACATTTTAAAAAATGTATTGTGCGGTTTAATTAACAATATATTTTCATAGTTCAGACATTTACGTACATGGTGATACCACATATGTTTATTTTTTTAATTAACATTTTTTTTATTAGGGAAGGGCTTAAAGGGGTACTCCGCCCCTAGACATCTTATCCCCCATCCAAAGGATAGGGGATAAGATGTCTGATGGTGGGGGTCCCACTGCTGGGGACCCCCGGGATCTCTGCTGCAGCACCCCGCTGTCATTACTGCACAGAGCTAACTCGCTCCGTGCCTAATGACGGGCGATACAGGGGCGGAGCATTGTGACGTCATGGTTCCGCCATTCGTGACATCACAGTCCGCCCCCTTACTGCAAGTCTATGGGAGGGGGGGGGGTGACAGCCGCCATGCCCCCTCCCATAGATTTGTATTGAGGGTCTGGACGTGATGTCACGAGGGGGCGGAGCCATTACATAACAATGCTCTGGCCCCTGTATCACCCGTCATTACGCATGGAGCGAGTTAGCTCTGTGCAGTAATGACAGCGGGGTGCTGCAGCCGAGAGCCGAGGGTTCCCAGCGGCGGGACCCCCAAGATCAGACATCTTATCACCTATCCTTTGGATAGGGGATAAGATGTCTTAGGCTGGAGTACCCCTTTAAATCACATTTATTACCTATTTTTTTACACTTTTTTTTTTGCACTGTTATAGCCCCCATAAGGGACTACAACGTGCAATACCTTGATTGCAGACACTGATCTATGCAAAGCCATAGCATTGCATTGATCAGTGATATCGGTGCTCTGCTGCTCCAGCCTGGATCTCAGGCATAAAGCAGCAGAGTGACGATCGGACGGAAGGAGACAAGGTAAGAAGCTTCCCGCTGTCCTCTCAACTGTTCGGGACGCTGCGATTTCACTGTGGCAGTCCCGAACAGCCCACTGAGCTAACCGGCAATGATTTTCTCCCGTTTTAGATGCTGCGGTCAACTTTGATCACAGCATCTAAAGGGTTAATGTCTGGTGATAGCCGCGGGTCCTGGCTGCTGATAGCAACCGGGTATGAAGCACACTCAGCTCCGGAGTGTGCTTCACATAATGGGAGCCGGCCACGAGCGTAAGTTTACGTTCGTGGTAGTTAAGGGGTTAATAATATAAGTAATGCATTGATTTCAATAAATTACTCAGCTTTTAGGGTTTTTCTATATAGGTTTGTATAATATACACTGTAGTATACTGATTTTTTTTGTACATTTTTAATAACAACTAGCTGAGTACCTGGCGTTGCCCAGTTTTTCCTACCTAATCCTTGTGGGGGAGGAAAAGCAACATAGGAGGAAGTACTTGTCCTTATGTTTTGTCCTCATATCATGTCCTCATATCCCGTCCTCATATTCTGTCCTCAAATCCCGACCTCATATTCCGACCCCATATCCCTTCCTCATCTCCTGTCCTCATATCCCAACCTCATATCCCATCCTCATACCTCATCCTCATATCCCGCCCTCAGGTTGGGCTGAGTTGTGATGAAGAGATTGTAGGCTGAAAACAGAAGGAGCGGTTTTATGGAATTGGACATGACCAATGCACAAAAAGGGTAGAAAATAAAGGGGTATTGCTTAAATGGTGGGTGTGGCTTTGTGAGATGGGGTGTGGCATGCAGGATGGGTGTGGTCGGACTGACACACTCACCAGAAGATGCAGAGCAGAGCTTGGAGTAAGGTACTGGAAGTCCTATATACGTGCATGGGGCTTAAGACAAAAACTCCATCCTTCATGTAAGGGGGTAGGTTAGGGTTAATTTCATTATCATATATTTTTATTTGACATAAAAGTAACATGTGTACTAAGTTTCATCAAAATATCTCCAGCCATTTGGAAGTTATGCTGGAACATACATTTCCCTTAGACTTGCATGGGACTTTAAACAAAACCCCCAACCCTCACAAATGGGGGTTGGTTAGGGTTAATTTATCTATCCTATGTTTGTAGTCAGCATATAAGTAACAAGTGCACCAAATTTTATCTAAATATCTTCAGCCGTTTGGAAGTGATGCTGGAACATACATACATACACACACACATTGGGGGAGATTTATCAAACTGTTCAGACCAGTTTGGATGGTCTATATTTGTCTCTCAGAAAGTCTCAATCATTTTAGTTGAGACTTTTGTGAGACTTTTGCTTTAGAGCCCTTCTCGGCAGAAATAGTATAGTGGTCTACAATAGAGCATAAAATGCACTGATCAGGAATTTATCAACTGCAACTTTTATGGGGTCTCATCAACAGAAAATAGGCTGAAACAGTCAGATCATGTCAGACCTGGTGTAAATCCAATCTAAATAGTTATTAGGAAGCCTTTTAGCAACTTTTTGGGACAAGATGACACAGTGCAGTTTACCTTTCAAATGAATTTTAGCTTGAATCTGAAGAGTAATCTAATCTAATAATATATAAAATTCTAAAATAATATAGTTTAATCCCAATGATGCCTAACTTTTTACTTTTTGTTATCTTTGTAGATGTCTTATGATAATTTTGCGTTTTGGTTTTCTATATTTTAGTGCTCCAGTTTCACTTTTGCAGCTGATTCGAAGAAAGCATATGAATTTATGCCATGCGCATTGTATCATTTAGTCTCTCTCTAGAATTCTCACACCATGTGTAGTGGAAGAGTGGTGCAGTATCCCATGTCAACCAATCAGATTCCTTCTTCAAATTTTTTTTTCTTGAGATCTGCGAAAAATTGACAAAGCAATTGAATTGCTGTGGTCACTGCACCACTCTTCCTCTACACATGTTGTCATCAATCTCCTCCTTTTGAATGCCACAAAACTATGCTGCTGAGTAATGACTGTGCCTAGGGCTATGTTCTCCCGACAGAATGTCCACATGGAGAATCTCTAAGCGCATATTCTGTACAGTGTGTACGCTGGCAAAATCCTCCGGCGCTTGAACTGCACAGGAATGTGCTGTCTCATAGACAGTTATGCATTCCGAAAGGCTTCCACACAAAGAATTACCGTGTTCATTCTGTGCAGACACAGACAAAGGTATGGTCAGGAAAGATCTGGCATGGCAATTCCACAGTGTGCACAGTTCAGCAGAGTCCCGTTGAATTAAAGGGGTACTCCGGTGGAAAACTTTTTTTTTTTTAAATCAACTGGTGCCAGAAAGTTAAACAAATTTGTAAATTACTTCTATTAAAAAAATCTTAATCCTTCCAGTACTTATTAGCTGCTGAATACTTCAGGGAAAATTATTTTCTTTTTGGAACACAAAACTCTCTGCTGACATCTCTGTCCAATTTAAGAACTGTCCAGAGTAGGAGAAAATCCCCACCGCAAACATATGCTGCTCTGGACAGTTCCTAAAATGGACATGTCAGCAGAGAGCACTGTGCTCGTGATGTCAGCAGAGAACACTGTGTTCCAAAAAGAAAAGAATCTTCTCTGTAGTATTCAGCAGATAATAAGTACTGGAAGTATTAAGATTTTTTTATAGAAGTAATTTTCAAATCTGTTTAACTTTCTTGCACCAGTTGATTTAAAAAAAAAAATAAATAAATAAAAAAAAAAAAAAGTTTTCCACCGGAGTACCCCTTTAAACGTGACTTAGCGGAATCTCCTTCCAAATTTCCTATCCGGAATTCGGAATTAAATTTCCATCATGTGAACCTAGCTTAGGATTCTGACTGTTTACCACATGGATAATCCTCCTTTTGGGCTTACAAAGTAAGAGAAGTAACTTTAAAAAGGGAATATAAACATTAAAGAATAGATAGAAAAATACTTTAAGAAAAACGTGGTTTGGAGAGGTTAAATTTATTGTACAAAAATCTGAACCTAAGAATGAAAGCAAGTGGAACCAGCCGGCACCTCACAGAAGACATACAGGTGTTCGTTTGATAGTATACCTTCTGTGTTACTGGACGTCTGTAAGAATAACTAATTATACTACATGCAAATTTTGATATATTTTTCTCAGGCTCTGAGACTTTTCTCATCTATTTGTCTCAGGTTCTGAGACTTTTCTCATCTATATTGCTGTGTAGAATAGACAATAATGTCCATCTACAATATTTACCAAACGCTGTGCTACATTTTCTAAATTGCATAGACTTTTCTGGGTTATCCAGGAAAAAACGTTTATATATATATATACAGTGGTCCCTCAACATACGATGGTAATTCATTCCAAACGACCCATCGTTTGTCGAATCCATCGTATGTTGAGGGATCCGTGCAATGTAAAGTATAGGAAGCTGTACTCACCTGCCCCCGTCGTTCCGGACCAGGTCCTCACCGCTCCCGATGCTGTCCCAGTGGCTCCCGATGCTGTCCCACTGCTCCGGAAAGTTAAGCAGATTTGTAAATTACTTCTATTAAGAAATCTTAATCCTTTCAGTACTTATGAGCTGCTGAAGTTGAGTTGTTCTTTTCTGTCTAAGTGCTCTCTGATGACACGTGTCTCTGGAACCGCCCAGTTTAGAAGCAAATCCCCATAGCAAACCTCTTCTACTCTGTGCAGTTCCCGAGACAAGCAGAGGTGTCAGCAAAGAGCACTGTTGTCAGACAGAAAACAACAACTCAACTTCAGCAGCTGATAATGAATGAAAGGATTAAGATTTTTTAATAGAAGTATTTTACAAATCTGTTTAACTTTCTGGAGACAGTTGATACATAAAAAAAAAGTTTTTTCTTGGATAACCCCTTTAAGTACTGCGGAGAATAGACAATGATAGTAAATCTCCCCCATTTAGTTTTATAAACAGTATATAGATATATAAAGGTCTAAGAGAAGACTAATGTCATCTAGCCTACCCTCTCCTAATTCTCGATTCTTAGCAATGCATGAAGAATTTGTTTGGCAGGATTGAAAAGCTTTACCAGCTCACAATACATTCAAGCCTACAGCTAATTAATTACATCCCATCCATTATAATTCTTAAAAATAGATGCGAGATTTTCTCAGAGTTGTGTACAAACGCTGTAAGCGTCACCTACGGAGAAAATTTGTGTTTGCATGGAATAGTTCTGCAGTCATACAATAAAAGAACAGACGCTTTTTTGTTTCAACCCGCTCTTAATTTATTTCCAAACTTAGTCACCTATGGGATGAATACTGTTCTTGAAATGGAAAATAAATGTGTACACAAGAGGATGCACACAAATATTGTATACGAAAGATGGTTAGACATATTAGGTGACAATTGTCTTTATATATGTATTTTTCAGACAAAAGTAAAATAGCGTTTACATATGTTCTTCCTCTTAGTAAGGTTTTCTAGCCTTCGTCCAAAAAGATTCACTTTAATTTAAAAAAAAAAAATATATATATATATATATATATATGATTTCTACATGAATTGTTTTTTTAAAGATTCTATAAAGATTTTTATAGAAAAGATAAAATCACCCTTGTTAGGAATGAATGGTTCAACAGTGACTGTAGTAAAATGAGTATATGAAGCAGTGTTTTCCCAACCAGGCAGCCTCCAGCTGTTGCAAAACTACAACTCCCAGCATGCCCGGACAGCCAAAGGCTGTCCGGGCATGCTGGGAGTTGTAGTTTTGTAACAGCTGGAGGCACCCTGGTTGGGAAACACTGATATACAGTGTATGATTTAGGTGGCTGGCAACAATTTGGAGAAAGTAAGTGGTGGGAATGTGCAATGTCCAGACCTTTTAAAGGGGTACTCCACTGGCCAGCATTCGGAAGTAAATGTTCCGAACGCTGTATTTGCCCTGCTAGGGTCGGACACGCCCATTGTGATGTCATGGCCACACCCCCTCAATGCAAGTCTATGGGAGGGGGCGTGACTGCCATCACCCCCCCTCCCATTGACTTGCATTGAGGGGGCGTGACAATGACATCACAAGGGGCGTGGCTGACCCCGAACGCTGGCCAGTGGACTACCCCTGTAAAGCACTGTTACAGTAACAACACATGAATAAATAAATAAAATAAATAAATATTAAAAAAATATATATTATCACTACATTTTTTTATTGTGGGGTTGGAGCTGGTGGGTTGAAAGACTAGAAGTAAAGACAAAAGTGATTATGGCGCCTAGAAATTGACACATTCCATTTTTCTGGATACTTTTTGAAGATACTTTTTGCTGTTTCTTTTGTCTTCTAAATAGTCATTGGAATAATAAGTTGGTTCTACAGTACATATTTATCAATGACTAACAACTGAGTATTTGGTAGGAGAATGCTGTTCCCACAGCAGAAAAGGATGTCTTCCCGGTGCTCTCCAGCAATAGTAAATGATTTTAACCGTAAGCACGGACTTAGAAAATAAAAAAGTTTATTGAAACATAGATAATGGCTGGCAACGCGTTTCGAGGGGCATGATCCTCTCTTCGTCAGGTCCAATTGTTGGACCTGACGAAGAGGGGATCACGACCCTTGAAACGCGTTGTCCGCCATCATCAATGTTTCAATACATTTTTTTATTTTCCAAGTCCGTGCTTATGGTTAAAATTATTTACTATTGCTGGAGGAGCGCTGGGAAAACATCCTTTTCTGCTGTGGGAACAGCATTCTCCTACCTGATCTCCAAGACCGCCTGAATAACGGGATTGATGTCGGCAGCACCCCAGCTCCAGTGAGGCACGATTTTGGTTGGCTATATGCACAGAGTGGTGTTGTACCCAGAGTACAACACAACAAGGTGAGCGTAATTTACTATAGCACATCATATACCTTAAACCTATAAGGATTAACCGCACATAGCTGCGCTCTTTTCTGTCTTATTTTTCCTATACATGTATCCAACAACTGAGTATTGGCAGAGCACATTGCTACAATATCTGCCATTGTCTCCCTCTACGTAATACAAATACAATTCCTTAACATAAAGTAGATTAAATATCACTACAAGAAGAAATCATGACAAACACATCTGTACTGAGCACTGTGTAACTACTCTCTACTGCCATCTGGTGACTGATGGTATTGTTGCAAAAATCTTTTTTTTTAATAACTTGATGAAAAAACATTTAACAAAAGAATCATTCTAAATTCCTGAATAAAAGAAAATATAATAAAACAATGAAATATTTTATTATCACAATATAATGATTAGTTATGCTTTGAAAAATGTTTGGCTGTGGTGGCTGTTAATAAGTTTTGAATATATTGCTGTACCCATTGAGACATTTTCAGAAAAACTAAAAAACACAAACATTTCTAGAAGAGGTGGCCCTTGGTTATATTATTATGTATTATTATATTATAGATTATTATATGTATTTCTGCTGTGGTCCTGCCAGTGCTTCTACAGGCTCATGATCAGAGCACCATAATAGTGTAATGCAGGTATTCTTTGAACTCCTGCAAGCAATGTACCCTATCTATGGCTATAGGCTATGTTCACCCCGGTATACTGAGGCTGGCCTGATATGGATACCTCCTACAGATCTGTACATGTATGGGTACCTGGTCAGGGGTAAAGAAGTGGAGACTACCAGCCAACTGGGCCTTCCCCTATTTTGCTATAGGGCCCCATGAATTTAATGTACGCCCCTACTCTTTTTACATAGCACTCAGTGGCTATTTGTATCTGACAGTGCCCATTTAAACTATGTGTTTTGTTGGTCATAGAATGGTAAAACATTAGCAATACTTAAAAAAATATCATGTAGCACATATAACACAGTATTAGCCTGTAGATTGTATAATATATTTGTAATAATGTACAGACAGAACACTTTTTTAAGAGAAAGATAGAAAGAACCTATAAGAATGTATGGAGTAATAGATAACCTGTAAGCAATGAATAACTCGTTGAACACATATTTGTTGTTTACATACATGCAAAATATGTAATGTATCAATGTGCTGCCACAACCTAACAAAAAGTGTACAACCTAACAAAAAGTGTTAAATGCAATAAATCATTGTTGACTTCCACAGTAAGTGTAACAAGGTATATGTTATTGTTACTCTCTATTAAAGGGATTGTTTAGAGTAAACACTATGGGGGAGATTTATCAAAACCTGTCCAGAGGAAAAGTTGCCCAGTTCCCCATAGCAACCAATCAGATCGCCTCTTTCATTTTTCAGAGGCCTTATTAAAAATGAAAGAGTTTTGATAAATCTCCCTCTATGGTTTTTGGGTCTAGATGAAGTAAGAGTTCACTCGGTACAACCCACTGTAGCAAGTAGGCCACATTTTCATTATACCTGTTATAGAGTTCTTTCATCCTTTAGCATTGACATTTTCATCCAATATTAGGACATAACCATAGATTGTGTCATAACAATGGCAACCTTTCTGAAGTCCAAAGCAGCAGCACAAATGGGGAGATTCTATCTTCCTGTTATAGGACAGATTACAGTAAGGATCAAAAGTTTGGGCACCCCAGGTAAAAATTTGTATTAATGTGCTTAAAGAAGCCAAGGAAAGATGGAAAAATCTCCAAAAGGCATCAAATTACAGATTAGACATTCTTATAATATGTCAACAAAAGTTAGATTTTATTTCCATCATTTACACTTTCAAAATAACAGAAAACAAAAAATGGCATCTGCAAAAGTGTGGGCACCCTGCAGAGTTAATATCGTGTACTTCCCCCTTTGGCAAGTATCACAGCTTGTAAACGCTTTTTGTAGCCAGCCAAGAGTCTTTCAATTCTTGTTTGAGGTATCTTTGCCCATTCTTCCTTACAAAAGTCTTCCAGTTCTTTGAGATTTCTGGGCTGTCTGTCACGCACTGCTCTTTTAAGGTCTATCCATTGATTTTCAATTATGTTGAGGTCAGGAGATTGTGAAGGCCATGGCAAAACCTTCAGTTTACACCTCTTGATGTAATCCCCCATGGATTTCGAGGTGTGGTTAGGATCATTATCCATTTGTAGAAGCCATCCTCTCTTTAACTTCAGCTTTTTCACAGATGGCATCAAGTTAGCATCCAAAATTTGCTGAAATTTTATTGAATCAATTTTTCCTTCTACTCGTGAGATGTTCCCTGTGCAACTGGCTGCAATACAACCCCAAAGTATGATTGATCCACCCCCATGCTTAACAGTTGGACAGAGGTTCTCTTCATTAAATTCTGTTCCCCTTCTTCTCCAAACGTACCTTTGCTCATTCTGGCCAAAAAGTTCAGTTTTAACCTCATCGGTCCACAGAACTTGTTTCCAAAATGCATCAGGCTTGTCTATATGTTCATTTGCAAAGTTCAATCGCTCATTTTTGTGGTGAGGACGTAGAAGAGGTTTTCTCCTGATGACTCTTCCATGAAGACCATATTTGTACAAGTATCTCTTTATAATGGAATAGTGTACCACAACTCCAGTGTCTGCCAAATCTTTCTGAAGGGATTGTGCAGTCAACCGTGGGTTTTGAATTTTTTTTCTCACAATTCTGCGAGCTGTTCTGTCTGATATTTTTCTTGGTCTTCCAATCTTGCTTTAACTTCCACTGTTCCTGATGACTGCCATTTCTTAATTACATTCCAAACAGAGGATATTGACATCTGAAAACGTTTTGCTATCTTCTTATAGCCTTCTCCAGCTTTGTGAGCGTCAACTATTTTCAGTTTCAGTTTTCTAGAAAACTGCTTAGAAGAACCCAGGGTGCTGATTGTTGGGGCAAGGTCAGATGAGACTGGGCATTTAAAACCTTTCAGATTGTTCTCAATCATCATCTGGGAAGACCAGGTGATGTCAATCTATGACACTGGCAGGTCTCAGCTTTGCAAAGGGGGCAGTGCATGCTATAAATTCTGCAATGTGCCCAAACTTTTCCATTTTTTTGTTTTCTGTTATTTTGAAAGTGTAAATGATGGAAATAAAATCTAAATTTTGTTGACATATTATAAAAATGTCTAATCTGTAATTTGATGCCTTTTTGAGTTTTTTCCATCTTTCCTCTATGCACATTAATACAAATTTTTCCTTGGGTGCCCAAACTTTTGATCCCCACTGTATATCTATTAACCATTTAATCGCACAGTCTATATAATACTGACTACTCAATAGCCTCACTGTGTACTTCTAAGGGCTACAACAAACAACCATCAATGTCTGCTGTATACAATTTTATTGGGTGGAAAACATAAATGCTGCTGAAAATTTGGATTGAGCAATTAACCATAGATTGTGTCATAACAATGGCAACCTTTCTGAAGTCCAAAGGAGCAGCACAAATGGGGAGATTCTATCTTCCTGTTATAGGACAGATTATATCTATTAACATTTAATCACACAGCCTATATAACACCGACTACTCAATAGCCTCACTGTGTGCTTCTAAGGACTACAACAAACAACCCTCAATCTCTGCTGTATAACAATTCTATTGGGTGGAAAATATAAGTGCTGCTCAAAATTTGGATTGAGCAATTAACCATAGTTTTGGACTGCTTACTGTAGTATCACTTTACCTAAGGCTGATTGTCTGGATTTGCCAATATCCAGCCTGTAGTACTTAACAAACAGGTGAGACAAAGACCACAACACAGTTCTACAAGTCTGGTCAGTAGAGACACATTTCTTTTCCCCCCATGAGGTAGATACTTCAGTGGATCAGTAAGCTCTTATTAGTTGCAGAGCTTATAACCCAGCTTGCATATAGCAAATAGAATTGGTCTTCCATATCCATTTGGATAAAGGAGCTTAGATACTGTAAGTCCATTGTTCTTACTTTAAAAAGATGACTTTTTTTTTTTAAATCTCTTTTGTGTAATCCAAATAGGTGTTTTAGGCTGTACCCACATCAGAAAGTGAATTATCTTTAGTAGGGATATCAGAAAAAAAAAAATCAGTTATCTATTCAATCTGAAGATTAGTGTTGTTGAAGGTGGGCATGTTAGAAGTGAATGAGTTTGAAGTTCTTAAAGGGGTACTCTGATGGAAAAACAATCATATCAACTGGCTCCAGAAAGTTAAACAGATTTGTAAATTACTTCTATATAAAAATCTTAATCCTTCCATTATTTATGAGCTGATGTATACTACAAAGGAAGTTCTTTTCTTTTTGAATTTCTTTTGTTGCCTGACCACAGTGCTCTCTGCTGACACCTCTGTCTGTGTCAGGAACTGTCCAGACTGGAAGCAAATCCCTATAGCAAACCTCTCCTGCTCTGGACAGTTTCTGACATGGACAGATGTGTCAACAGAGAGCACTGTGGTCAGACGGAAAAGAAATTCAAAAATAATAAACTTCCTGTGGAGCATACAGCAGCTGATAAGTACTGGAAGGATTATGATTTGTAAATAGAAATATATTGCAAATCTGTTGATCTTTCTGGCACCAGTTGGTTTGAAGCTGAAAATGATACATATAATAATAAAAATAAATAAAACTCGTCGCCAGCATGACCATGTAGGAAATAGTTAAATAGACAAAAGGGAAGGGAAATAGAGTATCCTTTTTCCCAGACACCACCTGTCCCACAAGAAGAAAGGAAGAAAACACAGTGAGTCTATGGAGCCTTAGACGTGGCATATGCTGTCATTGCAGGAAGATAGAATTTACCCATTTGTGCTACTGGACATAAAGGAAATTATATTTTCCATATTTACTTACAGCACGGTTTTCTTATTGCAGCTAAAATATATCACTGGTATATAATTACATGGATCACCATAAGATGGGGGATTTGCTTCCACAAGTCTCTTTTCTAATGTTTCATGTCACCTTAAGTGATGTCAATTGTCTAATTATCCTCCTTGTACTAAACCAAAGTTCTTCATTTTAGTAAATTAAAACCTAAAATAGAATTCACTTGAAATCCAACTTAGTAGCATTAAGATCATCAACATGACACTTCGTAGAATAGTGAAAGGGAGATAACCTCCAGATTACTTCTCATGGACTTATGTTAAACAAATACAAGAGGAGGCAACACAATATGACATCAATAATTAAAACCCATGTCACTTGTTTTTGTCTCATTCGGTTACACTTTCCTTTGATACAAGTTGTTGTATTTAAGACTTGTCATTGTAAGAATATTGAAAATAGAAAATGATGATGAACCAATGCTGGAATATGCTGCATTTACGGGCAGAGAAGCTACAATATAAAAGGGACTTGGCTCCCAGTCTTTACAAATACTTGACACATGATTAATTTGTTTTACCGCTCCTCATTAATAATGGATCCCCTCCAGTAGCAGCCTTTCAGGTGAAGAATGATGCACAAAAGAAATTGTCGAGTAGGAACGGAAAAGTAAAATATCAATGTCCAGACAATGGGTGCGTTTCTTCTGAAAAATGTACCATACAAATTAGAGCTTTAAGGAGGAACACTTCCTGAAATCAGCCGGCACACTCATCCCACAGACTGCTGTAGACTTCTATACTTTTTATACCAATTCAGTACTGAAAGAAAGTGGCATAAGTTGCTTTCAATGATTTTATTTAGGAAAAGTGATTCTGCAATGGATTTCTTCTTTAATATTACACTGTACAGTATGCTTGAAAGACAAGATGCAGTCTACACGCCTGTTGTACCGATACAATATGAAAGGAAAACTGTCAGCTTTCTTCCCCCGAACTAACCAGCGGTACTGGCTGGTAGTGTGGGGGACGCTGATCAGTTTAGTCCTTACCATGCCCGGATCCGCTGTGCCGTTCGGCCTTAATCTTCTATTTTCTGTATATTCAAATGAGGTGCTAACTGGCACTCTAACGTCAGTGCCAGGCCACAGCGTCCCCCAGCTCATCAATATTCCTCCCCTCTCTCTTCATTACAGAGTGGGGAGAAGAGGGAGAGGCAGAGGGAGGGGAGGAATATTGAGCTGGGTGGCGCTGCGGCCCGGCACTGATGTCAGAGTGCAAGTTATCACCTCATTTGAATATACAGAAAATAGAAGATTAAGGCCGAACGCGGGGGCGGATCCGGGCACGGTAAGGATCAAACTGATCAGCATCCCCCACACTCCCAGCCAGTACTGCTGGGTAGTGCGGGAGGGGGAGAAAGCTGACAGTTTTCCTTTAAAGAGAACTTGTCACCAGGTTAATGCTGCCTAAACCACAAGCAGCATAAAACAGATAGAGGGAGCATGACCCTGACTATAATTTACTCTGAATTGCTAAGGCGTCATAGTTTCATATCATACTTTAAAGAAGCTGCTGTGACCATGTAAAGTAGTCACAGAGAGTTCGGTTCTCTGAAATGCCTGAGTGTTTTAGAGTTAATCACATTGTCCCGGGACCCTGCTCTCTGCACCTGTTTTATGCTACTCCCCGTTTAGGTGTTATAAAACAGGTGACAGGTTCCCTTTAAACTACTTTATACCAAATACTTCTTGGATCAGTTTAAAAATTTTTGGTAAAATTGAAATCTTAAATACTTATATGATTAAAGACTAAAATATGTGTTCTTTCCAATTACTCCGATTATTTCGACATAACATGAATGCTTATGAAAATACATTTAGGGTAGGGTCACACGTGCCGTATTGTGCTTCATATTTTGCTTCTGAATATTTCCCTAATCATTGGAGTCAATGGGTAGTAAAATTAGCTGCAGAAAATATGTAGCAAAATACTTAGCAATATACAGCACGTGTGACCCTACTCGTAAAATCATATCTAAAGTCTTTTTAATTCGCTTAAACTTGCCACCAGTCAGTCAAGTCATGATACACTCTCACTTGTTTTTGCATACATTTTGGGGGACATTTATCAAGGTATTTAGAGCCTTTTTTTTTTTTTGCGTACAAAAGTAACACAAAGGGGGAGATTTATCAAAACCTGTCCAGTGGAAAAGTTGCTCATAGCAACCAATCACATTGCTGCTTTCATTTTTGAAAAGGCATCTGAAAAGTAAAAGAAGCGATCTGATTGGTTGCTGTGGGCAACTCAGCAACTTATTCTCTGGACAGGTTTTGATAAATCTCCCCCAAAAAGTCTAAGCACTTTTTTGTATGACTTTTGTGGGTAAGCAAGAAGTTCCAAACAGTCTTACCTAAGCAAATTTCAGTTTTCACTTTGCAGTGGTCAGGTATTTATGATGTGTGAAAGTCACACGTGGGCAAAAAAAAAAAGTCGCAAACCCATTACAAAAAGTCGCATGTCTGCTCCAGGTCTGACCTAGAGTACAAAACTCCCATACATGAGCAAATTTAAAAAGTCACCAAAAAGTCTCACAAAAGTCGCAGCTGCAACTCTTTTTTGTTTTTCTTATGTGCTCCAAATTGATCAACCCCTGTGATAGTATGATAAATATGTAGCACATATGCAAAACTAAAGCAAAAAAAATTCAGAACTTGCTTACCAAAGCAAACAATGATAAATGTCCCCCTTTGGGCCCTTGCATTATTATAGATGGGTGAATATTTGATGCCTCCTGTGTGGCTGGCTTCCTGTGAACTACAGGAATACATCATCACCTACCAAATTCCTCCTTATAGCTCAGACTTCAACCTTCCCTACCAAACTGTATGTTTACTATACATATAGGGGGAGATTTATAAAAACCTGCGCAGAGGAAAAGTCGAGCAGTTGACCATAGAAACCAATCAGATTGCTTCTTTCATTTTTGTAAAGGCCTCCACAAAATGAAAGAAGCGATCTGATTGGTTGCTATGGGCAACTGGTCAATTTTTCCTCAGCACAGGTCTTGATTAATCTCCCCCATAGTGCTGCTGAACATATGTCTGCCTTACCTGAGGAACCAGGAGAGATGTGATATAGTAGGTGAATCAATACAAGGACACCGATTGGCTGAAGGCACTGCCCACCACTGTGGCAGTGCACCCAGGGATACCGCCACTGCGGCAGCGTTGGTAACCGTGAGTAGCCACCTGAGGGCAACATTGTCACCAGGTTAATAGAAGCAAAATTGTTAGCACCATTACTGCATAAACTGCATAGGTGCTCCAGCTTTATATGCGCTCACGGTTCCGCTTTGTCCCTATCATTTACTTCTTTCTATTTTTGTAATTAGTTTAATCATTGATAATATTTATCCTTGTACTGTATTTTGCCTGGTTAACCCCTGATGAACCCACCGATGTGGTTGAAACGCGTCGGGTATACCAGAACAAGGGCTATTATTTACTAATAGGGATTTCTAGGGTGTAGTCCAAGGGGTAGATCGGGGCAGGGGTCGCCCTTTCTAGGGCGAGTGCTCCGACGGTCCCTGTGGGAGCAGGGGTAGACCTCACCACATCTCCCCGACAGGGATTTCTAGGGTGACCAACTAATTGTCTACCCTGCTCTTCCAGACCTTATCCCCCTATACAATACACACCTCATCCATACACGGTGTGTATTGCATACCATAGATCTGGTGTCCAATTACCACACTGGCTTAATTTTGTTGTGGGGCCTATGCTTTTAGAAGGTGTCTGATTAAAAGTTATATTTTAAGTGTGTACCCCCCTGTGACTTATATTTTTCTCTGGTACTGTTACATATCCCTTAGTGGACTAACTGTGAATCATTGGTTTAAAGAATCAATACAAGGATTAACATTATACAGCTTATATAGCTACAGTTATAAGGCTATCAGGAGTCATACCATATTCTCTGCTGTGTGTGTGGATTCTCTAGTGTCTCTGATGACATTGCCATCCCCTGTCTACTGCTGATGGGGATAAACCAATCAAAAGAAGACAAGCTGAAGTTGCATCTCCTAGGAATACACTGAGACGCTGTAATGTGATTTAGGCAGCAGAAGTTCTATGTTATTAGTCACTTGCTGTACCAAGGGCACAGAGCAAAGCATGTCCACTGAAATAACTGCAAAGGCTGCATTGCCAAAACATGTGGATGTGGGTGTTATTTTGGATGTCATTACTTTGTTGGTTGCATTGCCGCACTAATGGTTTTACTGCTGTTCACACTGTTTACTCTGTTAACATTTTTCTTTGACATTGTCCTCATGTTATTTCACTAGATTGCTAGTTTATTTAGAATTTAAAAATTATAATAATAATAATAATATTAGCAATACATTTTTGTGCATGGTGTTGTGATATGGAAAAAGCTGCAGATTGTACAAAATACTGGTGTAAGTGTGTTGCGTTTTTATTAGTTTGAAATGTTGGTTTAGAGTTGCAGCATTCCGCTCTACTATTGGGACATATGGGTCGGGAAAGTTCTGAACATCTTTTTCTTGTTGGGATTTTCCAGCCATTTATTCACAGGATTTTGTGTGAATTGAATAGTAAATATGTCAGGTTGTGAGAGCATTGCACCACACATTCTAGCACAGACAGTGTGGCAAATTGTGGCATACTGTGCCACATCTTGGTGCACAAACCAAAAAAGCAGGTTGGATTCACAATATAATCAGGACCAATGTGTAATTTTGCATATAATTGTGGGTTAACCTATTGCTTTACTTTTGAACAGATTTTTCTTTCAAATTTTTACTTTATTTTTAAAAACTTATCTTGTTCAGTTATTTATTTTTTATTTTTTTAAATCAGCAATTAGACTGT
Organism: Hyla sarda; assembly: GCF_029499605.1. NCBI lineage: Eukaryota > Metazoa > Chordata > Amphibia > Anura > Hylidae > Hyla > Hyla sarda. The sequence goes on from NC_079193.1 coordinate 164,578,787, forward strand.
GAGTTTGTTACATGGTCAATGAGGGTCTTTTGTAGCATCTCCTCCACCTTTCCCTCTTTTCTGTCTGTTCCTCTCTCTATTAGTTTTTGAACTGATTCTAACTCATTATTAGGCAACCATGGATTTAAAAGGTGAAAGTTTCAGGAAAGACATTATTATAATTCCTTTTTTTTTTTTTTTTTTTTTTTAAACAAGAAAGCCATAGTAAGCAGCCCAAAGGACAGCTAACTCTATCTCAACATCTAGATCCAATTTATCTCACAGTGCATATGAAATACAAAGAAACTTAAATAACTTTACCTATTACAAAATATACTCAAGGCTAGTGTTGGGCGCGAATATTCGCATCTCGAATTTTTATTGCGAAAATCGCAAATTCACGACTGTTGCGAATATATTCGCTATATATTCGAAATTATGAATATTCATATTCGCATATGGGAATATTTGCATATTCCTTATTTTCACTTGTGGGCAGATTAGATTGATGCAAATACACTTGTCAGAGGTTATCAACAACATCCCTAACAACAAATAGTAAAGTTGCCCACCCCCTCACTGTTTTCTTCCTCAAATACGCGAATATTCGCATATGAGGATATTCGCATATGCGAGTATAACGAATACGCGAAATTCGCAAATATAAGACGAATATTCGTCTATATATTCGCAAAATATCGCGAATTTGAATATAGCCAATGCCGCTCATCACTACTCAAGGCATCTCTATATCTATATATTTTGCCCTGGTAAAATCTGTTCATGAAAGCCATTTAACACAGTGATATCAGAACATTTTAGTAAGAATATAGTCAAAGATAACAGTCATGAATTCTGCATGCAGATGGCACAAGAAACTCCCTCCATCTGATCTCCCGTCTTTTCCTTCATGTTTAAGTGATATGCAATGTAATCTAATAGCCCAGGTGCAGCACAGGTCAGAATGAGAAGGAGATCACTAGATATATCAGGCTGTAGCTGAATGCAGGGACCAGACTTAGAAAGAGAAAGCTGTAATATGCTTTGCCTAGAAAACTCTGATATAATCCAATTATATTAAGTACAGTTGGGGGAGAAAGTAACTGCTGCCAAGTGTCGTTCAGTAGAAAACATCTTGAAACATCAAAATGGGGAAAAAAAAGAAAAGTCGCTTGGAGATTATTATGGAGGATGGTAAGTACAAACGCACACTCCCCTATACTCATGTATATCTACATACAATATATTTCAATGTCTCTCTCTGTATACTGTAGATGTTTTCACCTATTCACACCCTTCCCCAGGTTACGCACCCCCCTGTTGACCAGTGTACTTATTTATAGGCACTATAGATACTATGTGTACTACTGTTTAATATTTGAACTCCATATACTGGACAATATGTCTTTAGTGTGTTGTCACTAATAGTTTTAAGCATTTGCATTTGTATTCCGATATTAAATAACTAAACATGCAAAACCTCAAACAGATTATTGATTGTTAATTTTTTTTGTAGCTTTATGGTTCAGCTATTTGGTAATCCCAAAACCTGTACTTTGTACTTTGGAAATGTACCCTCATATGGCAGTCCAGCTGTTTTTTTTTTTGTTTTTTTTGTAGCGTTTTGGTGCCATGTCTACAGCTGCTTTATCTTATTCACAACTGCATAGTAATCTTTGCAGATATTATATGTAGATACCAAACAATGTATTTGTGCACCTACAGTATATGGGCTGTTATATGGATGTCCTTCTTTCCTTGTAGACAACATTTAGATAGACTGTGCATTATTACTTACAAGGGTAATGCACTGGTATATCTGATTTATGTAAAAGTATAAAATGCCAATAAACATTAACACAAGGATTGGTAAAGTTATAAATAAAAGTAACGCAGACTGGGAATCTGAAAAGCTTAAAGAGACGAAAAAAATATTGAAACAGAGAAGAGACAAAATATTTACAAGTCTTCCTTATCTTTTTTGTCAGCTGGCATTGAAATTGATGGACATCTTGAATCCGATTCAGATACTGATGGTGAGTATTCAAAGAGAAATAGTTTGACTGTGTGGGTTGTTACTTCTTTTAAAATAGGTGTCCAAGGATCTTAGCATGTAAACATGTAATGTTTTGGTGTTTTGTAAGAACACCAGCATGATGGAAATACATGCATAAAAAAGTCAAGGGATTTCTGGTGGTGTCGGGCCATGGGTAGTAGGACTGATTGAAATGTTCTATTCAAAGTGCCAGTACACCTCACTTCACTGTGCATGTGCCTATGGAGGTCATCAGTCACGTTAGTAATGTTATGACTTCTCTGAAGAGAGGGACCACCCATAAAACTATACACAAGTAGTGGGTACTACACCATAATTTCTATTTTCTCCATTGTGCTGTAAAGGACATTACATTTCAATTACATTACAATGTTGTATAACGCTATGGAGGTGGTTTAGAGGTAAAAATGTGATTCAGGCCTCCTTTGAATAAACTTGCACATCTGAAAATTTTCTATTAGTCCCTGATCTCAGTGTTCTGGCAGGACTCAAGATTCCTAACAAATGATAGAAGGCATTAAAGGGATATTCATATTTCATCATTTCAGTCTTCCTGCCCCATTTGGCCAGGTCGGGAAGCCTAAAGCAGTTGAAGCGGGGAAGTTACACAATATGTGAAACTCCCACTGACTTTAATGGGAGTTGCACAAAAAAACAAAGCCCAGAATGCTACATAGGTTGCGAAAATGTTTTTTTCCTATAATCCAAATAGCTTTAATTTCTTAAAGAAACACATGAGGGTTCAATGACAAAATAATTAAAAAAATAAATAATAAATAAATAAATAATAAAATTCTTCAGGCTAGGTTTTCATACAGGTTTTTTTTTCTGGATTTTTGGGGGAATACTGCCACTGGAATGTTCATTCAACATATTAAAATGAATTCAAGATACATTTCCATGCTATGCCACATGATCTCAAATGACCACTCATAATTAAAAATAATTTTTGTACCCCAATTTTTTTTTAATATAAAATGAATTGAAATATAGAAGATAACATTTAAGTAATCATATCATAATTCAGGTAATGAGTGAGAGCTTCATGTACTTTCATAAGAACAAAAACGACTTGACTAAAAATGACATACATAACATTTAATGTTTTCACATGGAACATAGGGCATTAAGACAGATAGATAGATGATTGATAGATAGATAGATGGATAGATGATTGATATATATATATATAGATAGATAGATGATAGATAGATAGACTTATGTATATCTTTTTCCAACTGTCATTAATATCTTCTTATTTGTTTTATCTACACTTGGAAATAGGGCAGTGTTAACCATAACTGTTTTTCTTCTAGAAAACATCCACACTGGTAAAATGATACATTCAAAAAAATGCTTAAGGCTAGGTTTTCACACAGTTTTTTTAGTTTTTTTTTCTGGCTTTTTGGGGAATACTGCCACTGCAGTGTACATTCAAAAGGAATGGAAAATATAAAGGAAGGACTTTTCCATCCTACTGGATCCACTTCTGACTTTTGCTCAAAAACTGCAGTGGCAGTTCTTATATTAAAAAAAACAAAATGGCAGAAAAAAAATCTGTATGGAAACCTAGCCTCAAAGGAATTTTTTTAAAATGTATAGATACCAAAGAGGTAATAGGAATTTAGAATAAGCTGGTCAAACTAAGCTTTGACAAAAACATACCATTTACCAAGCTCATTCTATAGCGACTGTAACTTCTGACAACTAATACAACCAGATTTCCTGTAAGAAAAAATTACTGAAAATGGTGTTTGATGGTACAAAGCTGAGTTATAGCTCAGGGAATTACTGTCAGATGGATTTCTTTCAGAAGTTTTCTTAAGATTAATCTGAGCTTTCTTACTTTTGCAATTTGAAGACTTTATTACAGAAGACTGCAGAATTGCTTGACATAAATGAAAAAAGATATCTGAAACAACCTTTCAATCATTGCCAGCATATTAAAATGATTTCAAGGGACATTTCCATACCGTGTCACATGATCTCAAATGACCACTCAGCTCTCCGTCATAAAATGAAATGAAACGTAGAAGATAACATTTAAATAATCATATCATAATTCAGGTAATGAGTGAGAGCTTCATGTACTTTCATATTAACAAAAACAACATGATACATAACTTTTAATGTTTTCACATGGAACATATGGCATTGAGACAGATAGATGATAGATAGATAGATAGACTTATGTATATCTGTTTCCATCTGTCATTATTATCTTCTTATTTGTTTTATCTACACTTTGACATAGGGCAGTGTTAACCGTAACTGTTTTTCTAGAGAACATCCACACTGGTGATTTAGCATTATAGCTTTATATCTTGCATGCAATGAAATATGATTTTATGTACTGTATATAGACTGCATATTTTCACACAGCACTAAAGCGTAGCTCCATATGAATGCATTACTTATTTGGGACCCTTATTACATAGATCCTTTATACTGGCCCTGAAGAACCAAGTGACCCACCGGGTCTTCTTATATTCTTATTTTCGTGTGCACTGAGCCTTACAGAATAGGTCAGATACTACAGCATGTTCTAATTATATTTTACTGACATTACTGTAGCATCTACTTTAAGTTATTTACTTCATTATAGATGAGGAAGAGGAAGAGAACACAAAAAGAAAGGTGACTGGAAAAAAATCTCCCCAAAAAGAATCTAAGAGGAACAATGAGAGCGAAGAAGATAGTAGTGAAAATGAGTCACCAAGAAGAAATAGAAAGAATAGAAGCAGAGCGAAATCCAGAAGAAATAATGATGAGGAGGAGGAGGAGGATGAAGAAGATGAAGAAGAAAATGCAGCCAATAGGAAAACAGGTTACAGGAACAGAGGCAGAGCTAATGGAAGGACAAAGGAAGAACAAAACGAGAAGAAGGGGAAAAAGGGGCAACAACAGAAGGATGATCAAAAGAAGAAGAAGGATGGCAGGTATTGTTGTTTGTTGTAGAAACCACTGAATACTGTTATACTATTAAATGGATATTAAACTTACAATCTATCTTATATCCATTTATTACACTTGAATACAGTGTATTATACCCTGTTATTTATCATTTTATGGTAGAAAGAGGCTGATGGTGTTTGATGACCACCATGATAGGAAGTCCATAAACACTTTTTTTTTTAAAATAGTTTCACTCCTTGGTTACTGAGGTCTCTGTTTGCAATTTTATTGATAGATTAACCCCTTACCACAAAATGCCGGGTTTATATGGTGCTGCGGCATGGGAGGGTTATGAAGTGAGCTCAGGAGCCGAACTCGCATCATACCCACATGGTCCCGGCTGCTATCAGCAGCCAGGACCCGTGGTTAATGCCGGACATCGCCGTTCCAGCAGATGTCCGGCATTAACTCTTTAGACGCGGCGATCAAAGTTGATCGCCGGGTCTAAAGTTAAAGGGAAAGCTTCCCGGTTGCTCAGTCGGGCTGATCGGGACCATCGCGGTAAAATCGCGATGTCCCGATCAGCTTGGATGCAGCAGGAGGGTGCCTTACCTTCCTACTGTGCGTCTGATCGGTGATTGATTGCTCCAAGCCTGAAATCCAGGCTTGAGCAATCAACTGCCGATAACACTGATCAATGCATTGCAATGCAAAGGCATTGTTCAGTGTATTGAATCAATGTACTGCATGTTACAGTCCACTATGGGGACTATAACATTGCAAAAAAAAAATGAAAAAAAATTAATAAAGAGGATTTAACCCCTTCCCTAATAAAAGTTTGAATCACCCCCTTTTCCCATAAAAATAAACCTTGTAAATGACATTTAAAATAACATATGTGTTATTGCCGCATGCGCAAATGTCCAAACTATAAAAATATAGTTAGTTAAACCGCACGGTCAATGGCGTACGCGCAAAAAAATACCAAAGTCCCAAATACCGTCTTTCCGGTCACTTTTTATACCATAAAAGAATGAATAAAAAGTGATCAAAGTTAGATCAAAACAAAAATGATGCTGATAAAAACTTCAGATCATTGAGCAAAAAATGAGCCCTCATACCGCCCCATATGTGGAAAAATAAAAAAGTTATAGGGGTCAGAAGATGACAATTTTAAACGTGTGCATTTTCCTGCATGCAGTTATGATTCTTTTCAGAAGAAATATCAAATCAAACCTATATAAGTACTGTGTAGAAACGGAAGCCCCCAAATTTACAAAATGGCGTTTTTTCTTCCATTTTGTCGCACAATTATTTTTTTTCCCGTTTTGCCATAGATTTTTGGGTGAAATGACTGATGTCATTTCAAAGTAGAATTGGTGGCACAAAAAAGAGGCCATTATATGGATTTTTAGGTGCAAAATTTAAAGGGTTATGATTTTTAAAATGTAAGGAGGAAAAAACGAAAGTGCTAAAACAGAAAAACGCTATGTCCTTAAGGAGTTAAATCTAAATTTCAATTATTTGCAGGATACAGCTTGTTTTTATGAAAACAACCCTTGTCCCTGTTACGCCTAGCGCTCCGGGTCCCCGCTCCTCCCCGGAGCGCGTACGGCGTCTCTCTCTCCGCAGCGCCCCGGTCGGTCCCGCTGACCGGGAGCGCTGCCCTGTCATGGCCGTCGGGGATGCGATTCGCACAGCGGGACGCGCCCGCTCGCGAATCGCATCCCAGGTCACTTACCCGTTCCCGTCTCCTGCTGTCATGTGCTGGCGCGCGCGGCTCCGCTCTCTAGGGCGCGCGCGCGCCAGCTCCCTGAGACTTAAAGGGCCAGTGCACCAATGATTGGTGCCTGGCCCAATTAGCTTAATTGGCTTCCACCTGCTCCCTGGCTATATCTGGTCTCCTCCCTTGCACTCCCTTGCCGGATCTTGTTGCCATCGTGCCAGTGAAAGCGTTTCCTTGTGTGTTCCTAGCCTGTGTTCCAGACCTCCTGCCGTTGCCCCTGACTACGATCCTTGCTGCCTGCCCCGACCTTCTGCTACGTCCGACCTTGCTTCTGTCTACTCCCTTGTACCGCGCCTATCTTCAGCAGCCAGAGAGGTTGAGCCGTTGCTAGTGGATACGACCTGGTCACTACCGCCGCAGCAAGACCATCCCGCTTTGCGGCGGGCTCTGGTGAAAACCAGTAGTGACTTAGAACCGATCCACTAGCACGGTCCACGCCAATCCCTCTCTGGCACAGAGGATCCACTACCTGCCAGCCGGCATCGTGACAGTAGATCCGGCCATGGATCCCGCTGAGGTTCCCCTGCCAGTTGCCTCTGATATCACCACGGTGGTCGCCCAGCAAGCCCGACAGATCGCCCATCTAACCCACCAGATGTCGGAAGTGTCCACCATTGTGCACCAACTTCAGTCGCAACTTCATCAGCAATCATCTCCTCCGCCGGCTCCTGCACCTCCTCCGCAGCGAGTGGCCACTCCTAGCCTCCGCCTGTCCTTGCCGGACAAATTTAATGGGGACTCTAAGTTTTGCCGTGGCTTTCTTTCGCAGTGTTCCCTGCACTTGGAGATGATGTCGGACCAGTTTCCTACTGAAAGGTCTAAGGTGGCTTTCGTAGTCAGCCTTCTGTCTGGAAAAGCCCTGTCATGGGCCACACCGCTCTGGGACCGCAATGACCCCGTCACTGCCTCTGTACACTCCTTCTTCTCGGAAATTCGAAGTGTCTTTGAGGAACCTGCCCGAGCCTCTTCTGCTGAGACTGCCCTGCTGAACCTGGTCCAGGGTAATTCTTCCGTTGGCGAGTACGCCATACAATTCCGTACTCTTGCTTCAGAACTATCCTGGAATAATGAGGCCCTCTGCGCGACCTTTAAAAAAGGCCTATCCAGCAACATTAAAGATGTTCTGGCCGCACGAGAAACTCCTGCTAACCTGCATGAACTCATTCATCTTGCCACTCGCATTGACATGCGTTTTTCTGAGAGGCATCAAGAGCTCCGCCAGGAAAAAGACTTAGATCTCTGGACACCTCTCCCACAGTCTCCATTGCAATCTGCGCCTAGGCCTCCCGCCGAGGAGGCCATGCAAGTGGATCGGTCTCGCCTGACCCTGGAAGAGAGGAATCGCCGTAAGGAAGAGAACCTTTGTCTGTACTGTGCCAGTACCGAACATTTTTTGGTGGATTGCCCAATCCGTCCTCCACGTCTGGGAAACGCACGCTTGCACCCAGCTCTCGTGGGTGTGGCGTCTCTTGATGCTAAGTCGGCTTCTCCACGTCTCACGGTGCCTGTTCGGATTTCTACTTCAGCCAGCTCTTCCCTCTCAGCCATGGCCTGCCTGGACTCTGGTGCCTCTGGGAATTTTATTCGGGAGTCCTTAGTGAATAAATTCCGCATTCCGGTGACCCGTCTTGTCAAGCCACTCCACATTTCCGCGGTCAACGGAGCCAGGTTGGATTGCACCGTGCGTTACCGCACGGAGCCCCTCCTAATGTGCATCGGACCTCATCACGAGAAAATTGAATTTTTTGTCCTTCCTAATTGCACTTCCGAAATTCTCCTTGGACTACCCTGGCTTCAACACCATTCCCCAACCCTGGATTGGTCCACTGGGGAGATCAAGAGTTGGGGCCCCTCTTGTTCCAAGGACTGCCTTAAACCGGTTCCCAGTACTCCCTGCCGTGACCCTGTGGTTCCTCCTGTATCCGGTCCCCCTAAGGTCGTTAGGGACTCTGCCTGCCACAGGAAATGCCTCTCCCCCCCTCCCAGTCCCATCAGGCAAGCCTCTGTGTCCCCTCATGGCCCTCGTCCTGGTGTCACACTGCCCCGTGCCAGGCCTCACCCTCTGCCCTCCCTCCCCATTCCTACTCCTGCTGTTCTGCCTTCCGTTGAGGAATCCCTCCATCCTTTCCCGGTGTCCTCATCCCAGGGGAGGCAGTTACCGGACAAAGAGAAGGGGAGACCTAAGGGGGGGGGTACTGTTACGCCTAGCGCTCCGGGTCCCCGCTCCTCCCCGGAGCGCGTACGGCGTCTCTCTCTCCGCAGCGCCCCGGTCGGTCCCGCTGACCGGGAGCGCTGCCCTGTCATGGCCGTCGGGGATGCGATTCGCACAGCGGGACGCGCCCGCTCGCGAATCGCATCCCAGGTCACTTACCCGTTCCCGTCTCCTGCTGTCATGTGCTGGCGCGCGCGGCTCCGCTCTCTAGGGCGCGCGCGCGCCAGCTCCCTGAGACTTAAAGGGCCAGTGCACCAATGATTGGTGCCTGGCCCAATTAGCTTAATTGGCTTCCACCTGCTCCCTGGCTATATCTGGTCTCCTCCCTTGCACTCCCTTGCCGGATCTTGTTGCCATCGTGCCAGTGAAAGCGTTTCCTTGTGTGTTCCTAGCCTGTGTTCCAGACCTCCTGCCGTTGCCCCTGACTACGATCCTTGCTGCCTGCCCCGACCTTCTGCTACGTCCGACCTTGCTTCTGTCTACTCCCTTGTACCGCGCCTATCTTCAGCAGCCAGAGAGGTTGAGCCGTTGCTAGTGGATACGACCTGGTCACTACCGCCGCAGCAAGACCATCCCGCTTTGCGGCGGGCTCTGGTGAAAACCAGTAGTGACTTAGAACCGATCCACTAGCACGGTCCACGCCAATCCCTCTCTGGCACAGAGGATCCACTACCTGCCAGCCGGCATCGTGACAGTCCCTTTTTGGGCATGTAAATATCAAGGAGGGAGGTCCCCCATATTTCAATGGTTGCCATATAATGCTACATTGCCGTGTTGGCTTCCATTTATTAAGGAGTTGCCTTTATAAGATAATGACTACAATGGAGAAGAATACTGCATTTTTCTTAATATTGGTGTTGCATTTAACAGTATGCCATGGTGGAGTAATAATGTAAAGCTTGACCTATTCATCAACACATCCATGCCTGGTTTAATCTCGTGGCCTTCATTGCTTTGCCTTAGGAATAAACCAGCAAGAGATAGCTGTGCCCTTTTTTCAAACAGAGATTAAAATTTTGGCTTACATTAGGAAAAGTGGGAACTGAACTGTAAAATTGCACTCAAAGAGACATTACTATAGTTGACAGAGAAGAAAGAAAGCCCTCATATTCATAACTTTTCTCTTTCTCAGGCTTACTACTTATGGTAACCATTGCTACAGAGAGGTTTGCATTGTGGCCCTGTAGTTATTTGGTATGATGCAGACAGGATGGTAACCGTGCAGCTTGGATCACACAAGACTTAGTGTTAGTTAAAAGATTCCGTGTCCTCACATTAATATCGATATATTTCATTGATTATTAAAACTCCACAGTATGCCAAGCCAAATTCTACTCACACAATGAAGTAAAGAGGTCTGTGTCACTCCACAAACCTTCAGTAAACTAATGGGGAAAATTATCCAACACCAGTAATGTTTTGACCCTGGTACGGCCCCTTTCACACTACAGGCATCATTCTATAAAAACCTCCGTTATTACTCCCGGCAAAAAGTCCTGAAAATGTCAGTCAAAAAATCCCATTCATGTGAATGGGATTTTTTGACCATCCTTTTGCATCAGGTATGTTCGTTTTCACTAATGTCCATTATTTTTGCCGGCACAAAAGATGGTGTATGCACTAATTTTTGGTCCGGTAAAAATTATGGTGAAGAAACGGCCGTTAAAATTTAACATTGAAGTCTATGGGAAACGGATGTTAAAAAAAAAACATCCGTTATTATCATTTTTTTAACCTACGTTTTTTTGTACTGAGCATGCTCAGTACAGCTTTCCAAAAAAGGGTTAAAAACCTGATTTAAAAAAAAACATGTATGTAATTGGTAATAATGGATGGCAATGGATGATAACGGATGAATAACATCAGGTTTTTTAAGAAAATAAACATAAAAAATTACAGATCATTGTCATCAGTTATCATCCTTTACTACCAGTTATTGCATCCCTTTTTTTTCTTCATACGTTATTGTGAAATAACGGCAGTAAAAAAGCAGGATGATACCTATGCCTTGGTCAAGAAGTCTCTAGTGTTGTTGCAATAAAAGTATGATTTCTCATGAATTTACTAAAGATTTAATGAGTGCTGCTCTACTTTACTGTATCGGGGGACATATGGCCAACGCCTAACACTGTAAACACAATAAGGAATTGGTTAACTCTTAGACTTGCTGAGCTGACATTCTCCTTGGATCCGAATGACTGTGCAGACATTTTAAAGGGTCATTGCCTTCTTCTGTCTATCAGAATGCAGCGTTAGACAGTGGCATACCACGTGGCTTTATTTACACCATCATGTTACAAGCTGTGTTTTAGCTCTCACTAAAAGCTTATCACTAAATCTGATAACCCAGTAGTAAGGGTTGACATGTAAGAGCAACTATACCTTGGATGCTGCAATATTTGAAGGCTGTTGTCTTCATTCTTTATTTGTATCTGCCAAAAACTTAAATCCCTGAAATTACATTTACGCTCTGGTGCTGTTCAAATGACTTGATATGAGTATATAATTTAAGATTATTTGATCAGACGGGGCCCATGCACTATACTCTCAACCGTCCCTAGATTGAAGCCAAATTAATGTTTTACTGAGGGTTTGCACCCCTTTGGCTCTACCTGGAATGTAGCCTTAGAAAGCTGGGTGCAGGGTACAAACTTTGTATATATACAATTCCGTCCATACACTGTTCTTTGGGAAGAGTGCATACAGGATACAGGGGCCAAAGGGTAGGCTGTGACTTAAATGACATAAATGTCAAACTTTTTGTATTTTTATACAAGAAAATGAAAAAACAAGCACACACCTTGTGAAGCTTGTAGGTCAGTAGACAATAAAGAAAGTAGATTTACTTCTTAACAAATAGAGTTGTGCTCAGGGCGCAACACCAAGCAGGCACGTTATAGAAGTAGATGAGACAGCACCCTCGTGGTCACTTCAGTGTTATACAACTTGAGCCGATTCGTACACAGAACCGGAACCACTGCAGGATACAGTGAAACAAGTGAAAATAGACCTTACAATAGTGCTTCTCCAAAGTTTTTATGGAATAGTCAACATAGTGTCCTAACCTGGGAGAGGAGCTATCCTAAGGTCCATTTTCACTTGGAAGAACTTTCCTGCAGTGGTTCCGGTTCTGTAAACTTTTTCGATTTGATTTGAATTAAAATCTGAATATTTTGGATCACAAACCTGTTTGGTATAAATGAATATATACCCTAATATACATTGTAAACATGTCCCTGCATAGAATTAATTGTATAGTTTTATTATATATTTATATATATATATATATATATATATATATATATATATATATGCATATATCTTTATATTTATGTCCAATAACATTCATGCACAAATGCACAATAGGGAAATAGTTCAGTAAAATCAGCTACAACTAGTATGTTCTATGTTTTTACCTGAGATTTTGCTTGTGGCAGACTTGAGATGGGATTTTGCAGTAAGGCTTCTAATCTGCAGCACTGTGCTTGACTACAATGGCTGGGATCTAGCAGCATTCTTATAGTGGAGGCCCCTCTGTTCTCCCTGTAATGTGGATTGGCAGGTCAATTAACCAACATTGTTTAAGAATCTCTGTGCGTCACCAGATACTTCATTATTTCCTTAATGCTACTACCACTTATGTATATTAAAACACCTTGTGTGTGTGACAAATCTGTTTCTACTTAACTGGAAGAAAAATTATATAAAAAAAAAAAAGGCATTGCCAGTTTATTATATTACAATACTAAATGCTTTAGACCCTACATTCTAAAGACAAATGATCAATATAAAGAATAAAGCCACACAACTTACCTCTAAAATATTTATCGATAACAAAATAGCCCAAATTGGGGCTTGTTCACATTACCTTTATGCATCCTATTGAACACTCTATTTGTTTCTTTTAAGGTTATAAAAAAGGTTATAATTTTTGTGTCCGGTAGCAATCTTTTTTAATGTTAAATTTGCCCAACAAAAAGAAACAGATTCTTTCAACAGGGTGCAAAAACATGATGTGAACAGACCCTTAGGCTAAGTTTCTACTTGGTTTTTTTTCTGGAAGTTTTTGGAAAACTGCCGCTGCAGTTTTTGAGCCAAAGACAGAAGTGTATTCAAAAGGAATAGGACATATAAAGGAAGGACTTACACTTATCCTCCCTTATGGATCCACTTCTGACTTTGGCTCAAAGACTGCAGTGGCAGTATTCCAAAAACTGCCAGTAAAAAACCAAGTGGAAACTTATCCTTGAACTTATACTGATGTTTTGTAGGAAAGCAGGTGCTCAGGACAGGTGCAATGCTGTTTATAGAAGAAATTAGCTCTGTTTTTCTCTTCCCTTTGCATTGCTTACAGCTCCTTATAAAGCATGTGTCTTTTCAAAGATGTGAATGACATGTTCTCTCTAAAAAGCTTATTTACTTCCTATTGATTCAGCAGTTGTTTTATATTGATATTGCAGTAGTTTATAGCTTTTATTGCCAAAGAGTTTATGATGAAATTCATTCCATTTTATGTGAGCACAGTGATCACTGCCTCACAGTTATTCTTCTGTATAGTTTCACAAAACAGAAGCATCATGCCTTGTGTCAGTAGTACATAGCATTTGGGCACAATGAGATTTATTTTTGGGAGCTGGAAGGCCCCAGGATGGAGAACAGTGACTAGAGCTTTGAATGGGTACTGTCATTTGAAAAAATGTTCTATATAATTTAGATAATAGCATTATATTTATATTTTTAATATGGTTAAAAGTATGTGTACATATTTTGGGTGAAAAAATTGGTCAGGGAGTGACTGCACTGTCCAGGACAATGTCTTGTCCCTGCAGCTATTGCCTGCGTGTCTCTCTACTAAGACAAAATACAGGATGTGTTTGTGGGGCAAGCAGGGCTCTGTACAGGCTCCGGGTTTGTCAGTCAGCCTGCTGTGTGAGCAAGGGGTGTGTCACAGAGCCTCACTGCACAAAGCCCTGCTTGTCCTCAGTGTACAGAGCCCTGCTTGTCCTCACTGCACAGAGCCCTGCTTGTCCTCAGTGCTCAGAGCCCTGCTTGTCCTCAGTGTACAGAGCCCTGCTTGTCCTCAGTGCTCAGAGCCCTGCTTGTCCTCAGTGTACAGAGCCCTGCTTGTCCTCAGTGTACAGAGCCCTGCTTGTCCTCAGTGCACAGAGCCCTGCCTGTCCTCAGTGTACAGAGCCCTGCTTGTCCTCAGTGTACAGAGCCCTGCTTGTCCTCACTGCACAGAGTCCTGCATGTCCTCACTGCACAGAATCCTGCTTGTCCTCAGTGTACAGAGCCCTGCTTGTCCTCAGTGTACAGAGCCCTGCTTGTCCTCAGTGTACAGAGCCCTGCTTGTCCTCACTGCACAGAGCCCTGCTTGTCCTCAGTGCACAGAGCCCTGCTTGTCCTCAGTGTACAGAGCCCTGCTTGTCCTCACTGCACAGAGTCCTGCATGTCCTCACTGCACAGAATCCTGCTTGTCCTCAGTGTACAGAGCCCTGCTTGTCCTCAGTGTACAGAGCCCTGCTTGTCCTCAGTGTACAGAGCCCTGCTTGTCCTCAGTGTACAGAGCCCAGCTTGTCCTCAGTGTACAGAGCCCTGCTTGTTAAAAAATGTTATTAAATGTGAATTAACCCCTTCCCTAATATAAGTTTGAATCACCCGCCTTTTCCTATTTAAATATATAATATTATATATATATATATATATATATATATATATATATATATATATATATATATATATAAATAAACATAAAAACACATGTGGTATCTCAGCATGCGTAAATATCCAAACTATAAAAATATAATGTTAATTAATCTGCACTGTCAATGGCGTATACCGTATTTATCTGAGTATACTACGCACCAGCCTATAACGCGCACCCTCATTTTTCCAAGGAAATTTGGGTAAAAAAGTTTTTTTACCCAAATATCCTTGTTAAAATGAGGGTGCGTGTAGGTGTGTGTATACCCCAATAAACTCTGGCCCTGCAAAAGCCGCTGTGGTTCAATGATTTAAAGCGGCCGCTTTAAATCATGTAACTGCAGTGGCTTCTGCTGGGGCAGAGTCCTGCCACCACCGCCCGATTCCATCCCCATCCCCGGCTTTCATATTTACTTGTCCTGGGGCATGCTCCTGCAGACTCTGGCAGCATCCTGCATTGAGGACGTCACTCTTCAGCGCAGAGCGACAGAGCAGGATGCCGCTGGTAGCAGAACCTGCAGGAGCATGCCCCAGGATAAGTAAACATGAAAGCCAGGGATGGGGAGGGAATCAGGCAGCTGTGGCGGGACTCTGGCCCCGCAGAAGCCGCTGCAGTCACATGATTTAAAGCGGCCGCTTTAAATCATTGAACCACAGCGGCTTTTGCAGGGCCCAAAAGAGTTTATCGGCGTATAACACGCAGATAGACTTTAAGCTAAAAATTTTAGCTTAAAAAATGTGTGTTATACGCCGATACATATGGTACTTAGAAAAACCAAAGTCCAAAATGGCATTTAAAAAATATTTATAAAAAGGGATCAAAAAGTTCCATCAAAATAAAAATGGTACTGATGAAAACTACAGATCACAACACAAAAAATTATCCCTCAAACATCTCAATATACAGAAAGATAAAAAAAAGTTATAGGGGTCAGAAGAGGACAATTTTAAATGTACTAATTTTCATGCAAAAAAAAATTATAATTTTTTTAACAGACGTAAAACAAAATCAAAACTATATAAGTTGGGTATCATTTTAATCGTATGGACCTACAGAATAAATATAATGTGTAATTTTTACTGAAAAGTGCACTGCGTAGAAACACCAAGAATTAGAACAAAAACTTTCTTTAAATTTTGTCCCACAAATAATTTATTTTCTGTTTCGCTGTAGATTTTTTGTGAAATAATTGATGTCATTACAAAGTCAAATTGGTAGCACAAAAAACAAGTCCTTATATGCGTCTGTTGGTGGAAAACTGAAAGCGTTATGATTTTTAGAAGATGAAGAGGAAAAAATGAAAGTGCAAAAGTGAAAAAACCGAGTCCTTAAGGGGTTAAAGTGTACCTGTTGTTAAAAAATTTTCTTATATAGCATAGATAATACCATTATATGTGTATTTGTATTATTCATTTTTATATTTTTGTCCCTACAGCTATTGTCTGTGTGTCTCTGTGAGGAGTCCAAATACAGGAAGTGTGGGTGGACAAGCAGGGCTCTGTGCAGTGAGGACAAGCAGGGTTCTGTACACTGAGGACAGGCAGGGCTCTGTGCAGTGAGGACAAGCAGGGCTCTGTGTACTGAGGACAAGCAGGGCTCAGTGTACTGAGGACAAGCAGGGCTCAGTGTACTGAGAACAAGCAGGGCTCTGTGTACTGAGGACAAGCAGGGCTCAGTGTACTGAGAACAAGCAGGGCTCTGTACACTGAGGACAAGCAGGGCTCTGTGCAGTAAGGACAGTCAGGGCTCTGTGCACTGAGGACAAGCAGGGCTCTGTGCACTAAGGACAAGCAGAGCTCTGTGCAGTGAGGACAATCAGGGCTGTGTGCACTGAGGACAAGCATGCTCTGTACAGTGAGGACAAGCAGGGCTATGTACACTGAGGACAAGCAGGGCTCTGTACACTGAGGACAAGCAGGGCTCTGTGCACTGAGGACAAGCTGGGCTCTGTGAACTGAGGACAAGCAGGGCTCTGTGCACTGAGGACAAGCAGGGCTCTGTGCACTGAGGACAAGCAGGGCTCTGTGCACTGAGGACAAGCAGGGCTCTGTGCAGTGAGAACAAGGAGGGCTCTGTACACTGAGGACAAGCAGGCTCTGTACAGTGAGGACAAGCAGGGCTATGTACACTGAGGACAAGCAGGGCTCTGTACACCGAGGACAATCAGGGCTCTGTGCACTGAGGACAAGCAGGGCTCTGTGCACTGAGGACAAGCAGGGGTCTGTGCATTGAGGACAAGCAGGGCTCTGTGCACTGAGAACAAGTAGGGCTCTGTGCAGTGAGGCTCTGTGATATGCTCACACATCAGGATGATTGACAAGCCAGGAGCCTGTACAGAGCCCTGCTTGTCCTGCCCTCACTTCCTGTATTTGGACTCCTCTTAGAGACACACAGATAATAGCTGCAGGGACAGCATCATTTTTTCACCCAAAAATATAAAAAAAAAATTAAATCAATGCATATCATAGTATTATCTACATTATATCAAACGTTTTGTTAGTTTTGTAAGTTTTGTTACACTTTTATGATTATAAATGACAAAAATATGATTTCATTTCCTTCTGCTCATGCACAACTTAATATAATCCGTAGGAGGATTATATGGTATAAGCCTATTAAGTATCATCTCATAATTAACAGCGAATCTACCTCATGGACCAGAACTCCATCTAAATCTAACTTTGTACACATAGTGGGGAATTTACTAAAACTGTCCAAAACTGAGATGGACAGGCTTCATCTAAATCTGTCATAGCTGTAGACTGCCTTGTCTAGGTATACCAACCATTAGCTTCAGGCAAGGTTATTTTGGCACATTGCATACTTTTAGGTCACATCCCCTTTTCATCCATCCCACACCACTTTCTTGGTAGGCTTCTTTTTAAGCAACATGGTATTTTCCTGTTCTTTTTGGTGCACGCAGCATAGCAAATGTGGCTCACTTGATGTGGAGACGAAATGTGGCATATATTTTCTCTCTGTCAGTCATCGCAAAGATAATATACATTATTTTTTATGACTTTATTTAATTTTATAGTGATTCCCAATCTTCAGCTTCCTCTGATGAAGAATCAATGACTGAAGAAGAGATGGAAAAATTGCTGGAACTGGTTGAGGAGAAGAAGAAGTTGATTTCCACCATAAGGAATAAACCATGGCGCATGAAGAAAAAACTAACCATTTTAAGGTACTATACAAATAACAACTTTGATTAAATGGAAGAAAAAGACAAAGAAAGATTTTTTCTTTGATGTTCTCGGAATCCCTTCCATGCACTGTCCTCCAAGGCCCTGTGCTAGAAATAAGACAGTATTTTTTTTATTATTCTTTTGATCTTTGAAAACAATAGCAAAGCAATTCTCATCCACATGCTGGATAGTAGCCAGCACTGATAGAAAACCTTTACATTAGACAATGTAAATGTGGTCTATGATATACTAGTTAGCATCCCTTAAAATAAGGATGACAATATGATACTTAATAGTATTACACTACAGGGTATACTTACCTCAGTATACAGTCCCCCACAGTGCCAAACTGGATGATAAATAGAAAGCCTTTCCTGTGAAGTCAATACTGTCTTCCACCAGTCTGCAGCCCTAGAAACCGAGAAACTGATCATGTGACATATGACTACTTTCTAAGGTGTCTTAGATTGTATGTCACATGATCCTTTTCTAGAACTCTTAATTTACTGAGAGAAAGTGCTCTTCTTTTCAGTCCCCCTGTTGGGCACTCATTTTACATGCTATATAAATATCACATACAAGTAAACACAGTATCTCACATAAGTGAGTACAACCCTCACATTTTATTATTTTTATGTGACAACACTGAAGAAATTACAATAACAATGTAAAAATGTTTAATGTTGTGTCCCCTCAAAATAACTCAACACACAACCATTAATGTCTAAGCCTCTGCATTAAAAGTGAGTACACCCCTAAGGGGAAATGTCCAAATTGGGCCCAATAGCCATTTCCCCTCTTTTGTGTCACGTGACTCGTTAGTGTTACAAGGTCTCAGGCGTGAATGGTGAGTAGGTGTTTTAAATTCGTGTTATCGCTTTCTCACTCTCATATACTGGTCAGGGTAAAGAACTCTCTGAGGATCTGAAAAAAAATTGTTGCTCTACATAAAGATCGCCTAGGCTATAAAATCATTGCCAAGACCCTAAAACTAAGCTGCAGCACGGTGGGCAAGACCATACAGCGGTTTCACAAAAAAGTTTCTTCTCAGCATAGGCCTCGTCATGGATAACCGAAGAAGTTGGGTGCACATGCTCAGTGTTAAATAAAATATTGTCTTTGGGAAATAGATGTATGAATGATGCCAGCATTGCTGCAGAGGTTGAAAGGGGACGGGTCAGCTTGTCAGTGCTTAGATCTTACACCGCACACTGCATCAAATTGGTCTGGAATTTGGTCATCCCAGAAAAATAGCCTCTTTTAAAGATGATGCACAAAAAATCCCACGAACAGTTTCCTGAAGACAAGCAAAATAGGTGAATTAATTACTGAAACCATGTCCTGTGGTCTGATGAGACCATGATAAACTTATTTGGTATTGATGGTGTCAAGCATGTGTGGCATCAAGCAGGTGAGAAGTACTAAGACAAGTGTGTCTTGCCTACAGTCAAGCATGGTGGTGGGAATGTCATGGTCTGGGGCTGCATAAGTGCATCTGGCACTGGGGAGCTACAGTTCATCGAGGCAATCATAAATGCCAACATGCACTGTGACATACTGATGCAGAGTATGATCCCCTCCCTTCACACATGATAACGACCCCAAACACACACTTCTATCCTACTGAGCATTTGTGGTGCATCCTAAGAGAAATGGTTGGGCACTGCAAGGTTTCTAACATCCACCAGCTGTTGTCATGGAGGAGTGGAAGAGGACTCCAGTGGCAACCTATGAAGCTCCAGTGAACTCCATGCCCATGAGGCTTAAAGAGGTACTCCAGCGTTAAATAACTTCGGATAGGGGATAAGTTGTCTGATTGTGGAGGTCCAGCGTGGCACCCCAGTCATGTCTACTAGCCGTCACATCCCCTCCCATAGACATGAATGCAGGGGGCGTGGCGTGATGTCACAAATACGGAAGCTCCAAGCTTCCCTGTTCTGGACGTCGCCGATGCTGGCCCGGAGATCGTGGGGGTCCCCAGCGGCGGCACCCTGGTCAGCCATGCACGGAGCGAACTCTGATTCATGCCGCATGACTGGCAACTACAACTGCCACGCCCCCTCAATTCATGTCTATGGGTGGAGGCGTGATGGCTACGTACTAGCCATCACCCCCCCCCCTCTACTACATGAATGGAAAGGGCGTGGCATGACATCACGCTGCTGCTGCTGGCCAGAAGATTGTGGGGGTCCCCAGTGGCGGGCCCCTCCCTGATCAGACATCTTAACCCGCTATCCTTTGGATAGGGAACAAGATGTTTATTGCTGGAGTACTCCTTTAAGGCAGTGCTGGAAAATAATGGTAGCTACACAAAATATAGACATTTTAGGCCTGATTTGGACATTTCTACTTAAATGGGTACTCTGCCCTAGACGTCTTATCCCCTATCCAATGTTAGGGGATAAGATGTCTGATCACGGGGGTCCCGCTACTGGGGACCCCCGCAATCTCTCCTGCAGCCAATCCCCCCCCCCCCCCCCCCCGAGTCGACACTGCACGGAGCTAAGTTTGTGATGACTCACGATACAGGGGCCGGAGTATCGTGATGTCACGGCTCCACCCACTCATGATCTCATGCTCCGCCCGCTCAATGCAAGTCTATGGAAGGGGGCATGGCAGCCTTTAAGGATGTTCTCACTTGCCAGGGTTTAGACATTAATTAGTGTGTTGAATTATTTTGACGGAACAGTAACATTAGATACTGTTGTACAGGCTTTGTACTCACTACTTTACATTTCACAGAGCTTTTTGCAAGGCCTCTTAAAGGGCCAGTATGTGTAAAATGACAGAGCATCTCTGCGTAACTAAAGCTGCCTGTGACTATTCTCCTTGCCTCAGCAATAGGTTGATTTTTATCTGTAATCCCTAATGAGTTTCTCAGTTATCTTGTTTGACTCCTGACTCTGCTTCTGTATGGTGCCTGCCCTGATCCAGTACCTGGCTACTATACACACATACTCAACTTATCCACCACTGCGATTATCATTGCCAAACTGCATACAGCTGTGTTTGATTCCTGTGGACCTCAATACAATGCACATCTGATGCCAAATGGTTGTGGCACTGGGAAAGCATTTTTTTTTCATATATATATAGGACACCAAAATATATTAGGATAAAAACTCTGTAGCATCTATTCTGCTGTTTTATTAGAAATTGTAATAGTAGTAAGATTTAAAATATAGTATTTGGATAGATCTGTGAAACCAGAGGTCTATCATCCGGTGACTTTTTCTTACTGTTATCTGGACACAGATCCCATTTACTGGTTTAATTAAAGGCACATAGGAAAGTAATACTGCTATCACCATTACCTGGAGGTGAAGGATCTTAGAAAGCCTGCCATGTAAATGACACACAGAACACAAACCTTTTTTTGAAATTGAAAAATGTTATTTGATTTCCCTGATAAGTGTTTTCTATGCAACTGTAAAAAGTTATTCTTAAAAGATAACTGTTTTTATTAGAAAATCTGCAGCATTTACATAGGTAAATTCACAGTGGCCAATCTGCTTCAACTTGTAAATATTTTTAAAAAAAGGCAAAGTATTTTAAACCCCCAGTTGTGGATTTTCCTCTGTATCTTCAATGTTTCTGCAGTAAAATCCACAATAATGAAGATTTTTGTAGAAATCTGACTACACAGAAAAAATCTGAAATAAGTATTTTACGATTTCATAAATTGACATGCTATGATTATTACATCTGTGCAACATTTAGCAGTTATATGAATGCACTTTAGAAACTTAAAAAGTTACTTAAATGATAAAAATCAAATTTTGGGGGGCTTTAAGGTTTTGAATATTTTATTTCCATATATATGGGGTACTCAGATTTTAGAATATCTTAATGAAGTATAGGTACTAAGAGTTTCCCCAAGATTGTAACTTGTGGATAGGTGATATGTATCTGAAAGTGGCCATATAGCATGCGCAGCAGAGCCATGCATCTATCTTTGACAGTCCTATAACAAGTCAATGGGGTGGCAAATGATTGATTTACATGGGGGACAAGGGTCTCCAGATTTTAGAATAACCCATGGGTGGTCAATAGTACTTTTATAAACTTATAGATACTACACTTTTTGGAGAAATGTACAAACTAGTTTAATGTATTGTTTTTTTATGGACTTTATGTTACAATTATTTTGCCATAAACCCAAAAATCTATCCACACCTTTTGCGGATTTATTTTATTTTTGTTTTTTATCTGCAGACTTATGGACTTATTAGAATATTAATTTATTCACATATCTTTTTTATATTTTGGATATCTCACTAGGTCCCAGTGAGATTTTCATCAGATAGTGCCAGTGTAATGTGATATTTTGTTACTGTTTTACTTATTTATATATATTTTATATTCTGAATTAAAAAAACTATTTCTGAGCAAACGCTGTTATATCTATCTTTGCCCACACCATTATGCACCATTGGTGAGGTCCTAGAGGCATAAGCTATAGGTTTCCATTATTTTTCATTATTGTTGCCGCTGGGGTCCGGCTTTAGCTTTAACTGCCTCGGTCCTTCTGTTGTGAGCTGCACCTTATTTTTAAGTTTTTAATTTACAAATCTGTTTAACTTTTTGGCCCCAGTTGATTCAAAAAAATAAAAAATAAAAATGTTTTCTACCGGAGTACCTCTTTAAAGGAGTATTAGTTAATTTAGTTAGATTTAATAAAAAAAAAATCAATGACAGCCTGCTATGCCTGTAAAATAACACAATAAAGCATACTTAACTTGCCTGGTCCAGTGCCAGCACTCTGGTCTGGTCTCTAAGCCACCCAGTGCCACCAGCAGAGCTGGGAGAGCGCATCATCAGGGAAAGTAAACAGATAGATCGGGTGGGTTTAAAGCCCTAGTAGGCTGTTATGTGTTTTTTAACTAAATAAGAATACCTCTTTAATGTTAAGCAGTAGACTGCTACAAAATATTCAGGATCAAAGAATCAAAAAGCACTTATGATAATATTTCTTCTATTAGGGATGCCCAAAAATTTGTGGAGAAATTTGAAGGTGCACTGGGAAAAGGAAAAGGAAAAAAATTCTATGCGTACAAAGTCATGATGCTTAAGGTATGTGAGAGATCTCTAGATTTTAATAAATGTAATATATATATATATATATATATATATATATATATATATTACATATATGTATATACAAATATAGATAGATGTATTAAAATGAGTATATATATATATATATATATATATATATATATATTTATTTTTTGACAGGGTTTTGTAGGGTTATTTTTTTTCAGATTCTGTCTGTTTTTTTCTGTTTCACATTCTGTCGCATGTTCCGTGCGACATAATTTAGATACAAAACCCAACAAAAAGGGTCAGAATCCTGTTAGTAAATGAGGGCCATTATGTTCAGAACGCTGGGTTCGGGAAGCCATGGTTGTGACCGGCCGGACTCCCGCGATCATACATTTTATCCCCTTTCCTTTGGATAGGAGATAAGATGTTTAGCAACGGAGTATCCCTTTAACCCCCTTAAGGAGGTGTGGATTTTCCCAGCTAAATTTCCAGGTTCCGGTCCACAAAATTGTCACGGATTGGTGGAAGTAGTCCAGCTAAAGAAGCAGTAGTGTAGTTTGGCTTTTCATCTGTTCCCATAACTAATATTGGTTGATCATGATAATTTAGCAATATCCAGAATTCATAAGTTAAGTGAGAGAAAGAAATTGTAAAAAGCAATGATAACAAATTCAGGGGTATGCAGTGTAATACAAGCTACTGAAATACTTTTTCGATTAGATATAATATATTCAATAATTTAATCACTACCATAACTTTATAGGAATATTAAGTCACTATGTCCTAAGGGGGGGTTCACACGGCAGATTTTCTTCATGGAGTTCTGCTTGAAAATCTGCAAGAATAGATCTTAATTTATATTAATTTCTGCTGAATTTTCATGTAGAATTCTGTGTAGAAATTCTGCTGTGTGAACAAAGCCAAAGTCTACTTAAAACCACCAAAATGCAGGCCAAGGACTGTTATTCACATAATCCTTTAAAATCCATGGCCAAGCAGCTACAGAACCACTCTTTGAATAAGAAGAAAAAGCTTGATATTAATCATTCACTTAGGCTAAGTTTCTACTTGTTTTATTTTTTTTGTGCGTTTTTCTCCCCAAAAAAATGCCAAAACGGCCACATGGCGTTTCTTCATTGAAAAAACGCTGCAGTCAGATCTTAACTGTAAATCAATGAGAAATCTCAAAATTCTTTTTCCACTTTGTGTTTTTCAGTTTGGCTTTTTTTATTCTTTTGGCGTTTTTTCACTCTTTTTTAGCTCCTTGGCGGTTTTCCAAAGTCGCAGCGTGAGGCTTTTTTTCCCTGAAATTGTGGCGTTTTTCTCCCATACATTTCTGTGGGAATAAAACCCGCAAAGAAAAGCGACATGTGGGTTTTAACTTTGGCATTTATGCAGGCGGTTTTTATTCTTTTTTGGACTTTAGCGATCCAAAAAAGTGATGGGGATACCTTTTTTAATAAAATTTCGTAGGGTACAATAATAAAAAAAAAAGATACAGTAGTGATGGAAAAAATTGTATCAAACGAAATGTATCCTTTTTATAACAAAATACATTTTTAAAACAGGAATCAATTTATGTGTGTGGGCAGGGACCTAAAAATGTAGCCGACAATAATAAAAATGTAGTGTGTGTGATTTTCACTTTTTTTTTCTTTACTTTTTAAATGTTTTAGGTAGTACTACTACTCCCCGCATGGAACACACTGTTCCATGATGGGAGTAGTAGCACCTGTACTTCTGACACCCATTGCGATCCTTCTGTATACAGTGACCCCCCTACCTACGATGGCCCCGACATATGATAATTTCAACATACGATGGCCTCTTGGAGGCCATCACATGTTGAAGACAGCATCAACATACAATGCTTTTGTATGTTGGGGCCATCGCATAAACTGCTATCCAGCAGCACTGACTGCTTCAGCTGCCGCCGGATAGCCGTTTACGGTGACCCGTGTGCTCCGGTGATGGTCTCCTACCTGTCCTCAGGGCTCCAGAGCGTCCTCTTCGGGATCCCCTCCATCACCGGCGCTCTCCATCGTCGTCATCACGTTGCCATGCACGCCGTCCCGTCATCCAATAGGAGCAGCATGCGTAGTGACATGATGACGGCAACGTGAGAGCGACGATCCCGGGCAGCAGAGACGTTCCGGAGCGGCGGGGAAACCACGGGGACGCGGCGACAGTGATGGAGCGCAACATCTAGGGCAGCGGTGACGAGCGGTGACGGGTCCGGAGCGCCGGGTCCGGAGCGCCGGGGATTGGTGAGTACAACTTCCTATTTTTTACATTGCACGGATCCCTCAACATACGATGGTTTCAACAAACGATGGTTCATTTGGAACGGATTACCATTGTATGTTGAGGGACCACTGTAATTTATAGATGCAGCGGGACGCTCTTCTATGGTCCCCTGCACTGCCGTATATATACACCTATTCATATTTCCTGCAGAGAGCTGTGATTGGTCAGAGGGTTCCAGCCAATCACAACTTTCTGTGGGAAATATGAATAGGTGTATATATACGGCAGTGCAGGGAACCATAGAAGAGCGGCCGGCTGCATCTATACATTATACAGGAGGATCACAGCGGGTGCCAGGAGTGACACTCGCTACGATCTGTCTATTAATGCAGGTACTACAGCTCCTAGCATGGAGCAGAGTGTGCTCCATGTTGGGAGCAGTAGTACCTACATTTAAGGACAGATCACAGCAGGTATCACTCCTGACACCCGCTGCGATCATCTCTGAGGTGGGGAGCGGCTTTCTCCTGCGCTCGCATCTCTGCTCTGTACTCCTGCCAGCCGTCTGCCGTCATCCATCCAATACCCACTCTGGGCGGAAAATATGAATGAGTGATGTGAATTTCTATTCACATCACTGGCTGGCCGGAGTATAGTGCAGAGATGCGAGTGCTGTACAGAGCCACTCCACATCTCTGCTATATTATGGACAATAGCATCAGGTGTCAGGAGTGACACCTGGGAGATATGTCTATTAGTACAGGAACTACCACTCCCATCATGGAACAGTGTGTTCCATGCTGGGAGTAGTAGTATTACCTAAGAAAATATGAAAAAGAAAGAAAGAAAAGTGAAAAACACACACACACTACATTTTTATTATTGCCGGCTACATTTTTAGTGCTCTGCCTGCCCACATAAATTGATCCCTGTTTAAAAACTAATAAAAATTTTGTTATAAAAAATATGAATTTTGTTAAATAAATTTTTCTCCATCACTACTGCATCCTTTTTTTTTTTGGTACCCAACAATTTAAAAAAAAAAATGCAATTTCCACTCAAAGGCAAAAAATGCCAGAAAAAAGGCAAGAAAAATATGCCAAACACAGGAAAATGCTCTGGCATTTTTTCTGGTGTTTTTTTCTTGCATTTTTTTGGGCCAAAAAACAAGTAGAAACTTAGCCTAAGTAGAATGCAATTAAACTTAGTGAGGGTCAAACACAATTCCCGCAAGTGCCAGCTTTAGCCTCCCACACCACATCTCATATAGTTCAGTCCCCCCCCCCCCTGTCTCTCTCACTCTCTCTTATCTCTCTCTATCTCTCGCTCTGATTTTCTTTGTAATTTTTTCTTTTGTCTGTTTATGTAGTGTTGTACATTCCATTACAAAAGCAAAAGGGCTTGGATTGTGGTGCCATGGTAACTTAGTTCACCTCCAATTTCTTCTTCATTATACAAAAGATCCCTAAATACTATACTCTGGAGAGGGACTATAGTGACATGATATACTAGGATGGTATAATAGGATGTGAAAAATGTACTGTGTCTTGTTAGTTACAGATAATCAATACAGAGTTAAATGTATTCACTTTTATAGCTTGTCTTACTCTGGGGGAAATTTTTATTTAACTAATGTGCCAAGATTGCCTAATAAATTAAAGGGGTATTCCGGCTTTATACATCTCATCCCCTATCCTTTAGATAAGGGTGTAAGATGTATAAAGCTGGAATAACCCTTTAATAAGAACTTTAACTCACTATCTTTGCTCTCATAGCCTCCAGTCTGCGATGATACTGCTTTTACCTGAGTTTCATATAGTAGTATCTTCAGCTGAGGTAACTGACAGTGCTGCTCACCAATCACTGGATGAGGTTGTTGCAGCGAGTGATTGGCTGAGCAGTCTGGGCACATTAGTTAAAGGGGTTCTCCGGTGCTTAGACTTCTTATCCCCTATCCAAAGGATAGGGAATAAGATGCCTGATCGCGGGAGTCCCGCCACTGGGGACCCCCCCGTGATCTTGCACGCGGCACCCCGTTTGTAATCAGTCCCCGAAGCGTGTTCGCTCCAGGTCTGATTACTGTCGATCACGGGGCCGGTGGCATGTGACGTCACACCTCCGCCCCCGTGTGACGTCACGCTCCGCCCCTCAATGCAAGTCTACGGGAGGGGGCGTGATAGCTGTCACGCCCCCTCCCATAGACTTGCATTGAGGGGCGGAGCATGGGGTCACACGGGGGCGGAGGCGTGACCAACCCTTTTAGCTAACATATGTTTGAGAGAAAAAGAAAAAGCTGATCCCCATATAGTTACATACTTAGGTTTGTAAGGCTGAAAAAGTATAAATCAGAATAAATCCCCGTATCAACATCCCACCTCCAAAATCTAGTGACCATAACCTTAGATATTACATAAAACTATCTGCCACTTCATTTGGCAGAGAGTTCAATAGTAATACTGTTTGTACAGTTGATAGAATCCCTATCTGTGCTGGTGTAGAAACCTTCTTTCATCTAGATGTAGAGGATGCCTCCTTATTATAGATACACCCTGTTCCAAATTATTATGCAAATTATATTTTTCTCATTTACCTAAATAATTAATGTAAATAACAGTCAGCATAATTCTCATGTTATCAACTATTAAAGGGGTACTCCACTGCTCAGCGTTTGGAACAAACTGTTCCAAACGCTGGGGCCAGCGCCGGGAGCTTGTGATGTCATAACCACGCCCCCTCATGATGTCACGCCCCACCCCTTCAATGCAAGTCTATAGGATGGGGCGTGACTGCTGTCACGTCCCCTCCTATAGACTTACAGTGAGGGGACAGGGTGTGACCTCATGAGGGGGTGGGGCTATGATGTCACAAGCTCCTGGCACCGGCTTCAGTTTGTTCCAAACGCTGAGCAGAGGGGTACCCCTTTAACAGTACAATTCAAATGTTATTGAACAAACCTCCTAATGATAACTGTATTTTTTTTAAACATAGAAAGCTTACAATGCACTGTTCTAAATTATTACACACAGTAAATTTCAAAACACTTTATAGGTTGTAAAGAAATGAAAATTGTCATTTGTTGTGTTTGCAGTATATTTACTGAAATCAAAAGCTATTTCAATCAAACTTTTAACAACATTTTAACTTTATAAACATTTTAACAGGTCTCGTTACATTTTATTTGATAGCAGCTTCACAAGTCTTGCATCCATTGAACTTGTGAGTTTTTGGACAGTTTCTGCTTAAATTTGTTTGCAAGATGTCAGAATAGCCTCCCAGAGCTGCTGTTTGGATGTAAACTGCATTTTCATGCATAAAGATGATTTTATTACGGAAAGCATAGTTCTCCTTCTTCTCCTTCTGTACCAGGGAAGAAAGTGGTCAGTCAAAAACTCCAAATACTTTGCAGAGGTCATCTTTACACCTTCAGGGACCCTAAAGGGGCCGACCAGCTCTCTTCCCATGATTCCGGACCAAAACATAACTTCGCCACCGCCGTGCTGACGTCGCAGCCTTGTTGTAACAAGGTGGCCGTCCAACAACCATCCACTACTCCATCCATCTGGACCATCCAGGGTTGCACGGCACTCATCATTGAACAGGACTGTTTGGAAATTAGTCTTCATATATTTTTCTGCCCAATGCAGCTGTTTCTGCTTGTGAGCATTGGTTAGTGGTGGCCGAATAGAAGATTAATACCCAGTTGCAAGACTCTGGAGGACTCTACTCCTTTATGTCCGTGGAACTCCAGAGGCAAAGCAGCTTAAAATATCTGTTTGCTGCTATGTAATGGTATTTTTGCAGCTGCTCTCTTGATCCGATACATGGATCTGGCAGAAATCTTCCTCAATTTGCCTTTATCTGCACAAAACCATCTGTGCTCTGAACCAGTCACAAATCTCTTAGTGCAATGATCATGCTTAACCCCTTAAGGACTCAGCCCATTTGGACCTTAAGGACTCAGACAATTTTATTTTTACGCTTTTGTTTTTTCCTCCTCCCCTTCAAAAAATCATAACTCTTTTATATTTTCATCCACAGACTAGTATGAGGGCTTGTTTTTTGCACAACCAGTTGTCCGTTGTAATGCCATCACTGAATTTACCATAAAATGTATGGCGCAACCAAAAAAATACTATTTGTGTGGGGAAATTAAAAAGAAAACCGAAATTTGGGAATGTTTTGTTTCACGCCGTACAATTTATGGTAAAAATGACATGTGTTTTTTATTCTCTGGGTCAATACAATTAAAATGATACCCATGATAACATACTTTTCTATTACTGTTGCACTTAAAAAAAATCAAAAACATTTTAACCAAATTAGAACGTTTAAAAGCCCCCTATTTTGAAGACCTATAACTTTTTCATTTTTCCGTATAAGCGGTGGTATGAGGGCTCATTTTTTGTGCTGTGATCTGTACCTTTTTATTAATACCATATTTGCTTATACAAAACTTTTATTAATTTCTTATAAATTTTTTGGGGAATAAAATGTTATAAAAAAGCAGCTATTTTGGACTTTTTTTTTTTTACGTTCACGCCGTTCACCGTACGGGATCATTTACATTTTATTTTAGTAGTACGGATATTTACCCACGCGGTGATACCAAATATGTATATAACATAATTTTTTTACACTTTTTGGGGGTAAAATAGGGAAAATGGGACAATTTACGTTTTTATTGGGGGAGGGTGTTTTTCAATTTTTTTTTACTCTATTTTTTTACTTTTATTTTTACACTCTTATAGTCCCCATAGGGGACTATTTATAGCAACCATTCAATTGCTAATCCTGTTCAGTGCTATGTATAGGACACAGCACTGATCAGGGTTATCGGTCATCTTCTGCTCTGGTCTGCGGGAAGGTAGATCCGAGCAGAAGACTCCCGGAAGACAGCGGAGGCAGGTGAGGGGACCTCCGTCTGCCGCGCAGGATGATCGGATCGCTACGGCAGCGCTGCGGGCGATCCGATCATCCTGTTAAGTGATCGCGATGCTGCAGATGCCGTGATCTGTGTTGATCATGGCATCTGAGGGGTTAATGGCGGACATCTGCGGGATCGCGGGTGTCCGCCATTACCGGCGGGTGCCTGGCTGCGATCCACAGCCGGGACCTGCTGCGCATGATGCCGGCATCGCTCCGATGCCCGCGGTTATGTTCAGGACGTAAATGTACGTCCTGGTGCGTTAACTACCACATCACAAGGACGTACATTTACGTCCTGCGTCGGTAAGGGGTTAAGTTTTTGTGAAATATCTAATGTTTTCATGCCGTGTCCAAGACATTGAAGTATTTCCCTCTTTTTGGCAGCAGATAGATCCTTTTTCTTCCCCATATTGTTTGGAAATGGTGCTCTGCTTAATAATGAGGAATACTCACCTTTAGTAGTGTTTCCTTAAATTGGGCTCACCTGGCAATCTAATTATCACAGGTGTCCGAGATTGTTTTCAGTGATCAAAAGAGCCATGAACTATGCTTTCCGTAATGGAAGAACTATGCTTTCCGTCATACAATCATCTTCATGCATGACAATGCACCATCTCATGCTCCGTCCTCCCCTGACCTCAATCCTATTGAGAACCTTTGGAGCATCCTCAAGCAAAAGATCTATGAGGGTGGGAGGCAGTTTACATCCAAACTAGATTAGAGGCTATTCTGAAATCTTGCAAACAAATTCAAGCAGAAACTGTCCAAAAACTCACAAGTTCAATGGATGTAAAACTTGTGAAGCTGCTATCAAATAAGGGGCCCTATGTTAAAATGTACTGTGACCTATTAAAATGTTTACAAGTTAAAATGTTGTTAAAAGTTTGATTGAAATAGCTTTTCAGTAAATATGCTGCAAACACAACAAATGACAATTTTCAGTTCTTTACAACCTATAAAGTGTTTTGAAACTTACTGTGTGTAATAATTTAGAACAGTGCATTGTAAGTTTTTTATGTTTAAAAAAAATACTGTTATCATTAGGAGGTCTGTTCAGTAACATTTGAATTGTACTCTTAATAGTTGATAACATGGGAATTATGCTGACTGTTATTTACTAATAATTTAGGTAAATGAGAAAAATATAATTTGCATAATAATTTGGAACAGGGTGTAATAGCAGAAGAGATACGGAACACATGGTGTAGCTCCCCCCTGTCGTGTGGGAGAAAACGTCATGTGAACCAGCCCTAATGTGTAGTTTCTGAGTTTAATCAAACATATAGTATTTGTAGCCGCCACGCCCCCTCCCATAGACATGAACTGAGGGGGGTGATGTGACATCATGTGGGGTTTGGCATGACGTTATGAGGGGGCATGGCGTGACATCCCGACCACGGCCACCCAAACCAAGCGTTCTGAACATAATGTTCAGAATGCCAGCTGCTGAACCGAGATCGTGGGGGTCCCAGAGGCTGGACCCCCACGAGCAGACATCTTATCCCCTATACTTTGGATAGGGCATAAGATGTCTAGCAGCAGAGTACCCCCTTAAAACCATAAAGGCTACATTTAATTGACTTATTGGTTATTGTTTTCTAAATTTGGACTGTATAAGCTTTGTTGGACTTATAAGAGAATCTTAGCCCAAAAGTCTGTTTTCTGATAGATATAAAGCTCTTCACATCAAATCTAGCAGCTCTTTCTCCCTACAGATGCTATGCTAAACAAACTGTAAAACTCAGGCATGGCAAGTCAACCTGACCATATCTAATACTATCCAAGCTTTAACAATTTTCAGGAATTGAAATAGCAATAAAAAACCAATGTATTTGAGCTGTCATATTATACTTTATGTATAAATGCATCCTATCATATATTACTTGTATGAGAGAGAGGTAAATTACTTCTTGCTTAGAGCGTTGAATTATATTGCATACACAGGAGAATATGCTTTGGAGTTCTGTTAAGTATATTCATAGCTTATTGTTATTCCTTGAGTAATGGAAATTGCAAGAAAGAAAGAAAGTATGGATCAGTGCTCACAGTACTGGAAATATATGAATTATGTAGCCAGTGTATGTATTTTATTTATATCAAGGAATGAGCTCCCAACATGTTAAAGGGGTGCTCTGGTGGAAAACAATTTTTTTCTAATCAACTGGCTCCAGAAAGTTAAACAAATTTGTAACTTACTTCTATTTAAAAAGCTTAATTCTTTTAGTATTTATCAGCTGCTGTATACTAAAGAGGAAGTTGAGTTGTTCTTTTCAATCTGACCACAGTGCTCTCTGCTGACACCTCTGTCCATGTCAGTGTGGAAATTGATAAAAATGATTCTGACTTCCGATCAATATATTAATAGTATATTAATAGTATATTAATACTTATATGACCATTGCTAATGCTGCAAAAAGATATTGGTTACTTTTAACCTATATACCCAGCTTGCTAGCTGCTCGTGACTAAGATGGAGAACTTGGGATGAGGCCAAGAGAAGTGAGATAAGAAGAGGAGTTGGAAGTTTAGAGACAAAATATGGCCAAGAGAGAAATGAATGTTTAATATGCTAATATGTATATACATATATATATATATATATATATATATATATATATATATATATATATAAAAATGCAGGCAGCACACCACAGCTTGTATCAAAAAGGAAAGTGAGTTTATTCCATGATGTGATAGAGACTACGTTTCTCTAGCCTCATGCTGGCTTTCTTGTGAGGCTGGAGAAACATAGTCTCTATCACATCATGGAATAAACTCACTTTCCTTTTTGATACAAGCTGTGGTGTGCTGCCTGCATTTTTTCTGTGGATTGAAGAACCAGTGAGCCGAGGTTCGGAACATTCTTGCCATTTATTTTTGGATATGCTGTTTCTATTGCAATTTTATATATATATATATATATATATATATATATATATATATATAAAATATATATATATATATATATATATATATATACGCAATATTCTATTAACCAATCAAAATATAACATGATGATTTTGACGTAATAACTAACCCCCCCTTTTTGTCAAATGTAAAAACTAGTGTACTTCCGTGTAATAAACAGAACTCACTCAGAACTCTCTGAGAACTCTCTGAAAACTCTTGAGAACAGTTCCTGAGCTTCTTGCTGAGAAAGAGTTCTATACTGACTTTTTTGTCTGGTGTATATTTCTTGTGTCAACACTCAGCAGTATACAGCAGCAGTCACGCACATTTTAAGGCCTAACCATCAG
This sequence comes from Hyla sarda, assembly GCF_029499605.1. Lineage (NCBI taxonomy): Eukaryota > Metazoa > Chordata > Amphibia > Anura > Hylidae > Hyla > Hyla sarda. The sequence continues at coordinate 164,612,083 of NC_079193.1, forward strand.
CCATCCTTGACATCAGGAACTGTCCAAAGCAGGAGAGGTTTGCAATGGGGATTTATTCCTGTTATGGACAGTTCCTGACATGGACAGAGGTGTCCGCAGAGAGCACTGTGGTCAGACTGGAAAGAACTACACAACTTCCTCTGTTTAACTTTTTGGTACCGGTGGATTTAAAAAAAAAAGTTTTCCACTGGAGTACCCCTTTGAAAACACTGTGTTGCTACTGAGAGTATGAAGAGATTTAAGGTACCCATACACCTGTAATAGCTGTTAACCACACTTTGGCAGAGAGCTATTTCTCCCAGCCACCCATTAGCATGCATGATTTGCTTAGCTGTGCCTGTATTTGTATTCAGTGGGTTGATATGCCTCTGGCAGCGGCTAATCTCCAATGAGAACAAAAGTATTGGGCTTCGGAATGTAACATACCAGATACTTCTGACATCATCTAGCAGGGGTGAGCCAAGAAGGCCCCCAAACACATTTTGTTCTGCTGGTTTCACCATGATTAACATCTGAAGGTTAAATATATGAGGTCGAGTGCATAGAACCTAAAGGTATGTTTACAATGGATTATTCTAAAGAAAAATATCAGCTAGATTGCAATAGGAACTACAGCAAAATTCCTAGTCAGACTTCTGAAAATGATTTCTGCTGTTGATTTAGAGTGTTCTGGATTCACATAAGGATTTCCTCCTTCTATCATCTGCTTTAAAAACTGACATGTCACTTACTGTTTTAAAGGGGTACTCCGGTGAAAACCTTTTTTTTTTAAATCAACTGGTGCCAGAAAGTTAAACAGATTTGTAATTTACTTCTATTAAAAAATCTTAATCCTTCCTGTACTTATTAGCTGCTGAATACTACAGCGGAAATTATTTTCCCTTTGAAACACAGAGCTGTCTGCTGACATCATGAGCACAGTGCTCTCTGCTGACATCTCTGTCCATTTTAGGAACTGTCCAGAGCAGCATGTTTGCTATGGGGATTTCCTTTTACGCTGGACAGTTCCTAAAATGGACAGAGATGTCAGCAGAGAGCACTGTGCTCATGATGTCAGCAGACAGCTCTGTGTTTCAAAAGGAAAAGAATTTCCACTGTAGTATTCAGCAGCTAATAAGTACAGGAAGGATTAAGATTTTTTAATAGAAATAATTTACAAATCTGGCACCATTTGATTTAAAAAAAAAAAGGTTTTCACCGGAGTACCCCTTTAATCAATGAAATGCTGATTGTAAATAGATTTCGGCAAAAAATATGGTAAGAATAAAAATACTGCATAAAAATACTCCACAAGCATACCTTTACAGTGCTAAAGGGTAAATGGGATAAAGCCACTGTCTTATAGTGTTTATTAGATTTTAATACATTTGGAAGGAAAAAAAAAAAGTTAATTTATATATATGCTTGTTTCTACAGAAATGGATCAAGTTTAAAAGGGACTTTGAAAATTTTAGAACAGCCTGCATACCATGGGAAATGAAGATTAAAGAAGTGGAAAGTATGTGACTTTCTGCATATATACACAAGGCATCACATTTTGCTTTATTTTACTCTTCATTACTACACTGTTGGTTTTCCACAGCCTGTATAACTGTGCTTAATCTTGTGTCCCCTCAAAATTACTAAACACACAGCCATTAAAGGAGTACCACGGAATACAACAAGATGTTAACTTCCCCAGGCTGTTGGCATTTAAAAAAACAAGCTGTACATACCTGCTGTGGCTCCCCTGGTGCCACCGACAATCTACTCCAGCCTCTGCAGCAATCCTCTTCTTGGTTACCGGTGGTTGATCTGTCACCATGTGGCTAAGGCTACATTCACACTACTGTAGTACCCTGTCAAGAACGGACGTCAAACTCTCTTTATTTCTTTTTTGAGTTTGACGGCCGTCATTTTGACAGGGCGCAACGGGCAACAGTGGCTTCCAGCGGCTTCCGAGGGACCCCATTATAGCCACAGTTTTTCAGCGGAAGTAGCGGGAGAAACAGATGGCGCAAGCTGTATTTTTTCTCCCGCTATTTTCCCCGGCGGCCCCAACGGCCATCACACTACTCTCCCCCCATAGTGACGGTTCACTTCATCTCATAAACATTTATGTTTATTTTGTGGTACTTAACGAGTGTGGTCTGCTTCATATTGAAAACATATTACACCAGTGCCTCCAATAAGGATCATTTGTGAGTCCTGCTGCTGACCACTGTTTGAATTAGGCTGACTGAACAGCAACCAATCTGCAACATGTGGACACCGCCTAAATTTGTTTAGTGATTTTGTGATTAATATGTTTTTGCTTTACTTTTTATAAGGTCACTTTGGGTCATCGGTTGCCTCTTATTTTATATTCTTGAGATGGATGTATGGAGTAAACTTGGTGCTCTTTGGCCTAATATTTGGACTTGTGGTAATTCCAGAGGTATGGACCTTTGTATAGGTAATTTCTGTGTATATATAACTACAAACGTAATAGCTGAGGGTTATTCCCTTTCCGTTAGTATTGTTAGTTAGTATGGTATGTCTCTACAAAGTCTAATAATCGTTGCAATGATAAGATACTGTAAGGCATTGGTGTTCCCACAAAATAGCAACATAATGTGAAATGTCAAGAATAAAAACGTAGAAAACCTATAAGGAAATTATTTCTTGAAAAATAGTATTAGCAATTTTGTTTCTCAGAGCCCCTGATAATGTTTTAAAATCTAATACCTGAATGATACAGTTCATACTATTTACATTATTTACTTCATTTCATGGTTGCTTTTACTCTACCAGATTTTAATGGGTTTACCTTATGGCAGTTTACCACGAAAGACAGTGCCTAGAAAAGAAGAAAAAACAGCCATGGATTTCTCTGTCCTTTGGGACTTTGAGGTATATACATTACTATAGAATGTTTAGTTTTTTATCCAATATACAATATTATAGGATAATCTAAAACTACAAAACCAATAACCTATATCCTAGGGCTGTGTGCCCTTCATAGTTTACCTGGTCTAGACTTTTGGTAGTTGCATTGCCTGGTATTACAGGTCTGTCCCAATCACTAAAATTGGGTTTTTGGGTAAATCTAAAAGGCTCTTTTCATCTTAACCAGCAGCACACCTCAAACCACACCTGCAGTGCACGGCTGCTGGTTGGTGCTGAGGTTTGGGACCTTCCCTATATCTCATTGAGGGGAGACTCAAGATCTTAATACCATCACATCCATTAGTGGTTTAACTGAGTTTATTGTGACCGCTGCAATAGGTTCCACTCTTTGAGTGACCTTGAACTGTCACCTCAGGGATCCAATGATATATAAGATCAGTTCCACATATAGCCCTAAAAAAACAGGGTAGTCCCACCCACAACTGATAGGCTTATTTCATAGACATATATGAGTACAGTGGAGCTGTGATTTTAGTATTTTGTGTTCCTTACATTACTATTTGTGTTCACAATAAAAGCTAAGTTTTAATATTTAGTGTGACACATGTAACACAGAGGCTTTTTTCTTGACCTCTAGGGGCCAATTTGTTGCAGAGCACAGAGCAGAATAGACACTCACACTGTATGGTAACTGATCTTTCTGATGATGTCATCGCAGGTCCTTTACCATACAGTGTACAAAGGAGGAGGAGGAACTAATAGGGAAAAGCATGGGGGGAGGGGGCTCTGAGGAAGGTGGGGAGACCAGTACATGTGATGAGGAGCATATAGACTGTATACAGGGGGTAAAGTTAGCAATATATGGGGGTATAGGTAGCAGTGTATGGGGAACATAGAAAGCAGTGTATAATGTGAGATAGAGAAAAGTATATGTGGAAAAGGGGGCCATGGGGAGCAGTATATGTGAGATAGGGGGTCATAGGGAGCAGTATATATGTGATAGGTGGTAATAGGGAGCAGTATATATGTGATAGGGGGTCATACAGAGAAGTATATGTGAGATATGGGGTAATAGGGAGCAGTATATATGTGATAGGGGGTCATAGGGAGCAGTACATATGTGATAGGGGATCATAGGGAGCAGTATATATGTGATAGGGGGCCATATGGAGAAGTATATGTGAGATATGGGGTCATAGGGAGCAGTATATGTGTGATAGGGGGTCATAGGGAGCAGTATATATGTGATAGGGGGTCATACGGAGCAGTATATGTGAGATTTGGGGTCATAGGGAGCAGTATATATGTGATAGGGAGTCATAGGGAGCAGTATATATGTTATAGGGGGTCATAGGAAGCAGTATATGTAAGATATGGGGTAATAGGGAGCAGTATATGTGAGATAGGGTGTCATACAGAGCAGTATATGTGAGATAGGGGGTCATACAGAGCAGTTTATATGAGAGAGAGGGTCATGAGGAGCAGTGTGTGGAGGGGGCAGGGTCTTTTGGTCTAATCTGGGATCTGTATGTGGTGAGGGTGTGATGAGGGCAGATGTTATTACCCTAGGGGCAGATGGAATTAACTCCTTGTGTTTGTGACACCAGGGCATGGGTTAACCTCTGCACCACACAAAGGTATACCGCTGGATCCTGGGCTAGGCACGGAGCAGATAACGACTCCAACGCAAGTTACGGAACAATGGCAGCTTTACTGAGGTAGACAGGTGTAATAGTCTTGAAAGCTCAGTTAGGAACAGTGACTTCAGAGACTCTAGGGTTCGCTGGGACTTATAGTGGATTTGGACAATTTGCTGCAGGCCCACACTGACTTGGTACAAACTGATCTTGACTGACTTGACTAGACTGACTTCACCCCATATGTAGCTTACCAGGTTTTGACATTCACCTGTGGGTCACTGGATTAGTGGAAGCGTGGCTGTGTGGTAGGCCTTGGGCCTCCTCAGGACACCAGACACTCTCTCAAGACTTGACCTTACTGTTCCTCAGTATGCATAGAACTAATATGGCTATCTAGCTCCTCCCAGGGTTTATATGGGGGAGACTTTGGAGGGGTCCCATAGGCCACCCTATTAGTCACGTGATTTGGTTACAACACTTGGTAACAGTATTAAAGGACACATAACAGTATAAAGACATTATAATAGATAACACAAGGTATAATTAACCATTTACATTACATAGATTAAAGAGGGACTCAAGGGACACCGCAATAGAGTCCGCCTGACAGGACAGCAAGGGTACAGGGGGGCAACTCTTGTACTGGGCCACCACATGTACACCAAAGGTTATCATCTATACCCAGAATATCTGACCGGTGAGACCTGACCCCTGGGACCCCCACTGATCATGAGAATAGAGGTCCCTTGTCCCCCAAATGAATGGAGCAGCAACACATGATCACCTGCAGCTCCATTTGTTCTCTATGGGACTTATGAACATTGCTGATCGCTGCACTCACATGTATGGAGACCCTATAGAGAAATAATGGAGTGACATGGGATGATGTGCTGCTGCTCCAATCACCCAGGGTTCCAGTGGGTGGATCCTACCAACTGGATTTTTACACTGTCCCCTAGGTATGCTGTAGGCGTGGTAATGGGGCAGCAGCAAGCACAACATTAACAAAACAGGATGGCAGTGTAAGGCTAAGTTTCCAATTGGCTTTTTTCTGGCATTTTTTGGAAAACTGCCAGTGCAGTTTTTGAGCCAAAGTCAGAAGTGGATCCATAAGGAAGGAGAAGTTCTTCCTATATATGTCCTATTCCTTTTGAATACACTTCTGGCTTTGGCTCAAAAACTGCACTGGCATTTTTCCTAAAACTGACAAAAAAAAAACAACTTGAAACTTAGCCTAAAGGATGCAGTTTGTGCTACTATAGAGTTTAGGGTAGACTCCAAAAGTGAGGGGCCACAGATGTCTTGGTATAGTATTCAGTCATCAGGAGACATCATATTTGCCTGGGCAGGACGGAAAAGAGAACATATACAATCAGAGAAGATGCCCCCTGTGGTCACTGGGTTTAATAGTCCTGTATTCTGTGACTGCTTCTGATCAGTTGAGAGCTGCTCTAACACGGCCTCAATACAGGAGTGTTTTAGGGTCTGATTTATCCTAATGGTTAAAGCGCAACATAAAAATAAGTCAATAACCATCAGCACTGCCTACGAGCAGATCACTGGTATACTGCAGCCTACGAGCTTATCTGCGGCCTATGTGCTGATCACTGGTATACTGCGGCCTACGAGCTGATCACTGTTATACTTCAGCCTACGAGCTGATCAGTGGTATACTGCGGCCTACGAGCTGATCACTGATATACTGCAGCCTACGAGCTGATCTGCGGCCTACGAGCTGATCACTGGTATACTGCGGGCTACGAGCTGATCACTGGTATACTGCGGCCTACGAGCTGATCACTGGTATACTGCAGCCTACGAGCTGATCACTGGTATACTGCAGCCTACGAGCTGATCACTGGTTTACTGAAGCCTACGAGCTGATCACTGGTATACTGCAGCCTACGAGCTGATCACTGGTATACTGCAGCCTACGAGCTGATCACTGGTTTACTGCAGCCTACGAGCTGATCACTGGTTTACTGAAGCCCACGAGCTGATCACTGGTATACTGCAGCCTACGAGCTGATCACTGGTATACTGCAGCCTACGAGCTGATCACTGGTTTACTGCAGCCTACGAGCTGATCACTGGTATACTGCAGCCTACGAGCTGATCACTGGTATACTGCAGCCTACGAGCTGATCACTGGTATACTGTGGCCTACGAGCTGATCACTGGTATACTGGGGCCATATCTTTGTTTTGGCACTTCGTGTCTTCTATGCTGTAAAAATAACTTTTATCCACAGTCACCAAAAGTCAGAGAGGTGTAGTCAGGGATCTACAATGCCCTGGGGCTGCCAAGCCTCTCTTCTCTGGCGTCACAGCAACGTCCCAGTCTGACTGACACTCAGCTCTGTTTCTTTCTATTATGCCATTTGTCCGATGAGTCAGCAAACGGTGCTGTGACGTATGAAAAGATCCCTGACTATGCCTCACTGACTTTGGCAACTGTGGATAAAAGTTATTTTTACAGCATAGAAGACAAGGAGTGCCAAAACAAATGTATGGCTGCAGTATACCAGTGATCGGCTTCTGCTGTGCTGACAGGTTATTGACCTATTTTTATGTGACAGTTGCGCTTTAAACAAAGAGTATTCACTATGGGGGAGGTTTATGAAAGCCTTTGTAGAGAATCAGTGGGGCAGTTGCCCATAGCAACCAGTCAGACAGCTACTCTCATTTTTTGAAAAGGCCTTTGAAAAAGAACCTCTGGTTGCTATGGGCAACTCCACCACTGATCCTCTGCACATATCCCCCTGTGTACATATCCACCTATATATCTTAGGTTTGGAGCCTATATTGCATTGTGTTATGGCTTTCAGCTAAGATGCAGCACAATTCAACATTGTGATCTTTAAACATGTGATCCATGGGCCCCATTTTTATTTATGCCCAGGGCCACGCTTAGTCTGTCTGTGCTAACTTTCTTTTTCCCTGCCTTCCAGGGTACTCTAATTTTCCCTTTTCTAGTCTTTTTCTGTTTAAAGGGGTTTTCTACCTGCCAGACAGTAATGGACATGCTTTGGAAGGATCTGCACTTGTCTTGGGGCTAAATGGCTATGTTGTGAGGATACCATAACGCTGAGGCTATCTTTTTGTGAACTGGCTATTTCCTGTTAGAGTTCATCTCCTCAAATTACAATTCCCCAAATTCCTTGCTTGTAAGTGTGAGGTCACTTTTTTCCCTCCCACACATCAGCCACCCCACCCATTCAGTCGCTCCACCCATTGAAGCAAAGACAGGCTCCTTCTGAACACCAGACTAGTCATGTATTGTCTTTAGCGGCACTACAACCTAGTAAACCTGAGACAACACTCTTTTTGTATGATGTTAAATATAAACATTGGGGCAAAAATCACAGAAGAATTGTGAAGCCATCATGAAACACAGGTACAGGCACTTTATTATGAACTACACTAACTTTACAGCCCCTGTAGCATAGTCAAATACCAAAAAAATCCTGGAAGACCCCTTAAAGGTCTATTCACACGTACAGTATCCTACACAGATTTGATGCGCAGGATTTTATTTTGCAGATGTCAATATAAACTAAATGACTGAATACAGCTTCAAATTCTGCGCATCAAATCTGCGCAGGATACTGTACGTGTGAATAGACCCATAAAGATTTCTTAAAAGGGACTAAGTTGCTCTGATCTGTAATACCAGGGACAGCCACTACTATAAGTACAGAATTTAGCCTGGTAAACAATAAAGGGGACTCACTAAAGCAAAGTATCCTCTTCACTGAAGCACTTTATCAGCTGACTGGCAGACATGCAAAGAATTTAACCTGATCTGCAATAAATGGCTGAACCTTAGGCCGGTTTCGCACCGCAGAATTTCTGCACTGAATTCTGCATGGAATTCTGCATGAAAATTCTGCAGGAACTTATAGCCAATACAATTCAATGTGATTCCGCTGTCCCATTCACACAGCAGAATTTCTGCCGCAGGAATTCCATTGAAGTGTATTGGCTATAAATCCATGCAGAATTTCCATGCAGAAATCAGTGCAGAAATTCTGCCCTGTGAATGTGGCCTTAGGCCGGATTCACACGGCAGAATTTCTGCGCTGGATTCTGCATGAAAATTCAGCATGAATTTATAGTGCATTCACTTCAATGGAATTTCTGCAGCAGAAATTCTGTTGCAGAAATTCTGCTGTGTCAATGGGACAGTGGAATTCCATTGAAGTGCAGGGGTGTGGAAATAAAAATAAAAAAACTACTTGTTCAAGGGACTAAAAAGTAGTGTTGCTCACGAATATTCGCAATTCGAATATTATTCGCGAATATCGCATATTCGCGAATTTGCGAATTTCGCGAATATAGCGCTATATATTCGTAATGACGAATATTCGGTTTTTTTTTTTGGTTTTTTTTTCCACAGTACACATCACAGTGATCACCCCTCTCTGCTTCCAGCTTGTGTGGTGTAAAGAAGGCTGTAATACTACTGTGTGAGACTGGCGCGCGAACATTCGCATATGCGAAAATTAGCATATGCTAATTTTCGCATATGCGAATGTTCGCGCACGGTAATTTTGTATATGCTAATATTCACATATGTTAATTTTCGCATACGCGAATTTCCGCATATGCGAAAATAAAACGAGAATATAACGACTATGCGAATATTCGCGAATATATGACGAATATTCGTCCATATATTCGCGAATATTCGCGAATTCGAATATGGCCTATGCCGCTCAACACTACTAAAAAGGAGCACAATCTACTTCATGACAATCCACTTGTCCTGGTACATAAAATAATTTTAACCAAAATAGTATGTAAATAAGACCTTTATTAATAAAAGCTTAATCGGCAGACCAGTATGTAACCCTATTAGGTGAATAGGGCTCCTGATAAGTAAGTCCGCCCCATTAACGGAATACTGCAGTGCAAAATAACTTATCCCAAATCCGAAAGATAGGGGATAAGTTATAGATCGCGGGTGGTCCTACTGCTGGAACGCCAACACACCCCCCTCCCCATGTATCCTATAGAGACACATGGAGGGGGCATTTCAGCCGTCGTGTCATGCTGGGGACACACTCTTCATGAGAGGGGCCCTGTACAGGAAATTGCAGGGGGGGTAGGGGTTAACTTATTTTGCACTACAGCACTACAATATTCCTTTAAGTAGGTAGTCCACCCTTAGGGTAGGTATGCCCCTTTTCAGGTAGGGCACCCTGTGCCATTATATTACCTGTTCTGATGTCCCCTGTGCCATTATATCCCCCCCTCTCTGATGCCCCCTGTGCCATATTTCCCCCCTTTAATGCTCCCTGTGCCATTATATTCTCTACCCCCCATGCTCCCTATGCCATTATACCCCCTCTGATGCCTCCTGTGTCATTATATCCCCCTCAATGCCCCTTGTGTCATTCCCCTCCCCCGATACCCCATGTCATTATATCCCCCGATGCCCCATTTTTCATTCCCCTCCCCCCTGATGCCCCCTGTGTCATAATATCCCCCCATGCCCCTTGTTTCATTCCTCTTCCCCCCCCTGATGCCCCCTGTATCATTATATCCCCCCATGCCCTTTGTTTCATTCCCTTTCCCCCCATACCCCCTGTATTATTATATCCCCCCTGATGCCCCTTGTTTCATTACCCTCCCCCCCCCCCCGATGCCCCCTGTGTCATTCCCCTCCTCCCTGTGTCATTATATTTCAGCCCACCTCTCCTGTACCACATTATTCACTTATTTACCAAACCCCCCTCCCCTCTCTGATCCCCTGCTACCTGTCCTCCGCCCCCACGTGTGCTCTGGCAGGCTCAGGGGCTCGGCGGTTGCTGCTGGACCGCATCCTCAGTCCGGACGGAGGCTTGTGCGATGAGTGACGTCATCGCATTCACCTACGCTGGGAAGCATACAGCTGCAGTCTATAGGAGTTTAGTTCCGGGGCAAAATTGATTGCCCCGTTATATGTGAATTCCTTAGGTATTTAGCCCTGCTTGCCCTAAGCAGGGCTAAATGCCTGAAGAATTCACCTGCCCGGCGCCCGGAACTGCATGTCCTGGGCATCGGGCGATATAATTTCCACAACCCTGGAAGTGTATTGTCTATAAATTCATGCAGAATTTTCAAGCAGAATTTAGCGCAGAATGCAGTGTGTATCCGGCCTTATCCGCAGCCACATGGGACTCCTGCTCTTCTGCTGTAATACTACTACTTCCATCATGGAACAGAGTCTGTTCCATGGTGGGAATAGTAGTATAGGGGCTGAGGGATTGATCGCATCGGGTTTCACTTCTGAGACCTGATGCGATCAAAAGTTAATAACCAGGGCAGCAGACAGCATGCCAGCCACACCGCTCCCCAGCAATGCATATTTTTTACTGTGAAAACTTGATATTTAAAGACCCTGCTGGGAACCCTGAATGGTTGGCTCCAGGTAGCCATTCATGGCTCCCAGTGGGGTTTTTAAAATTCTATAGTGTGGATACAGTTTTTAATATAGATGACCGGCCGAGGATTGCAGCGCGATGCCGCCAGCTTCCCCTACAGGAGCCATCTCTCCTACTACAGCTCCCATTATGGACAGTGTCTTACTCATCTTTGTCTCTTATAAATATCTTAGAACTTAAAACCTTAATGGAATTATCCTGTAAAAAGGTTTTCCCTGAATTCTGTACTCAGCACTGTACTCGGCTATCTCTGGCAGTTCCTATAGGGAGTGGCAATGACCATGCCCAACCACCGTTTCCTTATCAGAGGAGACTTGGTTCCCTGTTCTTGAGGTACCACAATCCGGAGGATAAGGGACAGCTAGTATTCATGGGCAAACCCCTTTTATAATAAAATTGATATACAAAAAACATCTAAAGCAGGATGGTTGTGTAAAATCATGTATTTGCATTTTTTTGTTACAGGGTTATGCCAAATATTCTGTTTTGTTCTATGGTTTCTACAATAACCAACGTACAATTGGGTGGCTAAAGTTCCGACTACCGCTTTCCTATTTCTTGGTGGGGGTTGGTGTCTTTGGATACAGCCTGATGGTAGTTATTAGAACGTAAGTAGTACAACACATTACATGAACACAATAAATAAACAGGTGTTTTTGAGATCTGGGGAGATTGGAGGCCATGTCAACACCTTGAACTCTGTACCATGTTCCCCAAAACATTCCTGAACAATTTTTGCAGTGTAGCAGAGTGCATTATCCTACAGAAGAACATACTGCCATTAGATAAGTCCATTTGCAACAATGTTTAAGTAGGGTGGTACATGTCATAGCAACAACTACATGAATGCCAAGACCCACCCAATGTTTCCAAACACAGCATTGCTCAGACTTCCACACTGTCTCTGCAGGCTTACCATCTTCCATATTTTTTTCCAAAATGTCAAAATCGTATTTTTGTTTTCCAGTTTTCCCCAACAAATATAGTTTTTTTCATCAAATACTTTTTGGTAAAATGAAAGGTGTCATTGGCCCTATGGAAGGAAAAATAAAAAAGATATGTCTCCTAAAAGCTAAAATGTAAATTGGCTGTGTCCTCAAGGCCATAACCTGCTGTGTCCTTAAGGTGATACATTGATTTTTTTTGCATTCCAAGTATTCCATTTTCAGGGAAAAATATTTCCAACTAAAGGATTATACAGTGTTTGCAATCCATACAGTTATTGCCATAACATTTTCTCATCTGCTTGCTTTTTTAGCAGCTGGCAGCCTTCCTTAGCTGGTTACTTTACTGTATTAGGTACCTGTGTTGGCTTTATTACATTTTCAGGGTCAGAAAATGATGCAGTTATTTAATTGAATAAAAAAACTTCTGCACTATCCGTTTAAAGGGGTTGACATATGATCTGGTGTGACGTGCCTATACCAAGACTTACAGAATGGCCTGTAAGTAACGCAGCAATACCCACAACATTTAGACAGACAACACTGTGCTTTGCAAATACTTTACCTCTAGTGACTACAAAAGCTCAAAAAATCTAATAAAAAGTAGGCAGATTATCTTACCATTATAAAAAAAATGTAAAATAAAAGAACAGAAAATAATATACACAATAACTGTGTACTATATGTTGTACAGGACAAACAGTCAAGATGCCAATGTTTTCTTATTTTGCTTGTAATACGTTCAACAAATGAGCTTCTGTATATTGAGTTAGGAAAACAAACCTTGTATTCTCAGATTTTCTGTTCCCATCATATAGTAATAAGTCCCTATTTTAATTAATAATCCATGCTAAGAACCTTGAGAGGGTCATCTCATTATATTGTCTTGCCTGTGATGCTCAACAAGTTCAAAAGCCTGTTACAAAAACTCATTAAAATTACTATTTATCCTGAATCATAAAAATTGGTCATAAAGAGAGGGACTGATACACAGGGCTGCCATCAGAAATTTTGGGGCCCCTTACACAGTTCAAGGCTTGGACCCCCTAACCCCGGGGTGCGCCCCCTAGAGTCCGCCCCCCAGGGCCCACCCGCTATCTTCTCCATGGTCTATGAGAAAAAATATTTTAAAAGACAAGACAAGAAAATCACAAGCCCTTTATTTCAGTGAGGCAGGAAGGAGAAAATATTACCATACATATTACCACCATACTGTTACTGACCAAATCCTGTATACTGGGACCATTATTACCAATAATACCATTATACAAGGAGGAATATCATCACCATACATATTACCACCATACAATTACTGATCAAATCCCCTATACTGATACCAATATTACCAATAATACCAGTACACAAGGGAGAATAATACCACTGTACCATGACCACTACCATTACCCCCACAAAGTGACTGTATACGAATCACTGAACACAGACCCATACAAAGCATATAAAGTGGTGACCCTGGTTCTACACAGATGCTGCAGACTATATAAGTGCAGTTACATCTACTGACTCACAAGAGGCATCTTCTTGGAATCGTTCTCTTTCCTTTCCTTCTCTGTCTTGCTCAGACCATCATTAAATCTTCTTACAACCATGACTCATCTCTACAGAATCTGAGAGACAACAAACATATTAGGCTCTGCACTTTTTCAGCACATTACCCACATGTTCCCTACCCTCAGTGCCCAAAAAATGCCCTCTTGGTGCCCTGCATAGTATGAGGGAGTAGTTAAGTGTGTTGGGGGGAAAGGGTAGGGGGACTGGGTGGTGGTGGGTAGGTAATTTTTCCTCCCCTATTAGGTAGTGCCCCCCCTAGGTAATTAGCAAATTTCCCCTATAGTAGGTTGGTTATGCCCCCAGTGGGTAGTGCCCCTAGATATGCAATGCTCCCAGAAGATAGTAGATAATGCCCCCAGTAGATACTGCTACCCAGGTGGGTAATGCCCCTAGTAGGTACTTCCCTCAGTAGGTACCGCCCTCAGGTAGGTAATGCTCTCAGTAGATAGTGCACCCAGGTAGGTCATGCCTCCAGTAGGTATTTCCCCCAGGTATGTCATGTCCCCCAGTAGATAGTGCCCTCAGTAAATAGGGACCTCCCCTGTGCTGATTTCTGTGCTTTTTGTGAGTAGGAGGAGGGCTTAGATTTGGGGTTAGTGGCTAGCTGCAGGCTCCCTTTCTGGACCGCCATCTAAGTAGGCTGAAGATAGATTTTAAAAAAAGTACTGGCAGCTGTGGGCCTTTCTTAGTCCCAGGCATCAGGCTGTGCCCAGGTGCCTGACCTTTCAGTCTGCCCCTGGATACTGTATAAGATAGTTATGAGATAGATAGATAATCCAAGAAATCTGCAGCACACAGAAGTTCAGTGCAAATAGCAAGGTGTTTATTCCATTTCCAGTGCAGCGTGAGGCTGCTGAAACGTAGCACTTTTTTTTTTGCTCTGGAAATGGAATGAACATCTTGCTATTTGCACTGAACTTCTGTGTGCTGCAGATTTCTTGGATTTTCTTGATGATTTGAGACTCTAACCAGGGCTCATATATCTGCAGGCACCTTCATTCTTTCTTTTATTACTCTTAGTAGCTATGCTGTTCTTCTGGTTTCTATTAGATAGATAGATAGATAGATAGATCAGTGTTCCCCAACCAGGGTGCTTATAGCTGTTGCAATACTACAACTCCCAGCATGCCCACACAGCCAAAAGACGTGCTAGGAGTTGTAGTTTTGCAGCTGGGGGCACCCTGGTTGTCCTTTTACCTCCCACTGACCCCCAAAACTGTAACATGCCCCTTTACCCCTCAGAAAGTAACTTACTCTTATGAATGGCCCCAGCAATGGGCAGGGGAATGCTTTATGTTCCCGCTGGCTGTCAGAATATGCTGTGGAGCAGGAAGAAAAGCACCCAACATCCCCACCAATAGGACTGCACGCAATGGAGCATGGGGGAGGAGCGTGTCTCTCTGCTTTCTCCCAGAGAGTCAGCGCGGCCATGGCCCCTGCAATGTTATTAAAGGGCCAGCAGGCTGAATGTTTTAAAACAAAAAAATTAAGCTAAATGGTGCTGGTAGCCGTGGTCCCCTCTCAGACTCCAGTGCCCCTTCTGTTCTGCGGCTGTTGCAGGGGGGTGCAGCGGGGCTGTACCCCCCTGACGGCAGCCCTGCTGATGCATGGGGGCTAATAGTCCTTGTAATAGAGCAACAGACTATAGCAGTGGTTGTTGGTTTCCTCTAGCTACTTACCTCTTGCCAGACAAATATACACATATTGCCCCTCCCAAATAACTAAATATAATTTAGCAAAACTTGGCACTATAGGGTGCACAACCTTTGTGCCAGTATACCAAGTGTACCTCTTGTCCACTAAATGAAAAATGGATAAAAAAAAAACAACTAAATTGAAACTTTATCAACATCTCAGTTTTTTTTTTTTTTTATATATCTCCATTTAGTATATATGGTAGGGGGAAAAAAAACGATGCATTGATAGATGTTACCCCTTGTATTTTAGTAAAACATTGTCATTAAAGTAGTGAAGATTAGTGGAGGCCCCTGGGCATAGAATTTGATAAACTCCCCCTTCATCTCGTATTGTTTCATTTAGTAGTTATTACATCACATTAATACCAGTTCCAGCTAAATCTTTTACCCTAGGTAAACCTCTGATCGATGCCCATCTTTCACAGATTCTTGATTTGTCAGCAGGTATTCTAACAGTTGTGCTTAGCTAAATGATCTGTAATCGGTACCATTACCCATTGGACCATTACCTTCTGACTTGATTAGGCTCTGTTCACATGTACATGGCCGGTGGTTGATACCATAGGTCTTGGGCTGTACACAAAACTTGGGCCCCCACTGTAACTAAAACAGCTTTACCATGCTGAATAAATAACAGTGGATGAGCCAGTCACCAACCATTATCTGTGCATGGAGCATAAGGAGACACTGCTGAAACGGAGGAGGGGTGGGGTGCATGGGGAGACTGAATGTGACTCCCATTTTCAGTCAAATAAGTTAGAATCTAAGGCTCTCATGTAAACAGAGTCTTATTGTGGATTGATGTGGACCTCTTTTTCTACTGAGAGATTCATTTAATATGAATTAGGAGTAAATTTGTTTTGTTTTATATTCATATAAAGTACCATTATCAGGCTATGAACACATAATTTATGACTATAAAATGACCCATAAAAGAAACGGTTTGGAGCCTGGTTGGTATTTAGTACTTATTTTTTGAAGGTTTATTGAAGAAGACATTTTATGCCTCAAGTGCTGGGCAAATGTTTCTTCTAAGGTTCGTTTGATGGGGCCGCAGCACTCCGAGAGGTTAATGGCAGTGTATGTGGAGAGCTGGATTTGTTTTTACTTTCTGTGATTATAAAATCAGCATTTTCTTCTCTAACATTTTCCTATTATTCCCCAAAGACCTCATTTACAGTGACACCACAGGCAAAGTAAATGCCATTCATATATGAATTATTTATATCCATTCATAATGTTATTTTCTGGCTTCTATATAATTGTTTTCTGTTATCCTAACTTATAAGCTATTAGCATGAGTAAAAGGGCAAGTGTGTTCTCGCAGGCAATATCAGTAATGGCTGGCTATTACTTTTGCTGTATAAAAAATTTGCCTCAGGAGTTTAATTAAATGTATATGTTCCTAAATTAAATGACCCAGCTTATTGTAGAAAACATCGCACTTACCAATGACTTAATAAGCTTTAAAATTTTATATCTTCCCTTGCTACCCCTAACTTCTAAGCCCTGTGGTGACACGGCAGCCAAAACTTAGGATAAACTTACCCCAGTACTCTTGTAGGCATGTAAATAAGGCTGATAAAGGTTACGCCCATCCGACTATTCAGGGAACAGTCCAAATAGTCAACCAGACATTCAGTAAATATAAAGTTTGAAAGAAGACGATGTTGTAACATTTCAAAATGTAGCAATAATGAAAAAGAGTTCAATGCAGTAAAAAATAAAACTAAATAAATATTATTTTGCAAAAGTATATGTAAATATATATATATATGTGTATATATATATATATATATATATATATAATATGTGTGTGTTTGTGTATTGCTTCAATCATAAAGCCCATAAAATAAAGTAAATACACTATTTAACTGGACGGTAAACGATGTTATAAATGTTATTTTTCAAACCCCCATCCCTATTCATAAAAAAAAAAATAATAAAAGTTAATCATGAAATTTATATGTACCCCATAATGGTTCTATTAAAAAATATGAGTCATCCTCCTAAAAACAAGCCCACATACAGCTTCAGCAAATGGAAAAATAAAAAAAATGTAGTACTCTTGTATTGTGGTTAAACAAAAAGCAATACATTTCTCTAAAAGTCTTTTCATTGTACAAAGGTAGTGAAATAGAAAAGCTTGAGAGGATCACCCCATCCACAAAAGATCGCTTTTCAATGCAATTTTGAGTGGTCTTCTCAAAGAGATTTCACTGTTCATACTGACCCATAGAATAAAGATAATGGGCCTCATTTACTAAGCTGAAACCGACCGTTTTTTGTCCAACAAACCCGACATTGCACTGTGAAAAGCTGGAAAAGGGGGTGTGGTCTTTTGCAAAGGGGGCGTGCTCTGTCCAAAAAGGGGCATGGTTTCACAACCCGACCGATTTACTATTGAATCCACAGAAAATCCTGTGGGTAAATGGCTTAAAATTTCCACCTAGAAAAAGCTGGTCAGAAAATGTTCCTGACTTTTCCCAATAGTAAATAGAGAGGAATCCTGCAAGTCTGAAACAACTTTTCCCACTAGTAAAAACCCGACACTCTTAGTAAATGAGGCCCAATGTCATTTATGCCCCATGTTGAACTGCATTCAATTTTGTTATTTTTATCCACCTTCCCAGAAAGAGTAAATAAAAGTTTATATTTTATATCAAACTTCTAATGGTCTTCTTAAAAAATAGAACTCATCCTGCAGAAAACTAGCCCTCATACAGCAAAGTTGAGAGAAAAAAGTTAATTCTTATAGAATACTACAATAAAAAAATAAATTAAATAGATTAATAATAATTAATAATAAATAAATAATTAAATAGCATACTCCGTTAAGCCGAAACATGCAAGGCCATCAAGGGCATATTATGCTAAGAGATATAATGTTGACACTTGATTGTAGAAGTATAAGTACGGTACTCCAACATTTTAGTGCCTTTGTTTAAAGGAGTTATCTAGTAAAAACCTTTTTTTTTATATATCAACTGGCTCCAGAAAGTTAAACAGATTTGTACATTACTTCTATTAAAAAATCTTAATCCTTTCAGTACTTATGAGCTTCCGAAGTTAAGGTTGTTCTTTTCTGTCTAAGTGCTCTCTGATGACACGTGTCTCGGGAACTGCCCAGTTTAGAAGAGGTTTGCTGTGGGGATTTGCTTCTAAATGAGACACGTGTCATCAGAGAGCACTTAGACAGAAAAGAACAACCTTAACTTCAGAAGCTCATAAATACTGAAAGGATTAAGATTTTTTAATAGAAGTAATTTACAAATCTGTTTAACTTTCTGGAGCCAGTTGATATATATATATATATATATATATAAAAAAAAAAATTTCCTGGATAACCCCTTTAACCCCTTAAGGACGCAGGACGTAAATGTACGTCCTGGTGAGGTGGTACTTAACGCACCAGGACGTACATTTACGTCCTAAGCATAACCGCGGGCATCGGAGCGATGCCCGTGTCATGCGTGGCTGATCCCGGCTGCTGATCGCAGCCAGGGACCCGCCGGCAATGGCCGACGCCCGCGATCTCGCGGGCGTCCGCCATTAACCCCTCAGGTGCCGGGATCAATACAGATCCCGGCATCTGCGGCAGTTCGCCATTTAAATGAACGATCGGATCGCCCGCAGCGCTGCTGCGGGGATCCGATCATTCATAACGCCGCACGGAGGTCCCCTCACCTTCCTCCGTGCGGCTCCCGGCGTCTCCTGCTCTGGTCTGTGATCGAGCAGACCAGAGCAGGAGATGACCGATAATACTGATCTGTTCTATGTCCTATACATAGAACAGATCAGTATTAGCAATCATGGTATTGCTATGAATAGTCCCCTATGGGGACTATTCAAGTGTAAAAAAAAATGTAAAAAAATGTAAAAGTTAAAGTAAAAAAAAAGTGAAAAATCCCCTCCCCCAATAAAAAAGTAAAACGTCAGTTTTTTCCTATTTTACCCCCAAAAAGCGTAAAAAACATTTTTTATAGACATATTTGGTATCGCCGCGTGCGTAAATGTCCGAACTATTAAAATAAAATGTTAATGATCCCGTACGGTGAACGGCGTGAACGAAAAAAAATTAAAAAAGTCCAAAATTCCTACTTTTTTAATACATTTTATTAAAAAAAAAATTATAAAAAATGTATTAAAAGTTTTTTATATGCAAATGTGGTATCAAAAAAAAGTACAGATCATGGCGCAAAAAATGAGCCCCCATACCGCCACTTATACGGAAAAATAAAAAAGTTAGAGGTCATCAAAATAAAGGGATTATAAACGTACTAATTTGGTTAAAAAGTTTGTGATTTTTTTTAATCGCAACAATAATATAAAAGTATATAATAATGGGTATCATTTTAATCGTATTGACCCTCAAAATAAAGAACACATGTCATTTTTACCATAAATTGTACGGCGTGAAAACAAAACCTTCCAAAATTAGCAAAATTGCGTTTTTCGTTTTAATTTCCCCACAAAAATAGTGTTTTTTGGTTGCGCCATACATTTTATGATAAAATGAGTGATGTCATTACAAAGGACAACTGGTCGCGCAAAAAACAAGCCCTCATACTAGTCTGTGGATGAAAATATAAAAGAGTTATGATTTTTAGAAGGCGAGGAGGAAAAAATGAAAACGTAAAAATTAAATTGTCTGAGTCCTTAAGGCCAAAATGGGCTGAGTCCTTAAGGGGTTAAAGGCTATTATTAAATTTTTTCCATTAATCAGTTATGATGAATAATTATTTATGCTTCCAACATATTCTACAGAGAATGAGCTCAAAATGTAAAAAAAAACTTTTCTTTGGCACTGCGGCTCCAATTAAATTATCAGTATATTGTTCGGAGCGTGGGTGGTAACTAGACAGGAAATCTATGCTAGTGCTGGTTTTGAAGCTGTGTTTCTACAGTTCATTTTCCTAAAAGCTAAGCTTTGTTGAGTTCTCAATAACTTATAGCCCATTGACTTATTATAGCACAGAGTGTCCTTTTCCTACAGTTTTCATTAACTGACTTTCTCATCGCTAAGTAGAAACCTGGACCGCAATGTCTGTAAATGTACCAAATATATCTTGTTTGTCATATCCTCCAATTGTTACGTCAATCTATGAATATTTTAATAGAATTGGAAAGCATAATGTCTGCTGCAGGATGTGAATTATTTGTTTAGAAATAATAGTTTGCGGTCTTATTGTAGCAATTGTAGACATCTCATACTTAGAAATACTTTCTTGCTAAAAGGCTTAGAGTACTTTATGTTACGCACAGTCCTTACTTTCTTATTTAATTTAATAAAAAATGTATTTGATAAATAAATCACAACAATTGATTAATAGAATAACATGAGACAGAACAGAAATATTCCAGCGAAAAAATACATGAGGAATGCTAAATATGACATTCTAGCTGCCTATAGCTACCGCTCTTATAATAGGGTTATCATTCTTACTTACACTTTGATGTTTTGTCTTCCAGGATGGCAAGTAACGCTAATGAAAATACAAATGATGGAGATGACGGGAATTTTAATTTCAGCTTTAAAATGTTTACTAGCTGGGATTACTTAATAGGAAACCCGGAGACAGCGGATAACAAATTTGCATCCATAACTACCAGCTTCAAGGTAAAAACAAAACAAAAGTCTATTAATCTGGATGCTTAAGGGCAGTATTAATTGACATCAATACAGAACATAATTCACGTTTCTTCATTAGTGTAAATGAAGCCAACAATTCACGGTTACAATCAATTTTTATTGTCAGTTTACCTATTTTTCAGTACAAAGACTCATGTGAACGGAAAAGTAATTAAGGTATTAGAGATGAGAGTTTAGAACACCAGAGAATAGGAATTTACATGGAGGAACATTTTAAATAAAACAAGTGTATGTTTTCTGAACAGCTAGGAAGTTTCATATAGAAAAAAAATATTTTTATAAATTTGTTGCCTGTATAACACCACCCCTTCTCAAATGCTTTAGGAAGGATGTTAAAAAATGTATTCCTGTTTTTCTAAGTTGACCTCCATCATATATTGTTTTCTCTGATGTTGAACATTAGAGTAGTTAAACAATGTGGGCTGACCAAACTAAGGGTCCTTTTTACATGTATCGATAACTGTCAAATACAAGCGCCAATGAGCATGTCAATAGGCACTCAATGGATAAGCACACAATAGGCACTCAATGGATAAGCACACAATAGGCACTCAATGGATGAGCACACAATAGGCACTCAATGGATGAGCACACAATAGGCACTCAATGGATGAGCACACAATAGGCACTCAATGGATGAGCACACAATAGGCACTCAATGGATGAGCACACAATAGGCACTCAATGGATGAGCACACAATAGGCACTCAATGGATGAGCACACAATAGGCACTCAATGGATGAGCACACAATAGGCACTCAATGGATGAGCACACAATAGGCACTCAATGGATGAGCACACAAACTAATGTGAATATTTGTCCCATGTAAAAAGGTCTTAAGACTCTATAATCAGTCTGTGGATAGGTTGAAGACAACCCTTATGGGCCTAACACAATGACTAACACCTACTGTTACAAAGCAGTACCTGTACCTACTGTTACACAGCAGTAAATACATGGGACACCAAGCTAAATTAAAACTTATTTAGAGGTTTCCGGTTCATTAACGTTGATGGCTTATTCTTAGGATAGATGCGAAATATCTAGCCCTTTTGCGTAAACCTTAACTAAATAACCCCCCTTCCAATAAAAAAACACTCTTTATTGCACTGAATTACAAACAAAGAGATACTATTAATAACCACTAGGTGTCGGTGTACTACTTAACACCTAGCTATCACATTGGTGCTTATTTGTGAATGGATCAGTTCCCAAGTTTTTTAAAGGGCATTCTTTGTTCCATTGTAACATGTATTATTCTAAACTGCTATTAATAATAATAATATCCCCTAACTTTATCTGCTACTAGTAAGTTATATAAAGGCTTCTGCCTATTGCAGATAATAACCAATATTGGGCTGCCTGGTAAACAACAAAATGACTGCAACCCTAGTTGGAGCACAGCAGTCTGTTCAATCTTCTGATTGGTGGGAGTCTGATATTTGTGGCCTATTATTAGGATATCAATGTCTCAGAAAACCCCTTTAACATTCCACACACTTCTTTATGAGTTACCTTGGTCTTCAAGGTACCTGCTGCAGGTTGATAGTGTGGTGGCCTAGTACAGCTGTGCCAGCTGCTATGCCAAACTTATTTCAGGTGGCTGTAGCCTTTTAGGGTTTGATGGAGAGTCAATTATGTGTCTGAAGTGCTGGTGGTCTATATATATATGTGTTATCACATTGCCTATGCATATTCTTATTTCTGCAGTAAAGCATGCAGAGTACAAAGTGAGGTTTGCAAAATCTAGGATTCATTGCCTTTGCAAAAGTGTGTTTTGTCACATGTTCAACTTCTGTCCAATTGTTTTTTAACTCAATCCCCTTTCCCAGGGTAGGAGGTGGAACCAATTCTCTAAACAGTTCATGCTCTGCAGTCACTACATGAGGAGGCTGTAAAAGAATGAGCATTAGGTGTGTCTAAAATCAGGCACACCTCATAGAAGAGGCCACCACTACCTATTCCTGTCTTCAATAAATATGCATCCACCCATTAACCCTTTAGGAGTCAGCCCCTGAGGAATAAACCCAAAACTAAGAACCCCCCATTAATATTATAACATTTATTAATAACCTATTAAATGTATAATTTAATACACACCACTTAGTGTCAAACTAGTATTACAACCATAAACACTAGTAATGTGGCATGTGATGAGTAGCTTTAGCTCCTGTGAAAATATTTTTGTCCGAGGATAGACCATCAATATTGAATTCCCAGAAAACCCCTTAAAAGGCTTTGCATGAAAGTTTAGCTTATCTCCATCTTCATTGAAAAATAAAACCAATACAAGAATTCACAATTAACAGCAACATCTGCATGAGAGAATCCCAGCCACACATCCCCCGTTACACAGGCAAATGTGTTGACGGCTGAGAATGTTTTAATCATATAAATGTAATGCAAGTCATGTAAGTCAGTTTACAATGCAAATTACACAGAATATTGGCAAATTTGCTATAGTAAATATGCCCCAGAATATATAAACAATGCTGTATCAGTAGCTTCTATGAGGCAGGGCCTAGTACAACCTTCGGAAAATAAACAATGTTCATGAAACCTTTGCAGTGGGCCACCTAAGTGTTAAAATTGACGTGCTATAAAGGTCCAATGGAATACTTCTTATAGGGGCCATATAATATAATTACCAAATATAATTAGTAACTGTCACATTCACTCTTCACCCCATGAACATGGATGAAGTAATTACAACATGGTTCACGGGGCTTCATTACACCTCTTAAGGCCTCTAGTTTAATATGGAGGCTCTAAGAGTTTTTTTGACTTTCATATCTCTTATAATACATAGTTAAAAATCCTACTACTTTGTTGTATCACACAATGTTGGCAGCACAAAAAGTCTTTAAAGGGGTACTCCAGTGGAAAACAAAGGTTTTCAAATCAACTGGCGCCAGATAGTTATACAGATTTGTAAATTATTCTATTAAAAAAATCTTAATTCCTCCAGTACTTATCAGCTGCTGTATGCTCTAGAGGAAGTTGTGTAGTCCTTTCCAGTCTGACCACAGTGATCTCTGTTGACACCTCTCTGCAACTGTCCAGAGCAGGAGCAAATCTTCATAGCAAACCTCTCCTGCTCTATACAGTTCCTGACACGGACAGAAGTGGCAGCAGAGAGCACTGTGGACAAGCTGGAAAGAACTGCCCAACTTCCTCTGGAGCATACAGCAGCTGATAAATACTGGAAGCATATATTTTATTTATATATATATATATATATATATATATATATATATATATATACGCTTGGAGCGGCAGCGGGGGTCGTGACGTCACGTCATGCCCCCCCTCAACACAAGTCTATGAGAGGGGGTGTGACAGCTGCCACGCCCCCTCCCATAGACTTGCATTTAGGGGACATGACGTGACATCACGAGGGAAGTGGCCATGACGTCATGACCCCCGCCGTCCTCACCCAGCATTCTAAACAAACGTCGGGTGCTACACAGAGATCGCGGGGATCCCAGCTGCCGGACCCCTGCCATCAGACATCTTATCCCCTATGCTTTGGATAGGGGATAAGCTGTCTAGGTGTGGAATCCCCCTTTAACTTTCTGGCACTAGTTACATTTGGAAACATTTGTTTTCCACTGGAGTACTGCTTAAAAGAAGATGATTCAAAAGCACCTTCAAGGTGCAGTAAATCCCAAAAATGTGAACATCTTCAATGCATCCTGTTATTTTCTGGGGGTCCATAGGGGTGATGTTTCTGAATTTTCTTTTTCGGGTTTAAAAGTGGTCAGACGGACTGAGAGCACTCCATGACAGGGAAGTCTTTTGGTTTAACCTGCTGAATTGTTCTCAGCCAAGGGCCCTGAATAGTAGGATGAACTTAACCTATCAATATAAATTTGTTTTCTCTTTTGGTGCCTTATTTTCACATTGCAGATACAAGAGTATACTAAAAGTTTTGTTCTCTGCTATGGATTGTAAAAGTGATTTATTCCTGGTGTGTTAGGGGTGGAGAAGTGACATGCTCCCCCCTCCCTATGTTCACCTAAGTCACCTAAGTTTGTAAATTGTATCTACATGTGATTAAGAGTCGAAGGACTCAAAACGTGTCCTTCTGAGCATTCCCAGGGATGCTTTTGTGATTTTATTCATTTGTTATACACTATTTTAGGGATCCTCAATGAAGAAGAATTTTACATCCAACAAGTGCTGGCCTTTTGGATTAATGTGATCATGTATGAAGTCTAAATCATATAGTACTGAATCCTTACATAGGGTTATTTTTTGTTGTCACAGTGTATGATTGTTAATGTTCTTTCCAAGAGATAATGATTTATGTACTTTGTTCTGTATTATGTCTTTTTCCCTTCAGGAATCTATTGTAGATGAAGAGGAAAGCCATAAGGATGAAAACATTCATCTTACTAGATTCCTCCGGGTCTTGGCCAATGTAATGATAATTTGCTGCTTGTGTGGCAGTGGTTATCTTATCTACTTTGTTGTTAAACGCTCACAGACATTTTCTAAGATGCAGAATGTTGGCTGGTATGAAAGAAATGAGGTAATAAAACATTTTGTTAAATAAGCTGGAATGGTATGATAATAATATAAAAACTCCATCATTTATGGTTAGCCATCTCAGGATACAGATTATTGTGGCCTTTAGGAAAAAAAATTTTGTTAGTGTTTTCATCATCGCCAATAAAAGAGAAAGCTCTTAACTGTATGCGTGTCCTAAGAATGCGCTTGCAGTTGGAAGTGGAACTCACATAGCTAACTCCCTTTTCTCGGTGATAGTGACCACTAGTTATGCCATCCCCTGGCAGGGTGTTCTGTGGAAACCTAGGCATATGACTACCTCAATCTACCCATTGTCCCAGCCCAGTTCCTACCCCAGAGCTTGATTAATAGCCTAGACTACTTGGTACTGCTCTACTCTACTTTGTCCTCCATGCTGCTGCTTCTTTTAGGCATTAACTATAAAGAGATAGAAGATTAGGATCCGCTCTTGTGTGTGTATGGCAGACATCACAGACATTAAGCACCACTATCCAGCTCAAGGACAACTGAAAACTACAGATGAAGCATGAAGAACAATTGCATTTACAAGTTACACATTCTATAGTGCTACTTCTTATGTACACACATGACAGCATATTCTGAAAAGTTACCTGAAATGACAGCCTGCTTTAAGGATTCTGCAATTTTTTTTAGTATTTTTTTTTATAAATGCATTCAGAAATGTTTAACTTTATTATTATTGTATAATTGTTTGTTTATTGCCAGATGAGCTATATATTTTTAGTTTTGAGTTATTTTTGTGGTTCATATAATTTATTGAACAAATTGTACACATCTGTTAGGGAAACGAAAAAACAGCTGTTCTTTCATTGTGCTTTGGAATTCATTTTTAGAGTGTTCACCACACACAGTATTATTAATAAAAATTTTCAGGTCATAGAGATAACAGATTTTTTTATGCTTTACAGCTTTATCACAATAAAAATATTATTATTTCTTTTTAATCATTTATTTTTCTGTGACCACATTTTAAGAGCCTTAACTTATTTTTGTATTTCAATGTATTATACCTGGCTGTTACTTTTAAAGATAGTATATTAAATTGTGCCAAATTGTACATGCAAACAAAGAAAAATTCAGCCAGCTCACCGCTTATAGTAGTCCAATCTGCGAGCACCCGGAAGCAGGGACTAGGCCGAGCCGTTTCATCGGTATCAGATGAACACAAGTGAAGCAAAAGGGTGTCCAGCTCCCAAACAATTAAAAGTTCAAACTTTAATGGTCCATATCAAAAATGCTTAAAGAAAAACACCCAGTGAGATGCGTTTCGAACCACAAGGTCCTTAATCATGACAGTGGAGGATACTATGCACAGACCTTATATACCCTAGATTCAGATGCACATGTTTGCCAGGAACCTCCCATACACCATCTGAAAGTTGGAGTCTGCACTCACTTCCTGGGAGGGACCAGCACAGCCAGGTAAGTTAACCCATTCATGTAAAAAAAAAAATCATTAGATATTGATAAACAAAACATGGAATAAACGGCAAACCAATAGCAAAGAACCAGAATCTAACTAATCATCATTGTTAATAACAATAATACAGTAAAATGTTAAATAAAAATTTTCAGTAGAAATATGACAGGTCATTGCAAAGATTTCTTTGCTATTGGTTTGACGTTTATTCCATGTTTTGTTTATCAATATATAATGATTTTTTTTTTTTTTACATTAATGGTTTAACTTACCTGGCCGTGTTGGTCCCTCCCAGGAAGTGAGGTCAGACTCCAACTTCCAGATGGTGTATGAGAGGTTCCCAGCAAACATGTGCATCTGAATCTAGGGTATATAAGGTCTGTGCATAGTATCCTCCACTGCCATGATTAAGGACCTTATGGTCCAAAACGCGTCGGTGTATGGGGTTTTCATATTCTCACTGGGTGTTTTTCTTTAAGTGTTTTTAATATGGACCATTGAAGTTTGAACTTTTAATCTAATCGTTTGAGAGCTGGACACCATTTTGCTTCACTTGTGTTCTTCTTGTACATGAGAGAGCTGGGGGCCATTGTTAGGCCTCTGGATATCTTTACAACCGATTGGCACCCTGCAATGGCATCATGGTAGTAGAGAGGAACCCCGAACTGTAAAACCACTTAATAATGACCATAATGACCATAGCATCTAGAAGACTGATCAGCAGGGCTAAATTTTTTTGTAACTTGGCAATTTCCATCCCTTAGAAAGGGTTTGTTGGCCTCAGCCTATTTACAGTGCCAACACCAACCATCCCTAAGCTTTAATAGTACAGCTGTCCATGGAAATGGCTAGAAATTTGAAGCATACTGTCATGGTGCAGGGTAGCAATGTACTCAATTATCATCTACATCAATATCTTTATCTAGCTTACTTATAGAAACACTAGGCAAAACATATGCACTGGTTAGGCAAGTGTAGGGTGCAAGTGGGCAGTGCACAACATATAGATTTTCTCTTTGGTGATGTTTTTCAATCTTTGTGTTATGCACAGCGTTTGCCCTTTAATTTAACTTGAACATATAAAGTAATATTAGAAAACTAGAAGTTACATTTACAAAATCTCCTCTGCTAAGTCTCCTTTAAGAATTGTCATCTCAGTATTTTAACGTGCTTCTTTCCTGTGATTATTTTGCAGGTTGAGATAGTGATGTCTTTGCTTGGAATGTTCTGCCCCCCACTTTTTGAAACAATTGCAAACTTAGAAGATTACCATCCTCGGGTGGCATTGAAGTGGCAGTTAGGAAGAATATTTGCTTTGTTTCTTGGCAATCTATATACATTCTTGCTGGCTTTGATGGATGATGTTAATGAGAAAGTAAGAACTGAAGAACCCGCTACTCAAACAGCTGATTATACATACATGCATCAGACAGTATCTAAAACCATTGTTATGTTTCATTTTGTGGCAGCTAGCTCAAGAGGAAGCCATAAAGAATATTACTTATTGGACTTTATACAACTACTACAATTCAAGTACCAACATAAATGGAACAGACACCACACCACCGCCACTACATCCTGCTGATGTCCCTAGGGGTCCCTGCTGGGAAACTAATGTTGGAGTTGTAAGTATAGTTACGGCATTATCCCAACATAATATGCTGTCTATGTTCTCTTTTGATAGCAGTAAACCAGTTCTAATTTCTGGAATTTTTATCCCCCTGTTAAATGTCCCAAAGGCAAATCTGAATTTCTAGTATCTACAGTGAGAGCATGATAAATTGGGTCTGTATTTTTTATAACGCTGATTAGAAAAATAACATTATGATATAATATGTAAGCATAGCCTGAGGTTACATACAGTAGCATGATTATCCATGTTACAGCAACAGAATGTACAGTATTAAATCCAGAAAATTTGTGCAAAAAAAGGAACAGAAAACAACTGTGTTATCTGGGTACCATTATCCACTAAAAAGCATTTTTTTATTTTTTATTAACTGCTGCCAGAAAGTTAAACAGATTTGTAAATTACTTCTTTAAAAAAATCTTAATCCTTCCAGTACTTATCAGCTGCTGTATGATCCACAGGAAGTTTTTTTTAAATGTTTTTATTTATTTTCTGTCTGACCACAGTGCTCTCTGCTGACACCTCTGTCCATGTCAGGAACTGTATAGGTTTGCTATGGGGCTTTGCTCCTACTCTGGACAGTTCCTAAAATCGAAAGAGGTGTCAGCAGAGAGCACTGTCGTCAGAGAGAAAGGAAATTCAAAAAGCATATAGCAGCTGATAAGTACTGGAAGGATTACGAGTTTTTTTTTAAATAGAAGTAATTTACAAATCTTTTTAACTTTCTGACACCAGTTAATTTAAATAAAATAAAATAAAGTTTTCCAGTGGAGTACCCTTTAAGGGCATTCAAGTAAGTCTCTTTACTGTGAGTCCTTATGGCGGCCAGCATCTGTAACTGAACTCCAAGTGGAAATGGTAGAATTACAGCATAGAAATGAAGATCAGCGGAATTTCTCAAAGTATGGACATAGGGCACCATTCTACACATCCATACTTGGATAAGTGATTTCACTTATCCTCCATGCAGCATAAAACCCAGACATTGGACTTTGTGCACCCTGTTGCTGATGTTACAAAGCTGTAGGGCACAGCACATTGACATAGAAGCTTAACGCAAAATGGCAAAAATCCATATTTCTTTATTGCAGACAGGTCTTGAGTAAGCACTAAATCATGCTTATGCCTATGATTAAGAGCTTGCTACTAGAAACCCTGTCTGCCATAAAGAGATAATAACAGACAAGTGTTCTTACCAGCTTCAAGTAGTAAGCTCTTAATCATAGCCTACGTCTATGTTTAAAGGGGATTATGCTTCATTCAATAGATTTTAAATTGGACATAATGACACTAAATAATTCAGTATCTTAACATCTTACTTATTTTATAGAAGAGATTTTCACGATTACAAACTGGGTGGCAAAAATTGAGATTCTGGTAGTGTAAGCTAATTCTTCCGCGTCATAATCAGGCAGCTATTTTAGAGAAAAAAGGTTAAATATTTCTATAAATTTTTTTTTTTTTTCGAAGATTCAAATTTGTTATATATGCAATTAAATAATTTAAAAAAAAATCAATGTCTTATGTTTGAAAATGGTCTGTGCCTTAAAGCTAAAAAGTGATTAAAATAAGCCCAAGGCTAGATAGAGCTTCTTATCAGGATTTCAGGCATATATTTATATTTTTTAATCTGAATTCATCAAATTTGTACCAAGTAGTAATATTATGTCACTACGTACTTGTTATATTTTTATATTATTCTAACTGTCAGACTAAATCCCACCCAGATGATGTCTCATATTCCATTCTGTCGATGCTTGATTCCCAAAATAGGAATTTGTAAGACTGACAGTATCGGACATTCTGGTGACATACGTCACTATCCTAGTAGGAGATTTCCTTCGTGCCTGTTTTGTAAGATTCATGAACTACTGTTGGTGCTGGGACCTGGAAGCTGGGTTTGTAAGTACTTCCACGTCTCAATAATCCTATTTATTTTATTGTAGGTTAAGTTTTTATGCATATGACTTTTTGCTTTTCTTTTGTTTCTTGCTTATTGTACATTTCTTAAAGAATTATTGGAGAAAGGAGAAAATCTTTAGGTCTGCATTACCAATGCTCTTATTTGGCAAATTACATTCACAAGCTAATGTAACAAAACAGTCTTTGCATTGCATAGTTCGATAAACTTACTTCATAAAGAAAATGAGCAGAAAGACTATGCTCTGTCTGATGAAAAAAATATATAGTACAACACTCAATACTGCTGCTAAAACTCAATTAATTACAGGATATCTATTGAAACTAGAAGAAAACAGTGGATTCTATAACAACATGAACATTTTTTAGCTATTTAATTTGTGGATAAATAGCTAAGGCAACCACCAGGAAGAGGCCCATAATACAATAGCAAGCATAGTGAGCATTTTCCTCTGCCGCCCCCCCCCCCCCCCATCCATGTGAAGTCAGAACCCATTCAGTCTCCCTAAACATTTTTTTTGTCTAAAATTAGATTTTAACCCCCCCAAGGACCATGCCCATTTTGGCCTTAATGGGGTACTCCACTGGTTAGCTTTTGGAACATTTAGTTCTGAACTCTGTTCACTCTGTCCACACCTCTAAATGCAAGTCTATGGGAGGGGGCGTGGCAGCCATCACCCCTCCTCCAATATACTTGCATTGAGGGGGGCAGGGCTGACCCCACAGCACGCGGGGAGTGCCCCTTTAAGGACCAGGCCAATTTTGGATTTTTGCACTTTAGTTTTTTCCTAAAAATCATAACACTTTCAATTTTGCACCTAAAGACCCATATAAGGGCTTTTTTATTCTTTTTTTTTTTTTTGCGTAACCAGTGTAACTTTGTAATTACATCAATAATTTCATAGCAAAGTCTACAAGTCTACAGAGAAACCCAAAAAATATATATATATATTTGTGGGGGGAAATTGCAAAAAAAAAAAAATTTGTAACTTTTGGGGGCTTCCGTTTTTACGCAGTACACTTTTCAGTAAAATGACACCTTATCTTGATTCTGTAGGTCCATGCAGTTACAAGAATACCTAATTTATGTAGATTTTATTTAATTTTACTACTACTCATAACTACATGCACCAAAATAAGCATGCTTAAAATTGTCATCTTCTGACCACTTTAACTTTTTAATTTTTTTGCCTACGGGGATGTATGAGGGCAAATTTTTTTGTGCCGTGATCTGTAGTTTTTATCAGTATCATCTATATTTTGATGGTACTTTTTGATTACTTTTTTAAATTTGTTTTATGGTATATGAAGGTACCAAAAATGCGCAGTTTTGGACTATGGTTTTTTTTACATGTACGCCATCGACCGTTCAGTTTAATTAACCTTATATTTTAGTAGTTTGGACATTTACACATGCAGCAGTACCACATATGATTATCTTTATTTTTTATTACATTGTTTTATTTAAAAAATGGGGATTCAAATAGGAAACTATTAACCCCTAATTTAATTAGGAAATTATTAACCCCTAATTTACTTTTACCTTTTTTTTTTGTCCCCATAGAGGGCTATACCATGCAATCTTGCAATTGCATACAGTGTTCAATGCTGAGTTTTGGCTCAATGTTATCGGTGCTCTGCTGCTCTAGCCTGCAGAGCCTGGCCAGAGCTTCAGAGCACCGATCAGATGGTGAGGAGGCAGATAAGGGCCCTCCCGCCATCCATTCAGCTGATCAGGACCTGCGATTTCACCATGGATGTCCCGATATGAGCTAACCAGCACCATTAAATCCGCATTTTAGACACCACAATCAACATGGATTGTGGCATCTAAAGTGTTAATGCCAGGCATCGGCCCAATCGACGGTGTCCGGCATTGACCGTGGGTCCTGGCTGCTGATAGCAACCGGGACCTACCTGGTATGAAGCATGCCCAGCTTGTGAGCACGCTTTAAACCTGGGTTCTCAAACTCAAATTATCTGGGGGCCACTGGAGGTAGTGGCTGGGTGAGGCTGGGCCGCATGCGCCCCTCACATATAATGTCCCCATCATGCGCCCCCCACATTCCCCCTACCCCCGTGTGGTAATAGCATGAGCTGACAGATGATGGGGGTGCTACTGCTGGGGGGGGGGGGGAAGAATTAGGTAGGCCGCAGTTTCCCCACATTAGGAAGGTAGCTGTTTCCCTGCATTAGGTAACATAGTTTCCTCACATTAGTTAGCCGTAGCACAGTTTCCCCACATTAGGTAACCATAGCACAGTTTCCCCACATTAGGTAGCCGTAGAACAGATTCCCAACATTAGGTAGCCCTAGCACAGTTACCCCATATTAGGTAGCCTTAGCACAGATTCCCCACATTAGGTAGCCATATCAGTTTTCCCACATTAGGTAGCCTTAGCACAGATTCCCCACGTTAGGTAGTCTGAGCACAGATTCCCCACATTAGGTAGCCATAGCACAGTTTCCCCACACTAGATAGCCTTAGCACAGATTCCCCACATTAGGTAACCGTAGCACAGATCCCCCACATAGCCATAGCACAGTTACCCCACATTAGGTAGCCTTAGCACATATTCCCCACATTAGGTAGCCTTAGCACAGATTCCCCACATTAGGTAGCCATTGCACAGTTTCCCCACATTAGGTAGCGCAGCACAGTTTTGCCACATTAGGTAGCATTAGCACAGATTTCCCACATTAGGTAGCCTTAGCACAGATTCCCCACATTAGGTAGCCTTAGCAGAGATTCCCCACATTAGGTAGCCATAGCACAGATTCCCCACCTGGACATCACTACGTACATCTGCCTGTGGGGACTTCCTGGCGGAGGTGCGCGTTATAAGTGATGTCATCGCACGCGCTGTCCAGGACATTGGTGTCCCTGCGCGGAGCTTGCGATGACATCACTCACTGCATGCACCTCTGCCAGGAAGTCCCGGCAGGCAGATGTAAGTAGCAGTTTAGTGATGGGGCAAGACTGGTTGCCCCATCATTTGTCCACCGGGTCCCAAGTAGCAGTGTTTGCCGAAGTATGTAAAGTCTTCTGGCATTTAGCCCTACTTGCCCAAAGCAGGGCTAAATGCCTGAAGAAATCACCTGCCGGCACCAGGAACTGAATGTCCCGGGCATCGGGCGATACAAATTCCAGATCACTGATGCGGGCCACAAAATTTCATTCCGTGGGCTGAGAATTTGAGACCCTGGCTTTAAACCCTGGTAACAGGACCAGGGCTGTACACCCTTGGTCCAAAAGGGGTTAAGTATCAAGCTATAGCTGCAGTCCATAGCAACACACTGGGGAGATTCTCAAAAACTTTCAAAGGTCTTTTGTGCTGCTTTGAAAATATGAAAATATGTGAAAATTCGTTTTCGCGCCACTTTTGTTTTTTTTTCACGCTAACATATTTTTTTTTTTGCATCCATATTGGATTTTTTTTGCACCAAAATTGCTCAGTTTGGCACCAAAATCAGTAATTTTGTGTGCAGGTGTGGTGCAGGTGCAGTGACCAATAAAAATAAAAATATATACCGTATATATTTGTTATAACATTTTTCAATAATAATAATAATTTTTTTAATAGTTACTTATATAACACCTTTTCCCAAAAAAAAAAACAAAGAAAAAAAAACAATAAAACTACAACCATTTCTGTAATTTCTACACTATCAAAAAGCTGGTGTGAAATTTTTGATGTAAACCCCTTTTAAAATATCATGTAAAGCAGACAATATACATGGACACGCCCACTTTTACAAAACTGACTTGAACAGTGTAAACCTTGACACAAAGCTCTTTGAAAATGTGGTCGATACTTTTCCAAAATTTTGACCCAAAATTGTTTATTTTTTGCCGCAAAATTCTTTGAGAATCTCCCCCACTTAAATGTAAGCAATCTTGTGGACAAAATCAATCTTATAGAGCTACTAAAAGTCAGAGTGCAGCCCAGGCTTTAAAAGAAGATTTATTAAGAATTACATTTCATGTACCAGTCTTATACTGAAGATAATCCTCATAAAATGTGTCAAATTTATTAGCTCACATTAAGCTCATTATTAGTGCACAATAGCTCATACAGTTGTGGCTAAAACTATTGAGATAGACACAGTTTTAGATTTTCACAAAATTTGCTGCATTCAGTGATCAGACGTTTTAGTTAGTTGTTACATAAAGTGTGGTGTTTTTGTTTGACCATCCATTTTTTGAGGATTAATCACAGGTTTAGTTTCTTAAAAGTATTGAGATCTGGGGAGCTTCTTAGTCATTTTTCTACTGGATGGGATAATACAGACCTCTGCACTATTCCACAATGAGGACCATATACTGACCAGAATATTACGTGGGACCCCAGCCTTAGGGTCTATTTCCACCCGCAGAATTCCCCTGAAATAAAAGCCCAATACCCTTCTATGGGATTCCACACTCCCGTTGAAACTTTGGAAATCCCATTATTCCGCAAGTGGGATTTCTGTAGTGTCGACGGGAGTGCGGAATCCCATAGAAGTGTACTGGGCTTTCATTTTAGGTGGAAATCCACTGTCGGATTCTGCTGGTGGAAATTCTGCCATGTGAATAGACCCTAATACTTCTTTTTACAAGATGGCATCATAAATAATGAAAGTACCCTTAAAAACATCTAGACAATCCAATATTATAAACACTGTTGAAAGCTGGTACTGTTGTGCAAAAGGTTGGCTTTTCAGGAGATTCTGACAGAGATGCCCTTTGTTACACACTAGGATCTGACTGCTTAACTGAATTCCATTCCCTCAGAACAAATGTAGCCAACCTTTGAAAGCATAAGCTATGAAATGACTGTTTTTCCAGGGAATTAATCTATATCTATACTTCTATTTGCCTTGCAGCCTTCCTATGCAGAATTTGATATCAGTGGTAATGTGCTGGGTCTGGTCTTCAATCAAGGAATGATTTGGTAAAATCCTTATTTTTTATTTTGCACTAGCAGAGTACTCAACATTTACCACTCTTCCTACCTTAACCTTGTTGGAGAGGAAAAGCAACAATGACACTTGTCACCATATCCCGACCTCATATTCCATCCTCATATTGCAATCTAATATCTTGTCCTCATATCCCGACCGTCACATATCCCGACCTCATATCCCGTCCTTAGGTAAGGCTGAGCTGTAGTAAGGATATTGTAGGCTGAAAATGGAAGAGGCATGGCTTTGCAGGGTATAGCTTGTAGGAGGGACATGGCTTGCAAGCCGGACAGATACATTCACCCAAAGATGTGGAGCTTGTAGAGTAAGGTGGAGCTGAGCTGAGATAAAGAGATTGTGTTTGAAGGACCTGTGATGTGGGTGTTTCTGACAGAAATGGTTTTTTTGGCTTTGAGCCGAAACCAAAAAAAGAGCCGATAAAAGTAGGGGAGTGGCTTGTGAGAGGGACGTGGCTTGCAAGCTGCACTGACAAACACTCACCAGGAGATGCAGAGCTGAGCTTGTGGGATAAGGTACTGAGAAAGAGAGGGAGAGACACACACACACGCCCCCTCCCATAGACTTGCATTGAGGGGGTGTGGTGTGACATCAAGACCCCCGCAGCCAACACCGAGTTCAGAACAAAATGTTCCAAATGCTGGGGCATTGGAGTACGCCTTTAATAATTACTTATAGAAAAAGCAATTCTTAATTTAAAAAACTAATTATGAACAGTATAAAAAAGTCAGCAGTTTATTACCTTCAGCTGAACTTCTCACCTATTGCCTATTCTTTCAAACAATAGATAAACAAACTGTTCTCATTAAAATCATTTCTA
The DNA here is from genome assembly GCF_029499605.1 of Hyla sarda. Taxonomy (NCBI): domain Eukaryota; kingdom Metazoa; phylum Chordata; class Amphibia; order Anura; family Hylidae; genus Hyla; species Hyla sarda. The sequence goes on from NC_079193.1 coordinate 164,648,189, forward strand.
TGCTTGTTAACTCTCACACTCAATTTTATGAGGTAACCTTGGCTGAACCTTTTAGAAATTCCTAGCTTATCACGTTGCTAGGTTATTTTAAATTTTGGGAAAACAGAACTGATATTCCTAGCTATGATGCTTCTTATCTATATTATTTAATTATTTTCACCAATTATGATTAAAAACATATTTTGTTCTTGTCAGCCTGTAATAAGGAATAAATGCATCTGAGGCAAAAAAAAAAAATTTAAAGGGACCCTGTTAGTTCAGTTATGTTCCCTTTGCGGTGGCAGCAAAACATAGCAACAAACTTGCTCTTTTCATCAAACTGTCTCCCATGCTGAAGTATACAGTAGTTTAGGAGAACTTCCATGTTATCATATGCTCTATTCTGCTTTGTGGGGTTAGCGCCCCCTTCATGAATACGGATAACTCTTTATAGGCGGGACAGATTGTACCAGAACATGTAAGTTTTCCTAGACTACTGTATACTTCAGCATAGGAGACAGACTGCTAGAAGGATCAGGTCTGTTGCTATGTTATGCTTCCCTTACCAAGGATAATAGTTACCAATAAACAAATAACCTACCCAAACCGTAGGCACCAACGAATATGCATCACCGAAATTAGAACCCAAAAAATAGTGCACTAGACAAATTACATAAATATACATAAATCTTTATTGAGAAAAATACATATATAAAATAGGACACAATGTTAAAAACACCAGAACACAAACAGAAAGTAGCCATGGAGGACCCATAGGTATGGATACAATATGGAGCAATGTATATATAAGGACAAACATAGCATACAGCAAATGAAAAACAAAGAGCAAAAGTTAGTAAACTACAGCATTAGCAAGGAGAGTGATCCATTTAGGGTGCCAGACCATACCTACCCAACCCCACCAATCGTTTCACTACAAACGAGCTTCATCAGGGGGCGTGACGTCTACTTTCTGTTTGTGTTCTGGTGTTTTTAACATTGTGTCCTATTTCATATATGTATTTTTCTCAATAAAGATTTATGTATCTTTATGTAATTTGTCTAGTGCACTATTATTTTGGTTCTAATTTCGGTGTTCCCTTATCAAGGGCAACGTAACTGAAAATGTAAAGACAGTATTAGCTTTATATTTGTTTCTATGTTAAAAAAAAAATCATATAGAGCACACAGATAGACATGTCAAAAGTTTTACTCAATCAGAGTCTCGGTGCTAAGACCCCCACTGATCGCTAGATAGAGCCCAAAGAAGCATTTGGCAAGGCCCTGCCCTCCCTGACTCACTGCTTAATCCAACTTGTTGCAGACATATACTTACAATGGAGCACTTTTACTATAGTAAGTTGGATCGAGCAGTGAGGAATAGGGTGAAGGGCTCAACCATGCTTAGCCTGGCTCTATCTGGCAATCAGTGGGGGTCCAAGAATTGAGACCCCAATCGATCTAAGCTTTTAAAATATCTGTGTGATGTAAAAAGTGATAGCAAGGCTTATGAGTAAATAAGTGAAGATAGTCTCTGATTTTTTGAGCGCTGTATGTTTGCTGTTAGTTAATTGGGCACCTATCTTTTGTGTCTGTTCATTGCAGGATGGGTTCTTTTTATGCTCCTGGACTGATAGGAATCAATGTCCTCAGGTTGCTGACCTCCATGTACTTCCAGTGTTGGGCAGTTATGAGTAGTAATGTTCCTCATGAACGTGTATTCAAAGCATCTAAATCAAATAACTTTTACATGGGACTTCTTCTGCTCATCCTTTTCTTGAGTCTACTCCCAGTAGCTTACACCATCATGTCTCTCCCACCCTCATTTGACTGTGGACCTTTCAGGTATGACAGTGTAAGGAATTGCTAATGTTTTGTTATGTTATGAGCTGTAATTCAAATATATTCATGCATATAACCAACTAGAATATATTACTAAATATAAAACATATAGCTCCGGCATACTCTGGCTTTTGACAACTTATCCCCTGTGCACAGGATAGCTGAGAAATGTCTGCTTCCGGAGGGTGGGGGGTCCAACTGTTGGCACCTCTGCAATCTCCAGAATGGGGCACCACTGTTCTTGCACATGGAATATGAGGTCGACACGTTCCCTCCATGCATCTCTACGGGAATGCAGGAGGTACAAGAGTACAGTGCTGACATAAAGATGCATGAAGGGGGGTTCCTAACAATTTTCTCATCCCTAGTCATATATATATATATATATATATATATATATATATATATAATAAGGGCTAACTTTTTCCAGCTCCCCCCTGCTATTTACTCGTACATTTATATGGGCCCATTCACACTATGTATTCCAGAGCTGAATTCCATTACAGAAAATCTGGTGCGGCAGCCTCCTATTGTTTTCAGTGGGATTCTGCTGCACCATTCACACTAAGGACGTCACACTGACATCCGGCTGTGGAAATGTCAGATCCCAAACTCCGACAACAGAATAAACATGTTCATTCTTTAGGTGGAATCTGCTCAGAAATGCACTGCAGTTTATTTATGGAGATGGTACATCCCCTGCGGAGACTCTACTGGCCACGGAGGCTCCTCCAAGAATTTTTCCGGCCAGAGATTGTGTAGTGTGAACAAAGAGGAGATGTTCCAGAATTATTTCATGGGGATAACATGATGTAATTTAATAAAACAGACAAGTCAGTGGAGGCCACATGATGTTATCAGCATATTACTTATAATTACTTATAGGTTATTGATTATAAATTATGTTTTTCTGTATATGAAAAAAAAAACACTATTTGCTCCTAGTGGGAAGAAAAGAATGTTTGATGTTATCCAAGAAACAATGGAAACTGACTTCCCACCTTTTGTTGCCAAAATTCTCAGTTCTATAGCAAATCCTGGATTAATCATACCAGCAATTCTTCTTATGATGTAAGTACTTTTTGTTTTACTGACAAGATTAGACTGATGAATTATACTATGACATTGGGTGTACTATTATTAAGTTTTCTTATTTCTTTGTTACTTTCCCTGAAGTCATTTATATGTAAATGAGATGTCCTTTCGGGCTACTGTGTTCTTTAGATTGACAGGTAAAGGTTAATAAATAGCTACAACCATACTGTAACCCTAAACAACAAAGATTCTAGAGAGCTGTTACCAAAATTATTTTATTATACTATTATATCCTGTTTAAATGGACCCTACACTGACTACTAAGCCTAAGAATCTGTAGAATGCATTTCAAACAATCATAGTGGTATACTAATGTCTGCACACAATTATGGACATTTCTCAATGGGTTTAGTCAGGTTTTCTTTACTATAATTGTCGCAAAATTGTCGCAACTGCGACTACGCGATTTTTCGTGCCACATTTTGACTGGAAAGCGAGAAAAGCAAGTTTTCCAAAAATTAACTAGGTAGTAATAATTTTAAAATGGACTACGGGTAGTCAGGTATTTATTAACTGTGACAGTCACAACTGCGCAAAAAAAAGTCGCAACAGGGTTAAAAATTGACTAAATTTACTCCAGCTCAAACATGGAGCAGAAAAAGCTACTACCAAAGTAAAAAAGGGAAAATTGCTTACGTGAAAAAAAATTATCAACAGGCGGAAACCAATTGATAAATAAGTCACACATAAGCAAAAAAAAAAGTAAGGAAAAAATTACTAAAAAAAAGAATACATAAGAAAACATTGATAAATGTCCCTCATTATGTCTTACAGATTAGCAATTTATTACCTCAATGCTGTATCAAAAGCCTATCAGCAAGCAAACATAGATTTGAAGAAGAAAATGCAGATGGTAAGCTTTTATTTTACGGCAAATAGCCAAAATATAATAGATTTGTTTAATTTCAACAAAAAGAATGAAGACAATTTGAAAAGATGAAAAATCACCATAATATTTTTTTTATTCCAACTGAGAAATGATTTAAGTAGTTGTTATATTATGGTCCATTACACAAGAGCTGCTGAAGTCAAATACGTTTAAATATTCAATATGTGCCTAATTTAGATGTAATAGATTTTCACATGGAGTTAATGAGAAAAGACCATAACTTCTTCTTATCATGGAGTTGTCCTGTAATGCTATCATCTTCTTTTTGCATGGAGATCTAATCTTAACTTTTTTCCCAGCAAAGGGAAGAGGAAAAAAATAAGCGGAATAATAACACACAAACTAATTCTGTTATGAGAGATCTAGAAGAATTACTTCCTCCAAGTGCAAGAAATGCACTTAGGCTACAAAATGCTGCAACAGGTATGAAAATCAAAGAATGTTTCTAGATGATTGGGATGTTGGTTTCAAGTTTTAGGGCCCTATTACATGGCCCAAGCCAAGCTGTATATAGCGCTGATCCCATAGATTGGTGCTTGTTTACAGAGCCTATTACATGGCTCATTAATTGCTGGATCGCTTGTGTAGCCCTTTGCTGCCATCAGCTGTTAGCCACACATCCTCCATTACACACGGAGATGTGCGGCCGATGGCCCATGATTTTTTGACAGGGCAGAACAAAACAGGGCAGCGGATAAGCGTTTGCTTATTCATGACCTGATCCTTGTCCCTATTACACAGAGTGATTATCTGCAAAACTGGCCCTTAGATTAGAATGCAACACAACATTTATTTGGATTGCATGTTTTTAATGGCAATATTCAATAAAATAGAGAAAGGCTATGGCATACTGTTATAACAAAGTTGCAAATGTCCTATTATAACAAAGTTGCAAATGTGCAATGAACACACCAAGCCCCTTTAGCTTCTTTCAGCTCTGTTCTGCTTTCTTTAAAGGGATACTCCACCCTTAGACATCTTAGCCCATATCCAAAGGATGGGGAATAAGATGTCTGATTACGGGGGGTCCTGCCGCTGGGACCCCGCAATCTCTCCTGCGGCACAGCAATCATCTGGTGAACTCTACTCCGTGCCTGATGACTAGCGATGCCACGGTCACACCCTCTCAATGTTAGTCTATGGGAGGGGGTGTGATGGCTGCCAAGCCCCATCCCATAGACTTGCATTCAGGGGCATGGCCGTGACATCACTATACTCCGGTGCCGCAGCCAGCGTTCTAAACTAACACCAGGTGCGGCAGGCAGATCACAGGGGTCCCAGCGGCAGGACCCCCCACAGTCAGACAACTTATCCTCTAGGGGAGGAGTACCCCTTTAAGGCTTGGTTGATTTTGAATGGTTGTTACTTATCTTCAAGACTTTTTCACTTACTGGATTTTTTATCAGCAATAATAAAAGGGCACATCCACTTTAGTCAAATATTGCAACCTAACTTTATAACTTAACATTAATTCAAGTTCTAAATCCACATTCAAGATTTTAGATTGCAGATCTTTGTAAGGGTCACGGTAGGTGGTGGATCCTCTGGGCCTGTGGAGATGATGAGGTAAGCCGTGCCAGGGAGCGGAGTCTAAGCTGCCGCTGGTTTTCACCAGAGCCCGCCGCAAAGCGGGATGGTCTTGCTGCCGCAGGCAGCACCCAGGTCGCTATTCCTGGCACGACTCGCCCACACAGGTTGCTGGAATGGGGCATGGCACAAAAGGAAACAGACAAGAAGAGGTCAAGGTAGCATTAGGTCAGGGCAGGTGGCACAGGTGTAAGGTCAGGTAATGGAACACGGATATCAAGGACACAGGAACACAGTATGCTTTCACTAGGGCACAAAGCAAAAAAGATCCAGCCAGGAACAAAGGGGTACTGGCCCTAAATGTAAGAGCTCTGGCATGCGCGCACCTTAGGAAGCGGGGCACACGCCGGGGCTGCAAGGACAGGAAGACCAGGGAGGTGAGTGACGGGCTGGGATTCGCATGCGGGTGCGTCCCGCGATGCGAATCCCAGCCCCGCCGCCAGCAGGGACATGACAAGAGAGCACTCACGGCCAGCGTGTCTTGCCAAAGCACAGATGTTACAGTACCCCCCCTTTGGTCTCCCCCTCTTCTCTAGAACTCAAAAAGTTCCCCACTACATGAGACCAAAGAGTTTATGGAATGGGCAAAGGCTGTAAGGGACTTGTAGGTTTCTGTTGTGGAGTCTTCCATCTTCCAAGGTGACCAACTGGCAAAGAAGAATGGCCCCAATTCAACACTTTACATCTGAGTTTAACAGGCACAGAAGATATAACAGGAGGAACATTATGCCTTGGCGTGGAGTCCAATACTGCGACATTAGAGGATCTGGAAAGAGCATCGGCTCTGAAGCTTTTACTAGCAGGCCTAAGAGGAGGCACGAGACAGTGATCTTGGCAAAATTGTCCCCAACAAGTGATTTCACCAGATTTCCAGTCAAGTTATGGAGAATGACGTTGAAGCCAAGGAAGACCAAGAAAAAGCTCTGAAGTACAATGTGGTAGCACATAAAACTCAATTTTTTTTTTACGCAAATCCCCTACTTGCATGACGAGGGGTTCAGTGCGTAATTGCACGTTACAGTTCAGATTTTGTCCATTAACAGAAGAAATGTAGGAGGGCTTGACAAGACATGTGACATTTTCCAAAGGAAGTTCCTCCTGACTCTCGGCAAAACGCACATCAATTCGAGTGGCTAAATGGATAAGTTCACCCAGGTTAGTCAGAGAATTTCGTACAGCGAGAGCATCCTTGATTCTAGAGGAAAGTCCTTTTTTAAAGGTAGCACACAATGCCTCATCTTTCCAAGCAAGTTCAGAGGCAAGAGTACGCAACAGAACCCCGTAAGTGCCAACGGAGGAGTTCCCTTGGCAGAGGTTCAGAAGAAAATAGATAAAAGAAGGTGTAGCTCACTCAGTGGGTAAATATACCTGAGGTTAACTGGTGTTACCTTCACCCAAAGGTCTAAATAGTACAGAAAATCGATTTAGTGGATGAGTCAACTAGGTACCAGTCCTCAAGGTATATGTAAGAGAAAGTTAGTGAAATGTAAAGAATAGATGGAGATCCAGATATTAATTGAAAAAATATAATATATTTATTAAAGGTGATGTTGTTCGCTGGTATCTAGTGTCCCTGCAGGGCCCTTGCATGGGACAAAAGGCGCAGCGTAGAATAAAAAATGTATAAAATCAATGAATTAATAATTCAATAAAAAGAATAAAATAAAATAAAACTTGCATCTATAATTCATCCAATGTTGGCATCAATAATAATCAATTAACAGTGTGCTTAACTGCTCAGTCTCTTATAAGCACGAAGTGATGCCGGTAGCCAAATACACTGTCAAATAACGGCTTGTTGTAACAGTTGCAGTATCCAATCTCAATGAACAATGTATTAACCGATGGTAGTGCAGTGTAACAAACTCTCTCACAGATTTACTTGATGAGATGTGAAGGATAACAAAGTCCGGTGCACAGCACCACTCACCACCCTTGCGACCGCTGGTATTGCTGGTATCGGCAGAGGAGCTGTTTCGGTGATGTGGCACGGAAGTGTCAGGCCTCCGGCAGTAACGGTCTGTATCTCCTGTGTCCGGCAGCGTTATAGGTAGCACTGGAGTTGTCCTCTCCGCAAGGTCCGCGGCTGGCACGGATGGCACCGGCCTCGTGGGTAAGCCGAAGGTCCTTGGCTGGTGGAATAAAGCGGTGCATTCCAGGTAGCAGTGGGAGTGCGTGCAGCGTGAATTCGATATAGAGCTGGGATATGGGGATGATTATAGATAGATGCAAGTAGAATTCACAATTCTAGACGCGTTTCAAGGCCTCGGGCCTTTTCTTCAGTAGAGGTATTTTATTCTTTTTATTGAATTATTAATTCATTGATTTTATACATTTTTTATTCTACCCTGCGCCTTTTGTCCCATGCAAGGGCCCTGCAGGGACACTAGATACCAGAGAACAACATCACCTTTAATAAATATATTATATTTTTTCAATTAATATCTGGATCTACATCTATTCTTTACATTTCACTAACTTTCTCTTACATATACCTTGAGGACCGGTACCTAGTTGATTCATCAACTAAATCGATTTTCTGTATTATTTAGAGGTTCAGAAGAGCCATCTCGGCAGAGGAGGCTCGCGCGGGTTCTTCAAATGCATTGCGGAATTCTGAGAGGAAGGCCGACAGGTTCAAGGAGACCAGATCTCTACCATCCCAGAGAGGAGTAGCCTAGGCTAAAGCTTTTCCAGATAGTAGACTGACCACAAATGCCACTCTAGCATGCTCCATCGGGAATAGATCCACCATGTGTTCTAGATGGATAGAACACTGTCTGACAAAGCCTCTACACAGCTTGGGATCTCCATCATACTTAGAAGGCAAGGACAAACGAAGCTTGGTCCCGGGAGAAGCTGCAGACACAGGAGGAGGCTCAGGAACAGGTGGCTGCTGCTGTTGCTGTTGTTGCTGCTGAGCGGCAAGAAGCTGTTGCACCATGGCTGAGAGTTGATTTAGTTGTTGCGCCTGACAGGCTAACTGCTTCGACTGCTGAGCCATGACAGTGGAAAGATCCGAGACATCTGGCAAATGCACCCCAGCGGGATCCATGGTTGGATCTTATTGTAAGGGTCACGGCAGGTGGTGGATCCTCTGGGTCTGTGTGGATGATGATGTGAGCTGTGCCAGGGAGCGGAGTCTAAGGTGCCGCTGGTTTTCACCAGAGCCCGCCACAAAGCGGGATGGTCTTGCTGTGGTAGGCGGCACCCAGGTCGCTACCTCTGACATGACTCGTCCACACAGGTTGCTGGGATGTGGCGTGGTACAAAAGGAAACAGACAAGACGAGGTCAAGGTAGCAGTAGGTCAGGGCAGGTGGCACAGGTGCAGGGTCAGGTAACGGAACAAGGATAAGGAACACGGATATCAGGGACACAGGAACACAGTATGCTTTCACTAGGGCACAAGGCAACAAAGATCCGGCCAGGAACAAAGGGAGAAGCAGATACTTAACCCCTTAAGGGCCGGGGTTTTTTCCGTTTTTGCATTTTCGTTGTTACGCCTAGCGCTCCGGGTCCCCGCTCCTCCCCGGAGCGCTCACGGCGTCTTTCTCCCTGCAGCGCCCCGGTCAGTCCCGCTGACCGGGAGCGCTGCACTGTCATGGCCGTTGGGGATGCGATTCGCACAGCGGGACGCGCCCGCTCGCGAGTCGCATCCCAGGTCACTTACCCGTCCCGGTCCCCTGCTGTCATGTGCTGGCGCGCGCGACTCCGCTCTCTAGGGCGCGCGCGCGCCAGCTCTCTGAGACTTAAAGGGCCAGTGCACCAATGATTGGTGCCTGGCCCAATTAGCTTAATTGGCTTCCACCTGCTCCAGACTATATCTGACCTCCTCCCATGCACTCCCTTGCCGGATCTTGTTGCCTTGTGCCAGTGAAAGCGTTTAGTGTGTCCAAAGCCTGTGTACCTGAACTTCTGCTACCCATCCTGACTACGAACCTTGCCGCCTGCCCCCGACCTTCTGCTACGTCTGACCTTGCCTCTGCCTAGTCCTTCTGTCCCACGCCTTCTCAGCAGTCAGCGAGGTAGAGCCGTTGCTAGTGGATACGACCTGGTTGCTACTGCCGCAGCAAGACCATCCCGCTTTGCGGCGGGCTCTGGTGAAAACCAGTAGCCTCTTAGAACCGGTCCACTAGCACGGTCCACGCCAATCCCTCGCTGACACAGAGGATCCACTACCTGGAAGCCGAATCGTGACAGTAGATCCGGCCATGGATCCCGCTGAGGTGCCGCTGCCAAGTCTCGCTGATCTTCCCACGGTGGTCGCTCAGCAATCGCAGCAGATTGCCCAACAAGGACAGCAGCTGTCGCAGTTGACCGCCATGTTACAGCAACTTCTGCCTCTGCTACAGCAGCAACCATCTCCTCCGCCAGCTCCTGCACCTCCTCCGCAGCGAGTGGCCGCTCCTAACCTCCGCTTGTCCCTGCCGGACAAATTTGATGGGGACTCTAAACTCTGCCGTGGATTTTTGTCTCAGTGTTCCCTGCATATGGAGATGTTGTCGGACTTGTTTCCTTCAGAACGGTCTAAGGTGGCGTTCGTAGTAAGCCTTCTTTCAGGAAAGGCCTTGTCTTGGGCCACACCGCTCTGGGACCGCAATGATCCTGCCACAGCCACAGTCCAGGCCTTCTTCGCTGAACTCCGGAGTGTCTTCGAGGAGCCAGCCCGAGCTTCTTCTGCCGAGACTGCCCTGTTGAACCTGGTCCAGGGTAATTCTTCAGTGGGCGAGTACGCCATCCAATTTCGTACTCTTGCTTCCGAGTTATCATGGAATAACGAGGCTCTCTGCGCGACCTTTAAAAAAGGCCTATCCAGTCGCATCAAGGATGTGCTGGCCGCACGAGAGATTCCTGCCAATCTGCAAGAACTCATCCATCTAGCTACCCGCATTGACATGCGTTTTTCTGAGCGACACCAAGAGCTCCGCCAGGAAAAAGACTTAGATCTCTGGGCACCTCTCCCACAGTATCCGTTGCAATCTACGCCTGGGCCTCCCGCCGAGGAGGCCATGCAAGTGGATAAGTCTCGCCTGACCCAGGAAGAGAGGAATCGCCGTAGGGAAGAAAATCTCTGTCTTTACTGTGCCAGTACCGAGCATTTCTTGGTGGATTGCCCTATCCGTCCTCCACGCCTGGGAAACGCACGCACGCACCCAGCTCACGTGGGTGTGGCGTCTCTTGGTTCCAAGTCTGCTCCTCCACGTCTCACGGTACCCGTGCGGATTTCTTCTTCAGCCAACTCCTCCCTCTCAGCCGTGGCCTGCTTGGACTCCGGTGCCTCTGGAAATTTTATTTTGGAGTCGTTTGTTAATAAATTCAGCATCCCGGTGACCCGTCTCGTCAAGCCGCTCTACATTTCCGCGGTCAACGGAGCCAGATTGGACTGCACTGTGCGTTACCGCACAGAGCCCCTCCTCATGTCTATTGGACCCCACCTTGAGAGGATTGAGTTCTTCATTCTCCCCAACTGTACCTCTGAGGTCCTCCTCGGTCTGCCTTGGCTCCGGCTTCATTCCCCCACCATTGATTGGACCACCGGGGAGATCAGGAACTGGGACTCTGCCTGCCACAGGAAGTGCCTCTCCCTCCCTCCCTCCCAGTCCCGTCAGGCAAGCCTCTGTGCCTCCCCATGGCCCCCGTCCTGGTGTCACACTGCCCCGTGCCAGGCCTCGCCCTCTGCCCTCCCTCCCCATTCCCACTCCTGCTGTACTGCCTGCCGTTGAGGAAACCCTCCATTCTTTCCCGGTGTCCTCATCCCAGGGGAGGCAGTTACCGGACAAAGAGAAGGGGAGACCTAAGGGGGGGGGTACTGTTACGCCTAGCGCTCCGGGTCCCCGCTCCTCCCCGGAGCGCTCACGGCGTCTTTCTCCCTGCAGCGCCCCGGTCAGTCCCGCTGACCGGGAGCGCTGCACTGTCATGGCCGTTGGGGATGCGATTCGCACAGCGGGACGCGCCCGCTCGCGAGTCGCATCCCAGGTCACTTACCCGTCCCGGTCCCCTGCTGTCATGTGCTGGCGCGCGCGACTCCGCTCTCTAGGGCGCGCGCGCGCCAGCTCTCTGAGACTTAAAGGGCCAGTGCACCAATGATTGGTGCCTGGCCCAATTAGCTTAATTGGCTTCCACCTGCTCCAGACTATATCTGACCTCCTCCCATGCACTCCCTTGCCGGATCTTGTTGCCTTGTGCCAGTGAAAGCGTTTAGTGTGTCCAAAGCCTGTGTACCTGAACTTCTGCTACCCATCCTGACTACGAACCTTGCCGCCTGCCCCCGACCTTCTGCTACGTCTGACCTTGCCTCTGCCTAGTCCTTCTGTCCCACGCCTTCTCAGCAGTCAGCGAGGTAGAGCCGTTGCTAGTGGATACGACCTGGTTGCTACTGCCGCAGCAAGACCATCCCGCTTTGCGGCGGGCTCTGGTGAAAACCAGTAGCCTCTTAGAACCGGTCCACTAGCACGGTCCACGCCAATCCCTCGCTGACACAGAGGATCCACTACCTGGAAGCCGAATCGTGACATTCGTTTTTTGCTCCTTGCCTTTAAAAAATCATAACTCTTTCAATATTGCACCTAAAAATCCATATGATGGATTATTTTTTGCGCCACCAATTCTACTTTGTAACGACGTCAGTCATTTTGCCCAAAAATCTACGGTGAAACAGAAAAAAAAATCATTGTGCGGCAAAATTGAAAAAAAAAAACACCGTTTTGTAACTTTGGGGGGCTTCCATTTCTACGTAGTACATTTTTCGGTAAAAATGACACCTTATCTTTATTCTGTAGGTCCATACGATTAAAATTATACCCTACTTATATAGGTTTGATTTTGTCGTACTTCTGGAAAAAATCATAACTACATGCAGGAAAATTAATACGTTTAAAATTGTCATCTTCTGACCCCTATAACTTTTTATTTTTCCGTGTATGGGGAGGTATGAGGGCTCATTTTTTGCGCCGTGATCTGAAGTTTTTAACGGTACCATTTTTGCATTGATAGGACTTATTGATCTTTTATTCATTTTTCTTTTTATTCATTTTTAAATGATGTAAAAAGTGACCAAAAATGCACTATTTTGGACTTTGGAAATTTTTTGCGTGCACGCCATTGACCGAGCGGTTTAATTAATTATATATTTTTATAATTCGAACATTTCCGCATGCGGTGATACCATATATTTTTATTTTTATTTACACTGTGTTTTTTTTTTTTTATGGGAAAAGGGGGGTGATTCAAACTTTTAGGGGTTAGGGCAGGGGTTAAATGATATTCATTCACTTTTTTTTTCACTTTTTTTTTTGCAGTGTTATAGGTCCCATAGGGACCTATAACACTGCACACACTGATCTTCATCATTGATCACTGGTTTCTCATAGGAAACCAGTGATCGACGATTCTGCCGCATGACTGCTCATGCCTGGATCTCAGGCACTGAGCAGTCATTCGGCGATCGGACAGCGAGGAGGCAGGTAGGGGCCCTCCCGCTGTCCTGTAAGCTGTTCGGGATGCCGCGATTTCACCTCGGCTATACCGAACAGCCCACTGAGTTAACCGGCAGCTTTCACTTTCGGTTTTAGCCGTGCGGCTCAGCTCTGAGAGTGCGGCTAAAGGGTTAATAGCACGCGGCGCCGCGATCGGCGCTGCACGCTATTAGCGGCGAGTCCCGGCTTCACTATGACGCCGGGCCCGCCGTGATATGATGCGGGGTTACCGTGTAACCCCGCGTTATATCACGAGAGCAGGACCAAGGATGTACCAGTACGTCCTTGGTCCTTAAGGGGTTAAAGACTGGCCCTTTAAATTTAAGAGGACAGGAAGACCAGGGCACATCCCGTGATGCGAATCCTAGCCCCGCCGGCAGTGGGGACATGACAAGAGGGCGCTCAGCGTGTCTGACCGAAGTGCAGATGTTACAACCTTGTCCAATATAACACATTTATCATGGAAATGTTCATGATAAGCTTCACAAAAATGTATAATAATTATTACTAGTACTGATACAATTTTGTCCCTAAGACAAGAACAACTACTAATTATGATATATACTTTATTGAGGGCCAATAGTATCTTGAAGCCATCTAAATACTGCAACAATATTGATACAATAAGATAGATGTCTGATCGCAGGGGTCCTGCTGCTGGGGACCCCTGCGATCTCCCTGCTGCACCCGGCATCCTTTTAGAGCATTGGGTGCAGCGCCAGAGGCTTGTGATGTCACGGCCATGCCCCCTCAATGTAAGTCTATGGGAGGGGGGGCGTGTCGGCCATCACGCCCCCTCCCATAGACTTGCATTGAGGGGGCATGGCCATGAGGTCACAAGCGGGGTGTGACCGTGACATCATGAGCCTCCGCCTCGCATCACCAGTCATCCGACACAGAACAAAGTTCGCTCCATGAACCTGATGTCTGGGGTGCCACAGCAGAAATCACAGGGGTCCCCATCGGTGGGGAGGCTTCTCTACCACATGCAGAATAAAGAGATCTACAATAATAAAATAAAAAGAAGAAGAAAAGAAGAAGTATCCGGTTTAAATTGTTAAAAAAATATATAGATGATACATTACATCCTTTTAGAGTCCTGTTATAGTGACTCAATAGAATTGAAGGAGGTTATACTTTTTTTTTTATATATATAAATGTAGGATTGTATTTGAGCTGTGAACAGATTTATCAAACTGTGTGAGAGAAAAAGTGGAGAGATTTTACACAGCAACCAATCACAGCTCAGCTAATGAGCTCTGGTAAAGTGAAACCTGAGCTGTGATTGGTTGTTGGGGGAAAATCCACTCCACTTTTTCTCTCACACAGTTTGATAAATCTGGGTAATAATGTTAGACAATTTTATACCATCAAGACAAAAATGGGTTCCTAAAGTAAATATACCTTAACACAAACATATTTAATGAATAAAAGTGAAATGCTTGTTTATTAGAACTACAAAACCTATAATAATAACTAATATAACTATCAATTCTTTCTTTTAAGAGGCTAATGCAGGACAAATGGGCATACATCCTGGTAATGGATCAACCACACCAAGCCACACAGCACCAAGAAGAGATGGTTCAATAATGCCAACACCACGCATTGCTGTCACAAGTCCACCTGTGCCAAGACCCATGGGGCCACATATGGGTGGATCACCAGGCTTTTCTCACCCACAGGGGCCTCATCCTAGACATTAAGGGTTTGCACTTTGTTTAATGGTGCGGCACAAAGCTGCACTACAACTGCACCAAAGAAACTGCAAAAAAATGGCAAAACAATAGACAATAAATGGAGTTCTATTTCCTGGAGATATTCTCAAACTACTTATATCAGATACTGCGATTGTTGTATCATGTTCCGCATTACATTCTTTTCCCCCTATTGACATTAATATTTAAAACTGCCACAAAAACATAACATACAGAGTAAAGTCTGGTTCTTAAAAATAATTTAGAATAGTTTGCCTGGAATTTTTTTTCTTCTTCAAATAACTCAGTCCCCACCGCTCCCCGCTACCTGATCCCCATCTCAACACAAGGAAATGCCTGCTCAGCCATTCCCACTGGACAACAACCTTTAATACCTAAAAGATTATGATGCGTATTGAAATACAAGTATAAATGACATTTTTACACATTTAATTTACATTTATGGACACTGGGGTTTTTCCACTGCAAAACAATATTTACTTATTATGTCTTCCATAAATATTTTTTTAAAGAAAAATGTATTACTAAGTCAATGAAATGATGTACTGCTTTACATTTACTAGATTTTCATATAAGTACAGTATTCTGTCTCAGGGTTATACAAGTGTGCAAGTAGTACAAGAAGTTATTAAATTAAGCAGATGTCAAATAGTAGATTTCCCGAGGTCAAAATGAGCAAATTAGTTTCTCGTTACAGGGATTGAAGCCTTGGAGGTTTGCTTTAAAATATAACTCACTGTATATACTGTATGCTGTATTATCTGCAGGGTTTGCAGCAAAACCAACAAACAGGAAAAGTGTAGCGTGGAGAAATCAGCTGAATCTAAATGACATACAGCATGTGATGTTTTCATATATGCAAAATAAATTCTTATTTATCAATCCCATTTATTACATATGTCAATAGTATTAATATGTCTTTAAGTATTCCTAATATTGTTCTATATTTGTAACCATAGTGTGTATTTTTTGTATGGCTGCAAAGCAAACACAAGAGAAGTAACCAATAGATCAGGGGTTGGCAACCCCTGGCACATGAGCCACTCATGGCACGCATTTGAGTGGCACGCAACGGAGTGCTACTCAGGGGACATAGTTACTGACTGTCCCCAGGATGCCACCACTTTAAAACAGCATTGGCTGCTGGTAACAGATGTGACTGCGCTTGGCAAGTCAACTACCAGCAGCCTCCTTCTGTGGCAACTTCTTTTGCCTGTGGTAACTTTTCACTTCTGTTGAGGCTGTATCTATATGGGGACTCTATGTATATGTGGTCTGTATGTATATGGAAGCTATATGTATATTATGCTGTATCTATATAGGGATTGTATATATATGGGGGCTATATGTGTATTGGGACTGTATATGGGCAAACATAGTGGGCACTATTACTATGTGATGTAATATTAATGGATAGTTTATATAGAGGTGAGGATGGTGCTGGAGAAAGGAGCCTAAAATAGGTGTCTATAAGAGCCATGTGGAGTCATGGCTGGGAGAAGTCTTTATTGTGGTCTAGGCCAGATAGAAAAGAAACAGAAAATTGAATACCTGTTATTGACTTAACAAAGAGACACTATATGTTACTGTAATATGCTGGGGGGTTGGGTGATACGGGGGTTTGATTGGAGGTGATAACTGGGTGTGTGTTATGCAGGACTGCAATGGTGGAGTTTGATTCTGGGGTCTGTATTATAGTGGAGTCTGATTCTGGGGCCTGTATTGTGGTGGGGTCTGATTTTGGGGCCTGTATTATGGTGGAGTCTGTATCATGGTGGAGACTGATTCTTGAGTCTGTATCGAATTTCTTCTTTTTCAATCTATATATATATATAAAACTCAACGTGTGTGTATGTATGTGTGTATGTTCCAGCATCACGTCCAAACGGCTAAAGATATTAACATGAAACTTGGCACACATGTTACTTATATGTCAACAACAAACATAGGATAGGTGATTTAACCCTTACTCACCCCCATTTGCCAGGGGCTGGGTTTATGTTTAAAGTCCCATACAAGTCAATGGGAAATATATGTTACTGCATAACTTCCAAACGGCTTGAGATATTTCGATAATACTTGGTCACATGTTACTTATATATCCACTTAAAATATAGGATAGTTAATTTAGCCCTTAACTACCCCCATTTGTGAGGGTCGGGGTTTTTGTTCCCAAGCAAATCAATGGGAAATGTATGTTCCCACATAACTTCCGTACGGCTGGAGATATTTCAATACCTGGTACACATATTACGGGTCGGGATAGGAGGTCAGGATAGGAGGTCGGGATAGGAGGACGGGATTGGAGGACGAGATAGGAGGATGAGATAGGAGGTCGGAATAGGAGTACGGGATGGGAGGTCGGGATAGGAGGTTGAGATAGGAGGTCGGGATAGGAGGTCGAGATAGGAGGACGGTATAGGAGGACGGGATAGGAGGATGGGATAGGAGGACGGGATAGGAGGATGGGATAGGGGTCGGGATAGGAGGACGGGATAGGAGGACGGGATAGGAGGTCGGGATAGGAGGTCGTGATAGGAGGACGGGATAGGAGGTCGAGATAGGAGGACGGGATAGGAGGTCGAGATAGGAGGATGGGATAGGAGGTCGTGATAGGAGGACGGTATAGGAGGTCAAGATAGGAGGACGGGATAGGAGGTCGTGATAGGATGGGATAGGAGGACAGGATAGGAGGACGGGATAGGAGGATGGGATAGGAGGTCGGGATAGGAGGTCGGGATAGGAGGATGGGATAGGAGGACGGGATAGATGGACTGGATAGGAGGATGGGATAGGAGGACGGGACAGGAGGATGGGAAAGGAGGACGGGAAAGGAGGTCGAGATATGAGGACAGGAAAGGAGGACGGGAAAGGAGGATGGGATAGGAGGACGGGATAGATGGACGGGATAGGAGGACGGGATAGGAAGACGGGATAGGAAGACGGGATAGGAGGACGGGATAGGAGGACAGGAAAGGAGGTCGAGATAGGAGGACGGGAAAGGAGGTTGAGATAGGAGGACGGGAAAGGAGGACGGGAAAGGAGGTCGAGATATGAGGACGGGATAGGAGGACGGGATAGGAGGACGGGATAGGAGGACGTGATAGGAGGACGGGATAGGAGGACGGGATAGGAAGACGGTATAGGAGGACGGGATAGGAGGACGGGAAAGGAGGTCGAGATAGGAGGTTGAGATAGGAGGACGGGAAAGGAGGTTGAGATATGAGGACGGGAAAGGAGGACGGGATAGGAGGACAGGATAGGAGGACGTGATAGGAGGACGGGATAGGAGGACGGGATAGGACGACGGGATAGGAGGACAGAATAGGAGGTAAGGATAGGAGGTCAGGATATAATGACGGGATAGTAGGTCGGGATATGACAACAATATATGAGGACGGGATATGAAGTCAAAAGTTTCCTCCTTTGTTTATTTTCCTCCCCAACAAGGATTAGGAAGGAAAAACCGAGCAATGCTGGGTACTCAGCTAGTACATAGAAAAGAAAGCCCATACATTCAGAGCCCCAACCAACTCCGTTTGAATCAACTGAGTTACACACGTGTGTAGGGCTATTAAGGTACTAGCAGCACGCCAACATTTAAACAGTATTTTTCGTGAGTAAAAATATGCAATAACTCACATTAATCAGGAAGATTCTTCTGGCTTTATTTTCCTTATTTCATATTGCAGATAGACAGTCTCGCAGGACTTAGTAGGTTACATTTAGCAGCAACGAATAGCAGCGATATCTGTGCTTTCACCAGTCATGGCACAATGTTTCATGGCATAAATAAGGGGGTCCGCCCCTGAAACGTTGTGCCATGACTGGTGAAAGCACAGACATCGCTGCTATGCGTTGCTGCTAAATGTTACTTACTAAGTCCTGCGAGACTGTCTATCTGCAATATAAAATAAGGAAAATAAAGCCAGAAGATTATTATGGTGGGTGGAGATTCAGGGGTATGTATTATGATGGGTAGTGATTCTGGGGTCTGTATTATGATGGGTGGTGATTCTGGAGGCTGTATTATGGTGGATTCTGATTCTGGGGTCTGTATTATGATGGGTGGTGATTCTAGGGTATGTATTAGGATGGGTAGTGATTCTGGGGTCTGTATTATGATGGGTGGTGATTCTGGAGGCTGTATTATGGTGGGTGGTCATTCTGGGGTCTGTATTATGGTGGGTGGTGTTTCTGGGGTCTGTATTATGGTGGGGTCTGTATTATGGTGGGGTCTGATTCTGGAGTCTGTATTATGGTGGGGTCTGATTATGGGGTCTGAATTATGGAGGGGTCTGATTCTGGAGTCTGTATTATAGTGGGTCTGATTCTGGAGTCTGTACATGGTGGGGACTGATTCTGGGGTCTGTATTATGGTGGGTGGTGATTCTGGGGTCTGTATTATGGAGAAGTCTGATTCTTGGGTCTGTATTATACTGGAGTCTATTCTGGGGTCTGTATTATGGTGGAGTCTGGTTTTGGGGCCTGTATTATGGTGGAGTCTGATTCTGGGGTCTGTATTATGGTGGGGTCTGATTCTGGAGTCTGTATTATGGTGGAGTGTGATTCTAGGGTGGGTATTATACTGGAGTCTGATTCTGTGGTCTGGATTATGGTGGAGTCTGATTTCGGGGCCTGTATTATGGTGGGTGGTGATTCTGGGGTCTGGATTATAGTGGGGGCTGATTCTGGGGTCTGGATTATGATGGAGTCTGATTCTGGGGCCTGTATTTTGGTGGGGTCTGATTCTGGGGCCTGTATTATAGTGGGGTCTGATTCTGGGGTCTGTATTATAGTGGGGCTGATTCTGTGGTCTGGATGGTGGTGGGATCTGTTTCTGGGGTCTGTATTATGGTGTGGTCTGATTCTGGGTTCTGTATTATGGTGGAGTTTGATTCTGGGGGTCTGTATTATGGTGGGGTCTGATTCTGGGGTCTGGATTATGGTTGAGTCTGATTCTGGGGCCTGAATTATGGTAGGGTCTGATTCTGGGGTTTGTATTATAGTAGGGTCTGATTCTGGGGTCTGTATTTTGGTGGGGTCTGATTCTGGGGTCTGTATTATGGTGGAGTCTGATTCTGGGATCTGTATTATGGTGGGGTCTGATTCAGGGGTCTGGATTATGGTGGGGTCTGATTCTGGGGTCTGTATTATAGTGGGTCTGATTCTGGGGTCTGGATGATGGTGGGTGGTGATTCTGTGGTCTGTATTATGGTGTGGTCTGATTCTGTTGTCTGTATTATGGCGGGGTCTGATTCTGGGGTCTGAATTATGGTGGTGTCTGATACTTGGGTCTGTATTATGGTGGGTGGTGATTCTGAGGTCTGTATTATGGTGGAGTCTGATTCTGGGACTTGTATTTTGGTGGGGTCTGATTCTGGGGCCTATATTATGGTGGGGTCCGATTCTGGGGTCTGTATTATAGTGGGGTCTGATTCTGGGGTCTGTATTATGGTGGAGTCTGATTCTGGAGTCTGTATTATGGTGGAGTCTGATTCTGGGGTCTGTATTATGGTGGGGGTCTGATTCTGGGGTCTGGTTTATAGTAGAATCTGATTCTGGTGTCTGTATTATGGTAGAGTCTGATTCTGGAGTCTGTATTATGGTGGAGTCTGATTCTGGGGTCTGTATTATGGTGGGGTCTGATTCTGGGGTCTGGGTTATAGTAGAATCTGATTCTGAGGTCTGTATTATGGTGGGTGGTGATTCTGGGGTCTGTATTATGATGGGGTCAGATTCTGGGGTATGTATTATGGTGGGTGGTGATTCTGGAGGCTGTATTATGGTGGGTGGTGATTCTGGGGTCTGTGTTATGGTGGGTGGTGATTCTAGGGTCTGTATTATGGTGGGTGGTGATTCTGGGGTCTGTATTATGGTGGGTGGTGATTCTGAGGTCTGTATTATGGTGGGGACTGATTCTGTGGTCTGTATTATGGTATGTGATGATTCTGGGCTCTGTATTATGGTAGAGTCTGATTCTGGGGTCTGTATTATGGTAGAGTCTGATTCTGGGCTCTGTATCATGGTGGGGTCTGATTCTGGGGTCTGTATTATGATTGGGTCTGATTCTGGGATCTGTATTATGGTGGGGACTGATTCTGGGGTCTGTATTGTGGTAAAGTGTATGGAAAAGTGCTGAATGGTGTCTATTTTTCCCCTGGTTTTCTCAATCAGGCACGATCCATGCCGGGTTAAGTCCAGTCCACATTCCGTGGTCCGTTACGAGTTTTTCCCTCCTCTCTGATCTGGTCCAGCTGAAGTTACCTGGACTAATTGAAAGCCATATATAAAGACTTGCTGGGACTTTTAGTAAGGGGAGAGGAGAGACTGGGAGATGCAGTCTGACTGGAGTTGTGACCAAAACCCACAGGTGTGAACTGTGTTATGCTTTGGACTTGCTTTACTTTATGTGTTAGCTTAGTGAGGTATCCTGTGTGTTAGTCAGAGCCGTGCAGGCTTAGGTGTTTATTATTTTGTATTGCACTATGTTATGTGCCAAAGTCCTGTGAATAAACAGCCTTTTGGATTTTATGAAACCTGATGCCTGTGTGAACACTGTCATTGCCGTCCCATCATGTGAGCTGATCCCTACAGTATATAGTGGGTGATGATTCTGGGATCTGTATTATGGTGAGGACTAATTCTGGGGTCTGTATTATGATGGGCGGTGATTCTGGGGTCTGTATTATGATGGGCGGTGATTCTGGGGGTCTGGATTATGATGGGCGGTGATTCTGGGGGTCTGGATTATGATGGGCGGTGATTCTGGGGGTCTGGATTATGATGGGCGGTGATTCTGGGGGTCTGGATTATGATGGGCGGTGATTCTGGGGGTCTGGATTATGATGGGCGGTGATTCTGGGGGTCTGGATTATGATGGGCGGTGATTCTGGGGGTCTGGATTATGATGGGCGGTGATTCTGGGGGTCTGGATTATGATGGGCGGTGATTCTGGGGGTCTGGATTATGATGGGCGGTGATTCTGGGGGTCTGGATTATGATGGGCGGTGATTCTGGGGGTCTGGATTATGATGGGCGGTGATTCTGGGGGTCTGGATTATGCAGGTCTGACTTAAAATGGTTATACATGCTGAACAAAAGTTTTAATGGCTATTGTGGGCAACCCCCTTCTCTGTATTGTCCTAACAGTGAGGAAAATATACAAGGAATATTCAGAAACCTTACTACCTGTGACAAGCCACACCAACCTCACCCACAATAAACCACACCCATAAGCCAAAACCATACTGCAACTTCTAAAAAAATTGGCTCAGCACTACCAAAAGGTTACCTATCCTGCAATAGATCATAGATATACAAGTATGATAAGAGTAAATGTGATGTCCCGGTACACGGTCCTGTACTACCTGCAGACCCTGTCAAGTTGAGTCCCTCAGTGACCTGGGGGGCTCCTTTGCAGGATCTTCCCCTGTTGGTTTTATATGTGGTGTATGTTCCTTTAATGCATAGGATCCTTATGTCTAGATAGTATACAGGACCTGTGGAGGTCTCAAGGACCTGTGAGAAAGCCTGTCACATGTTATGCAGTTACATGTACTCCCAGAGAGCACCAGCTTTAACCTTCGACCCACAGCTGGACCAATGGGCTTTAGTCCTGCCCCCCACTATATAAAGGGGTGGCCATTTGCAATTCTCTCTCTTAGACCCTACCATCTGCTCTGAGAACAAGTCTTTGCTGAGGCAGCTACCAGAGATCTCAGGACAAGTGTTCAGCGTCTGGAAGGCCACAAAGCTACAAGTCTATCCAGTAAGTCTACAAGTCTATGTCTGCTGTCACTACAAATAGTCAAGTCCTGCACATAGTCAAGTCAAGTTTATTACAAGTATTGGTCCAGCAAGCTGCGAGGTCCTCTGGGTCCTGACCACCTCTCTGGGAAATCTGTCCTTAGCTGTGAAGATAATTACACCTGTCTTCTACTCAGTAAAGCCTCCGTTTGACCCGAACTGGATGAGGACTCTTTATTCACTACTAGCCCGTGGGATAGCAGAGAATCTGGACGTGTGGTGTTCCGGAACCCGAAAACCCCATTGGCGTCACAAACACATAGGGGTTAATACCATCCGACCCCCGGGGTTAATAACATCTGATCACACCACAACACCTATGGTCCCGCCATTCACCCGGTGGTCCACCACATAAACATTCTAGAGATTTTGTTCCATATCAATATGATGGTATCACATTATCGGCTGCACCTCCATGATGCAAGTCTCCCATTCCACCACATCCCAATGGTGATCTGGTGACTGTGGAAGCCATTGGAGTACAGTGATTTCATTGTCATGTTTGAGAAATTGTTTTAGATTATGTGAGCTTTGTGACATGGTGCATTATCCTGTTGGAAGTAGCCATCAGAAGATGTGTACACTGGTCATAAAGGTATAGACAAGGTCAGCAACAATTTCCAAATAGGCTGTTGTATTTAAAGAATGTTCAATTGGTACTAAGGGCCCAAAAGTGTGCAAAGAAAATGTTCTCCACACCATTACACCACCTGTCAGTCTGAACCATTGATACAATTCAGGATGCATCTATGCTTTCTTTTTTTTTTTTTTTTTTTTTTTTTTTATACATTCAAAATCACTTAACTCTTATTTCTTCCCCAATCTAATGCTCTGTTTAGAGTTCAAAAAGTTTTCTTGACCACCTCTACATGCCTAAATGCATTGAGTTGCTGCCATGAAATTGGCTGATTAGCTTTTTGTGTTAATAAGCCATTGAACAGTTCTACCTTATAAAGTGGTATGAGAAAGGGGGCGTTTAGTAAGGTGTGGGGAAACAGAAAGAGGCCAAATTGCAGTGTGAGGGAAGGGCCCAACAGTGAAGCATAAATGGGAGTAAATTAAGTGTGGGTACTAGGGAGGGGGTTCTATAGTATGAGGACACAAAAGGGTCTAACTACAATGTTGGAGAACAGAAGGGCTTAACTAGATTCTGGGGGCACAATAAGGGGCAAACAATAGTGCATAGGCACAGTTTTGGGCTAACTACAATGTAGGGGCACAGAAGAGTCCTAACTAGAATTTGGGGACACAAAAAGTGTGAAGGCATAAAGACGGGCTAGCTACAGGGATAAAGTGTGGCTAACTATAGTGTAGGGGTACAAAAAGGGCTCATTTTGATGAGGGAGCTTAAAGATAAGAATTTGTAAAGAGGTGTGGAAAATGTAGGCAGTCAAGTCCTGGCTGTAAAAGTCATCATGGCAGGATGGGCTGGATGGAGAAGAAAATAAGAGAACATTTACCATCAATGCTGTCACCTGTGAGTCACTGTAACTGCGCTGTCATTTCTTTTATGGTGTGGTGAGCGCCTGTGTAGTACTAGTTAGAGATGAGTGAACTTACAGTAAATTCGATTCGTCACAAACTTCTCAGCTCGGCGGTTGCTGACTTTATCTGCATAAATTAGTTCAGCTTTCCGGTGCTCCGGTGGGCTGGAAAAGGTGGATACAGTCCTAAGAAAGAGTCTCCTAGGACTGTATCCACCTTTTCCAGCCCACGGGAGCCCCTGAAGGCTGAACTAATTTATGCAGGAAAAGTCAGCAACCGCTGAGCCGAGAAGTTTGTGACGAATCGAATTTACTGTAAGTTCGCTCATCTCTAGTACTGGTGTTTACAACAATATGGTCACCGGCTGTTATTTGTGTACTATAATATGAAACTGTTCTGTAAATCAATATCCATATGCCACATTCTGTTGTGACCATTATTAATCAATAACTATAATCATGGTTCAAGTACTTTCATTGCAATGGATGCTTGTGACTATAAATAATATTTCTTATAGGAGCTTGACGTCCTGAAAGTCATTTTACGCTTCTGTAGTTTTTACCATGTGGTCAGCATCGAAGGAATATGCAGTTATCCCTTATTGCGTTGCCACAGAATTTTCACAAATACATGCACAGCAAAAAACTCCAAACCAAACTATGAAGATTTTAGTGCGGAATTCCTGCTATAAATATTAGAAACAGTATAATGCAAATAAATAAATGTGTATCAAAAACCTGTAGTTGCTAATTGTTCTATGGATCTACAGTGTTTCTGTAGCATAACCTGTATTTTATTTTATTTAGTTTTGTTTTATTGAAAAACCATCAGCAGTACATGCCAGACATTGTATAATAAAAACGTGAGTAAAAGGAATACATCAGAGAGTGTATAAATAAATCTAGGCACATGACATCCAAAGTATCTGGCCTCGAAGTAGACTAATATCACATTAGAATAGACTGATGGCAGGATCAGCACGCAGCTTATCGTGCATCACAGGAGAAACATTTCACAAGATACAAAGAACACACAGTAGGACAATAAACAGGAACATGTCTGACACATATTTCGCCACCTGCACTCCACATTCGAAATACAATACGCCTACATTTCCAGGGAAACCCCATAGAACTATGTTATCAAATAGTGGTAAATATCCTTACAATGCAGAAGAAGCACTGCGTCAAGGGGGGGGGGGGGGAGCATACTAGGAACCCCACACATGATTAAACTTCGCAGGACATTTCCAGTTCTAATACACAATATGGGAAAAGGGGATAATAGCGTTCACTAGTTTACTCCATTTCGAGCAGGTTGGTGGTCTCGCGTCCCTCCAGTTAACCGCCACCACCTTCCTAGCAATGAATATTCTTGCAGAAAAATACAGATGTGATGAGGCCAAACCTTCTCATTCAAACAAACAAATCGGTGGATCCAGAGAGGGCGCAGGATCCACAAGAGTAGCTAAAAGGGTTAACACTTCACCCCAGAAGGACACTACAAAAGGACATGCCCGTATTAACCCCTTACGGACCCAGCCCATTTTCACCTTAAGGACCCGGGTATTTTTTGCACATCTGACCACTGTCACTTTAAGCATTAAGAACTCTGGGATGCTTTTACTTTTCATTCTGAGATTGTTTTTTCGTGATATATTCTACTTTATGTCAGTGGTAAATTTTGTTGATCATTTCTTGATGAAAAATTCCAAAATTTGATGCAAAATTGTAAAATTTTGCATTCTTTTTTACATTGAAACTATCTGCTTGTAAGGAAAATGGGCATCCCAAATAAATGATATATTTATTTACATATACAACATGTTTACTTTATGTTTGCATGATAAAGTTGACATGTTTTTACTTTTGGAAGACATCAAAGGGCTTCAAAGTTCACCAGCAATTTTCCAATTTTTCACAAAATTTTCAAAATACGAATTTTACACGGACCAGTTCAGTTTTGAAGTGGATTTGAGGGGCCTTCATATTAGAAATACCCCATAAATGACCCCATTATAAAAACTGCACCCCTCAAATTATTCAAAATGACATTCAGAAAGTGTGTTAACTCTTTAGGTGTTTCACAGGAATAGCAGCAAAGTGAAGGAGAAAATTCAAAATCTTCATTTTTTACACTCGCATGTTCTTGTAGACCCAGTTTTTGAATTTTTACAAGGGGTAAATGGAAAGAAGTCACCCTAAAATGTGTAACCCAATTTCTCTTGAGTAAGGGAATATCTCATATGTGTATGTCAAGTGCTCTGTGGGTGCACTAGATGTCTCAGAAGGGAAGGAGCGACAATGGGATTTTGGAGAGTGAGTTTTTCTGAAATGGTTTTTGGGAGGCATGTCACAATTAGGAAGCCCCTATGGTGCCAGAACAGCAAAAAACAAAAAAAAAAAAAAAACACATGGCATACCATTTTTGAAACTACACCCCGCAAGTAACGTAACAAGGGGTCCAGTGAGCCTTAACACCCCACAGGTGTTTGATGGCTTTTCGTTAAAGTTGGATGTGTAAATACAAGGAGTAATAGGAGAAAATGCCCCCCAAAATTTGTAACCCCATTTCTTCTGAGTATGGAAATACCCCGTGTGTACACATCAAGTGCTCTGCTGGCGCACTACAATACTCAGAAGAGGAGGAGCACCATTGAGCTTTTAGAGAGAGAATTTAGTTTGAATAGAAGTCGGGGGCCTTGTGCGTTTACAAAGCACCCCGTGGTGCCAGAACAGTGGACCCCCACATGTGACCCCATTTTGGAAACTATACCCCTCAAAGAATTTAATAAGGGGTGCAGTGAGCATTTACACCCCACTGGAGTTTGACATATCTTTGGAACAGTGGGCTGTGCAAATGAAAAATTACATTTTTCATTTTCACGGACCACTGTTCGGAAAATCTGTCAGACACCTGTGGGGCATAAATGCTCACTGTACCCCTTATTACATTATGTAAGGGGTGTAGTTTCCAAAATGGGGTCACATGTGGGGGGTCCATTGTTCTGGCTCTATGGGGCCTTTGTAAACACACATGGCCTTCAATTCCGAACAATTTTCTCTCCAAAAGCCCAATGGGGCTCCTTCTCTTCTGAGCATTGTAGTTCACCCGCAGAGAACTCTATATTCAGATATGGGGTATGCTCTTACTCAGAAGAAATGGGGTTACAAATTTTGGGTGGGATTTTTTTTTCCTATTTTCCCTTTGTGAAAATGAAAAATGTTAGGGTAACACCAGCATTTTAGCTAAAAAAAATATTTTTTTGTCATTTTCCCATCCAAATTTAATTAAAATTCATGAAACACCTGTAGGGTTTTAAGGCTCACTATACCCCTTGTTACGTTCCGTGAGGGGTGTAGTTTCCAAAATGGTGTCACACGTGGGTATTTATTTTTTTGCATTTATGTCAGAACCGCTGTAAAATCAGCCACCCCTGTGCAAATCACCAATTTAGGCCTCAAATGTACATAGAGCGCTTTCACTCCTGAGCCTTGTTGTGCGCCCGCAGAGCATTGTACGCCCACATATGGGTTATTTCCGAAATTTGGGTGTCTTTTTTTTTTTTCCTTTTACCTCTTGTGAAAATAAAAAGTATGGGGCAACACCAGCATGTTAGCGGATTTTTTTTTGATAAGGGGTAAAAGGAGAAAAAGCCTCCCAAAACTTGTAACGCAATTGCTCCCGAGTACGGATATATCCCATATGTGGCCCTAAACTGTTTCCTTGAAATACGACAGGGTTCCTAAGTGAGAGAGCGCTATGCGCATTTGAGGACTAAATTAGGGGTGGACATAGGGGTATTCTATGCCAGTGATTCCCAAAGAGGGTGCCTCCAGCTGTTGCTAAACTCCCAGCATGCCTGGACAGTCAGTGGCTGTCCAGAAATGCTGGGAGTTGTTGTTTTGCAACAGCTGGAGGCTCCGTTTTGGAAACACTGCCGTACGAAATGTTTTTCCTTTTTATTACAGTGTAACGGGGTGTATATGTATTGTTTTACCCTTTATTATGTGTTTAGTGTAGTGTTGTTAGGGTACATTCATACTGGTGGGGGTTTACGGTGAGTTTCCCGCTAGCAGTTTGCACTGCGGCGGAAAATTTGCCATAGCTCAAACTTGAAGCAAGAAACTCACTGTAAACCCGCCCGTGTGAATGTACCCTGTACATTCACATTTGGGGCAAACCTCCAGCTGTTGCAGAACTACAACTCCCAACATGCACTGACAGACCGTGCATGCTGGAAGTTGTACTTTTGCAACAACTGGAGGCACACTGGTTGGAAAACCTTCAGTTAGGTTCTGTAACCTAACTCAGCATTTCCCAACCAGTGTGCCTCCAGCTGTTGCAAAACTACAACTCCCAGCATGTACTGATCGCCGAAGTGATGTAGTTATGCAACAGCTGGAGGTACGCAACTATAACTCCCAGCATGCCAAGACAGTTGTTTGCTGTTTCGGCATGCTGGGAGTTGTAGTTTTGCAAGATCTGAAGGGCCACAGTTTAGAAACCACTGCACAGTGATCTCCAAACCATGGCCCTCCAGATGTTGCAAAACTACAAATCCAAGCATGCCCAGACAGCAAAATGCTGTGTGGGCATGCTGGGAGTTGTAGTTTTGCAAGATCTAGAGGGTCACAGTTTAGAGATCACTGCACAGTGATCTCCAAACTGTAGCCCTCCAGATGTTGCTAGGCAACTACTCACCGGCTTCCGTAGGATCGCCGCACCAGGGAGCTGCGCGTCATCGCCGCACCAGGGAGCCGCATCGTCGTCCTCTGCCACCCGCCACCGATGGTAAGTGACCTCCAACGCCTGTCACTGTCGGCTCTCCCGTTCTGCCCGGACTACTGTGGGTGGGCAGAACGGAGGAACCGAACTTTAACCCCCCCCCCCATCTGCCACCTGACTCCTATCCCTTCAGGGGGATTGTGGGTGTCTTAGACAACCCCAATCCCCCTTATTTTTCGGGTCACTTGTATGAGACTTGTATGACCCAGAATTGCCGGTGTGAATTCACTGGCGATTGCCGACATGGGGGTCTCAGGACCCCCCTGGGCATTGGCACGGGATGCCTGCTGATAGATATCAGCAGTCATCCCAGTCCGTTCACCACCTGGCTTGCGGCGGGGACCAAAATTCCCACGGGTGTACAGGTACGCCCTTGGTCCTTAAGTACCAGGGCATTAGGGCATACCTATACTCCCGTGGTCTTTAACTCCTCAACGACGAAGGACGCATATTTAAGTCCTGCGCCTGCTCCCGCGTCATATCACGGCAGTCCCGACGGCCATCAATGGGACATCACCGATCACGGTGATGCCCTGTATTAACCCTTCAGATCAGATCAAAGCTGACCACCGCGTCTGAAGCGAAAGTGAAACTATCCCGGCTCAGTTGGGCTGTTCAGGACAGCCGCGGTGAAATCGCGGCATCCCGAACAGCTTACAGGACACCGGAAGGGACCCTACCTGCCTCCTCGGTGTCCGATCGGCGAATGACTGCTCCGTGCCTGAGATCCAGGCAGGAGCAGTCAAGCGCTGACAACACTGATCACAGGCATGTTAATAAATGCCAGTAATCTGTGTAAAAGATCAGTGTATGTAATGTTATAGGCCCCTATGGGAGCTATAACTGTCACGATGCCGGCTGGCAGGTAGTGGATCCTCTGTGCCAGAGAGGGATTGGCGTGGACCGGTTCTAAGCCACTACTGGTTTTCACCAGAGCCCGCCGCAAAGCGGGATGGTCTTGCTGCGGCGGTAGTGACCAGGTCGTATCCACTAGCAACGGCTCACCTCTCTGGCTGCTGAAGATAGGCGCGGTACAAGGGAGTAGGCAAAAGCAAGGTCGGACGTAGCAGAAGGTCGGGGCAGGCAGCAAGGATCGTAGTCAGGGGCAACGGCAGAAGGTCTGGAAACACAGGCAAGGAACACACAAGGAACGCTTTCACTGGCACTAAGGCAACAAGATCCGGCAAGGGAGTGCAGGGGAAGTGAGGTGATATAGGGAAGTGCACAGGTGAACACACTGATTGGAACCACTGCGCCAATCAGCGGCGCAGTGGCCCTTTAAATCGCAGAGACCCGGCGCGCGCGCGCCCTAGGGAGCGGGGCCGCGCGCGCCGGGACAGAACAGACGGAGAGCGAGTCAGGTAGGGGAGCCGGGGTGCGCATCGCGAGCGGGCGCAACCCGCATCGCGAATCGCATCCCGGCTGGCAGCGGAATCGCAGCGCCCCGGGTCAGAGGACGTGACCGGAGCGCTGCCGCGGGGAGAGTGAAGCGAGCGCTCCGGGGAGGAGCGGGGACCCGGAGCGCTCGGCGTAACAGTACCCCCCCCCCTTGGGTCTCCCCCTCTTCTTAGAGCCTGAGAACCTGAGGAGCAGACTTTTGTCTAGGATGTTGTCCTCAGGTTCCCAGGATCTCTCTTCAGGACCACAACCCTCCCAGTCCACTAAAAAAAAATTTTTCCCTCTGACCTTTTTGGCAGCTAAAATTTCTTTGACCGAGAAGATGTCCGAGGAGCCGGAAACAGGAGTGGGAGGAACAGATTTGGGAGAAAAACGGTTGAGGATGAGTGGTTTGAGAAGAGAGACGTGAAAGGCATTAGGGATACGAAGAGAGGGAGGAAGAAGAAGTTTATAAGAGACAGGATTAATTTGACACAAAATTTTGAAAGGACCAAGATAGCGTGGTCCCAACTTGTAGCTAGGGACACGGAAGCGGACATATTTAGCGGAGAGCCATACCTTGTCTCCAGGGGAAAAAACGGGGGGAGCTCTTCTTTTCTTATCCGCGAACTTCTTCATGCGTGATGAAGCCTGTAAGAGAGAATTTTGGGTCTCTCTCCATATGATGGAAAGGTCACGAGAAATTTCATCCACAGCGGGCAGACCAGAGGGCAAGGGAGTAGGGAGGGGGGGAAGAGGGTGACGGCCGTACACCACGAAAAATGGGGATTTGGAGGAAGACTCAGAGACCCTGAAGTTATACGAGAATTCGGCCCATGGGAGGAGATCTGCCCAGTCATCCTGGCGGGAGGAAACAAAATGTCGCAAATAATCACCCAAGATCTGGTTAATCCTTTCTACTTGTCCATTGGACTGGGGATGATATGCAGAAGAAAAATTTAATTTAATCTTGAGTTGTTTACAGAGAGCCCTCCAGAATTTAGACACGAATTGGACGCCTCTATCCGAGACAATCTGCGTAGGCAACCCGTGAAGACGAAAAATGTGTACAAAAAATTGTTTAGCCAACTGAGGCGCAGAAGGAAGACCAGGAAGAGGGATGAAATGTGCCATTTTGGAGAATCGATCAACGACCACCCAAATAACAGTGTTGCCACGGGAAGGGGGTAAATCAGTAATAAAATCCATACCAATCAGAGACCAAGGCTGTTCGGGGACAGGCAGAGGATGAAGAAAACCAGCGGGCTTCTGGCGAGGAGTCTTATCCCGGGCACAGATAGTGCAGGCTCGCACAAAGTCCACAACATCCGTCTCCAGAGTCGGCCACCAATAGAAGCGGGAGATGAGTTGCACAGATTTCTTGATACCCGCATGACCTGCGAGATGGGAGGAGTGACCCCATTTGAGGATTCCGAGGCGTTGGCGAGGAGAAACAAAGGTCTTTCCTGGAGGAGTCTGCCTGATGGAGGCAGGAGAAGTGGAGATCAGGCAGTCAGGTGGAATGATGTGTTGCGGAGAGAGTTCAACTTCTGAGGCATCCGAGGAACGAGAGAGAGCATCGGCCCTAATGTTCTTATCGGCAGGACGAAAGTGAATCTCAAAATTAAATCGGGCAAAGAACAGAGACCACCGGGCCTGGCGAGGATTCAGCCGTTGGGCAGACTGGAGGTAGGAGAGGTTCTTGTGGTCGGTGTAGATAATAACAGGAGAACTTGATCCCTCCAGCAGATGCCTCCATTCCTCAAGTGCTAATTTAATGGCTAGAAGCTCTCGATCCCCGATGGAGTAGTTCCTCTCCGCTGGAGAGAAGGTCCTAGAGAAAAAACCACAAGTGACAGCATGCCCGGAAGAATTTTTTTGTAGAAGAACAGCTCCAGCTCCCACTGAGGAGGCATCAACCTCCAATAGGAAGGGTTTGGAAGGGTCAGGTCTGGAGAGGACGGGAGCCGAAGAAAAGGCAGACTTGAGTCGTTTAAAGGCGTCTTCTGCTTGAGGAGGCCAGGACTTGGGATCAGCATTTTTTTTGGTTAAAGCCACGATAGGAGCCACAATGGTAGAAAAATGTGGAATAAATTGCCTGTAATAATTGGCGAACCCCAAAAAGCGTTGGATAGCACGGAGTCCGGAGGGGCGTGGCCAATCTAAGACGGCAGAGAGTTTGTCTGGATCCATCTGTAGTCCCTGGCCAGAGACCAAATATCCTAGAAAAGGAAGAGATTGGCATTCAAACAGACATTTCTCAATTTTGGCATAGAGTTGGTTGTCACGAAGTCTCTGAAGAACCATACGGACATGCTGGCGGTGTTCTTCTAGATTGGCAGAAAAAATTAGGATATCGTCCAGATATACAACAACACAGGAGTATAACAGATCACGAAAAATTTCATTGACAAAGTCTTGGAAGACGGCAGGGGCGTTGCACAGTCCAAAGGGCATGACCAGATACTCAAAGTGTCCATCTCTGGTGTTAAATGCCGTTTTCCACTCGTCCCCCTCTCTGATGCGGATGAGGTTATAGGCGCCTCTTAAGTCCAATTTAGTGAAGATGTGGGCACCTTGGAGGCGATCAAAGAGTTCAGAGATGAGGGGTAAGGGGTAGCGGTTCTTAACCGTGATTTTATTAAGACCGCGGTAGTCAATGCAAGGACGTAGGGAGCCATCTTTTTTGGACACAAAGAAAAATCCGGCTCCGGCAGGAGAGGAGGATTTACGGATAAAGCCCTTCTTTAGATTCTCCTGGACGTATTCGGACATGGCAAGAGTCTCTGGGGCAGAGAGAGGATAAATTCTGCCCCGGGGTGGAGTAGTGCCCGGGAGGAGGTCGATAGGGCAATCATAAGGCCTGTGAGGAGGTAGAGTCTCAGCTTGTTTTTTGCAGAAAACATCCGCGAAGTCCATATAGGCCTTAGGGAGACCGGTTACTGGAGGAACCACAGAGTTACGGCAAGGGTTACTGGGAACCGGTTTTAGACAGTTCTTGGAACAAGAGGACCCCCAACTCTTGATCTCCCCAGTGGACCAATCCAGGGTAGGGGAATGAAGCTGAAGCCAGGGAAGTCCAAGGAGAATTTCCGAGGTGCAATTGGGGAGGACCAAAAGTTCAATCCTCTCATGATGAGATCCGATGCTCATAAGAAGGGGCTCCGTGCGGAAACGTATGGTACAGTCCAATCTTTCATTATTTATACAATTGATGTAGAGGGGTCTGGCGAGACTGGTCACCGGGATGTTGAACCTGTTGACGAGAGAGGCCAAAATAAAATTTCCTGCAGATCCAGAGTCCAAGAAGGCCACTGTAGAGAAGGAGAAGGCAGAGGCAGACATCCGCACAGGCACAGTAAGACGTGGAGAAGCAGAGTAGACATCAAGGACTGTCTCACCTTTGTGCGGAGTCAGCGTACGTCTTTCCAGGCGGGGAGGACGGATAGGACAATCTCTCAGGAAGTGTTCGGTACTAGCACAGTACAGGCAGAGGTTCTCCATACGGCGTCGTGTCCTCTCTTGAGGTGTCAGGCGAGACCGGTCGACCTGCATAGCCTCCACGGCGGGAGGCACAGGAACAGATTGCAGGGGACCAGAGGAGAGAGGAGCCGAGGAGAAGAAACGCCTCGTGCGAACAGAGTCCATATCTTGGCGGAGTTCCTGACGCCTTTCGGAAAAACGCATGTCAATGCGAGTGGCTAGGTGAATAAGTTCATGTAGATTAGCAGGAATTTCTCGTGCGGCCAGAACATCTTTAATGTTGCTGGATAGGCCTTTTTTGAAGGTCGCGCAGAGGGCCTCATTATTCCAGGACAATTCTGAAGCAAGAGTACGGAAT
The DNA here is from genome assembly GCF_029499605.1 of Hyla sarda. Taxonomy (NCBI): domain Eukaryota; kingdom Metazoa; phylum Chordata; class Amphibia; order Anura; family Hylidae; genus Hyla; species Hyla sarda. Next base: position 164,682,076 of record NC_079193.1, read on the forward strand.
TGTACGGCATACTCGCCAACGGAAGAATTACCCTGGACCAGGTTCAACAGGGCAGTCTCAGCAGAAGAGGCTCGGGCAGGTTCCTCAAAGACACTTCGGATTTCCGAGAAGAAGGAGTGTACAGAGGCAGTGACGGGGTCATTGCGGTCCCAGAGCGGTGTGGCCCATGACAGGGCTTTTCCGGACAGAAGGCTGACTACGAAAGCCACCTTAGACCTTTCAGTGGGAAACAGGTCCGACATCATCTCCAGATGCAGGGAACATTGGGAAAGAAAGCCACGGCAAAACTTAGAGTCCCCATCAAATTTATCCGGCAAGGATAAGCGTATCCCAGGAGCGGCCACTCGCTGCGGAGGAGGTGCAGGAGCTGGCGGAGGAGATGACTGCTGAAGCTGTGGTAGTAACTGTTGTAGCATAACGGTCAGTTGAGACAGCTGTTGGCCTTGTTGCGCTATCTGTTGTGACTGCTGGGCGACCACCGTGGTGAGGTCAGCGACAACTGGCAGAGGAACTTCAGCGGGATCCATGGCCGGATCTACTGTCACGATGCCGGCTGGCAGGTAGTGGATCCTCTGTGCCAGAGAGGGATTGGCGTGGACCGTGCTAGTGGACCGGTTCTAAGCCACTACTGGTTTTCACCAGAGCCCGCCGCAAAGCGGGATGGTCTTGCTGCGGCGGTAGTGACCAGGTCGTATCCACTAGCAACGGCTCACCTCTCTGGCTGCTGAAGATAGGCGCGGTACAAGGGAGTAGGCAAAAGCAAGGTCGGACGTAGCAGAAGGTCGGGGCAGGCAGCAAGGATCGTAGTCAGGGGCAACGGCAGAAGGTCTGGAAACACAGGCAAGGAACACACAAGGAACGCTTTCACTGGCACTAAGGCAACAAGATCCGGCAAGGGAGTGCAGGGGAAGTGAGGTGATATAGGGAAGTGCACAGGTGAACACACTGATTGGAACCACTGCGCCAATCAGCGGCGCAGTGGCCCTTTAAATCGCAGAGACCCGGCGCGCGCGCGCCCTAGGGAGCGGGGCCGCGCGCGCCGGGACAGAACAGACGGAGAGCGAGTCAGGTAGGGGAGCCGGGGTGCGCATCGCGAGCGGGCGCAACCCGCATCGCGAATCGCATCCCGGCTGGCAGCGGAATCGCAGCGCCCCGGGTCAGAGGACGTGACCGGAGCGCTGCCGCGGGGAGAGTGAAGCGAGCGCTCCGGGGAGGAGCGGGGACCCGGAGCGCTCGGCGTAACAATAACATTGCAAAAAAAAAAAAAAGTTTAAAAAAAAGTGTTAATAAAGATCATTTAACCCCTTCCCTAATAAAAGTTTGAATCACCCCCCTTTTCCCATTAAAAAAATAAAACACTGTAAATAAAAATAAACATGTGGTATCGCTGCGTGCGTAAATGTCCGAACTATAAAAATATACTGTTAATTAAACCGCACGGTCAATGGCGTACACGTAAAAAAATTCCAAAGTCCAAAAAAGCATATTTTTGGTCACTTTTTATACCATTAAAAAATTTATAAAAAGTGATCAAAACAAAAATGGCACCGATAAAAACTTCAGATCACGGCGCAAAAAATGGGTCCTCATACCGCCCTGTACGTGGAAAATTAAAAAAGTTATGGGAGTCAGAAGAGGACATTTTTAAACGTATACATTTTCCTGCATGTAGTCACGATTTTTTCCAGAAGTACAACAAAATTGAACCTATATAAGTAGGGTATCATTTTAACCTTATGGACCTACAGAATAATGATAAGGTGTCATTTTTATCGAAATATGCACTGCGTAGAAACGGAAGCCCCCAAAAGTTACAAAATGGCGTTTTTTCTTCGATTTTGTCACACATTGATTTTTTTTTTCCATTTCGCCGTGGATTTTTGGGTAAAATGACTGTCACTGCAAAGTAGAATTGGTGATGCAAAAAAATAAGCCATAATATTGATTTTTAGGGGGAATATTGAAAGGGTTATGATTTTTAAAAGGTAAGGAGGAAAAAACGAAAATGCAAAAACTGAAAAACCCTGCATTCTTAAGGGGTTAAAATTCTCAACATTTATATGTTTTTTAATGTGATTGAAAAAAACGGCCACTAGGTGGCTTTGTTCTGTTCCCTGAGCAAGTCAAACAGTTAGTTTGGTCTCCTTCCGGACTTGCAGAAGTCCAAACTCAGGAAGTGCATGCCGGGCATGGTGGGTCACAGCTCCCGCTGGCTTCAGTGATGTCACATCTGCTGGGGAACGCCCACTTTCTCCTGCTGGGAGTTCACACAATGTGAGCAAGGGGAAAGAAAAGCTCGGAAAAATATTTTACGGGCAGAAGGGGTTTTAGGGAATATAATCGGAGTTAGTTTACAAAATATGGTACTCTTTAAATCTGTCTAGCGCTAAGCCTCTATTTTCCACAATTTGGAGATATACAGGTTAACTGGGAGGATGATAAAAGTTTATTGTATAACTTTAAGAGGCATTGAGAAACAGGCTTTAATGGGATAAGGCATTAGATTATAGGGCTCAAACCAGGTATGTGCCTTGCCAGCTTTGTACTTTGAAATAAAGGAATTGTACACTTTAGATAGATGAGCAGAATGCATATAAATAATCTGATGTTCAGAGTTTACTTCCAGCTTGTGAGAGAAAGTGCCTTCTCATCTAATAGTACAAGATTGTTACACAGTATTTTTGTTGGTTCCTTTCAGAGATTAAACAGATCTTAAAATGATGGTTTCTATAATATAGTATTGAGATATCAGGAAAAAAAGGTAGGTACTGGGGGAAGATATCTAACTAATTTAATAAGGAAATGATGTGTGGTGACAGTGATGCCAGAAGTTGGTATTTTACAGCAGTAAAGAGATGGTTTCACCACCCAGATGTTTCATAGTCAAGCTTAGTGACTTAGTGATTTTTTATTTTTTTTCTTCTAAGAGCCGAGGAACGTGCTCTCGAATCATCCAAAGTGCAAGAAAAAGTGCAAACGTGTTACACTAAAAAAAGTGCACAAAGGATGCGGTCTATCGCAAGCCCTTCTCCGATAGGAGAGAGGCCACCCAACAAACCTTACCCTTCGCCTCCGGACCAAAAGGTACCTGCGAGGTTCCAGGTTCAATGTCCCTTTTTGCCGAAGCTACTAAGGGAGCACAAATGCTCCCGGCATCCCCCTTGGCGTTAGACAAAGTATCTGCCCGCAGAGCCGATAACGGTCGGTACCCTGCCAAAGCAGGAGTATCTGGGGTGTTTGCAGGGAGGTGCGGAACCTAATGGCCACACACATCTACCCTAGACCACCAGGAGGGACACCCAGAAGGGCTACCGCATCCTGACAAATCCTGTGGACACACAACACGCAAAAAGTGACACAGTGAGGCAAAAAGAAATAAATAAGTGAATGTGTGCAGATATACTGCCCGGACATCCGTCCGGATCTATAAAAATTGACTTATGTGATGTGCTTAGGTTAGCTAACTAGTCAGAAGCAAGGCTTTGTAGGTATGGATGTCTGGGAGGCCTGGACCTCCAAGGCAAATATAATCTGTATTAGGGCTCTTTCACATTGACGTCTGGCTCCATTAATAAAATCCTTTCAAGCCTTTTGAAAACAGATGTAAATGGGATTGTTTTACAATCCTTTGTCATCAGTTGGCACCTGTTTAGTTTCTAGCCCATTTTTCTGACAGGAAAAAAGACGGAGCATTAAAAAAACAAAAAAAAAAATGAAGAGAAACGGATATAATAAATATAACATTAAAGTCTATGGAACCTCTAAAGTCATCCCATTTGCATAAATTTTTTTCCAATCCGTTTATGATCTGTTATTACTTCTGAGCATGCTCAGAAGCGGTGTGAGCAACCAGGAAGTAGCCAGACCAAAAAACGGACACAAATGGATGCAAAATGATGCCACTTGTCCATTATTTTATTTTTAAAAAGTCCCCTAAAATAGACAAATGGCATCCGTTTGCATCAGTTTGTTGGTATAGCCCGTTTGGCAGAGAATAGCGGGACGGGAGAGAACCGCCATGTAAACCTAGCCTTAAGGTACCACACTGATGTTCTCATTTATAGAAGTCCGGCATAGTGATGGCTCCTCTTCATATGTTCCAAATGAGTGAATTTCCCAAATGTACTTTTTGCTATATAGAAAGCCTCATACCGTTCTGTAATTATAGCCATCCACACTGTAGGCCAGTAACAGACTGTTCTGATTCAATGACCTTCATTACCTCAGTTTCCATATTTCTAAGAAAACACTTTACTTCACCCTCCAGGCTCCAGTGTTTCCTTTCCCACTACAATCAATAGCAGAGATTTTATATCATTAGTTTCCTAGAATTACATTCAGCTAGCATATTAGAATCTACTCATGTTGTATAGGAAGAAAAATGCATTGTTGTATGTTAAATACAGCACCTTTATATTTTCTGTACTGTCAACATTGAAATAGTCTATACAACTGTGCAATATGTGGTGGCCATACAAAAGCAGAGATAATTCAATACACGTTAGCACTGTACTCATGGAGTCATGGAGCTCTATAAATCACATATTAAGCAGATAATGAAAAGTACATTTGTCCCTGATATATTGGCTGGGTAACTGGATATACTTAGGTTATAAAGGGTCTTCTATGTGCATTACATAAATTAAATGGGCACTGTCATTCAAATTATTTAATTATTTAGATTTGTAATTTAGCCCTCCCTCGCTCTCCCTCTTTCATACACAGGCAGAGAGGGAGTGCTGCCTATGGCCAGAATGCACATCCTGAGTTTGGTCTTCTGCCAGGCGACCAAAATCTGTGCTTTTGAGCAGACTGAATACGGTCTGAACCAAAAGGGATACCCCTAATGGCCAGATTTATAAGGCCATGAAAGTGACATAAAAAGACCTTTTTTTACAGGGAGTAAATTAAATTATTATTATAATAATAATGACAGTGCCTATTTAACTTCTACAGCACTGAAAAGCTTATACAAATCCATATGTATGTTTTCTTCCTAACTGAAGATACTACACGTAAGTGCTGTAGCCCCTAAGATCTCCATGAGATCTCTAAAATTAATATTTTGATACACACACCATGTCATATTAAAATGTTTGAGCTTACAATGTTATCTTAAAAAAAAAAACTAATTACCTAACCCCAAGGCCGTAGCCTGGGGTGCAATACACCTCTAAATAGTACCCCCTAAAACATAACTTTTATTGTATATCAAATAAAATAATATAATATAAACCCAGTGAGATAAATGTTAAAAATGGGATGTCAGGTAGGTTAGTGCTTGTAAGATCTGAGCATCATTGCTCCACTATAAAGGGTTCTGCAGTAGCCCTGTGCGCCTACTCTAACATCAACTAAAAACGCTAGATTGCCGCCTCTACATGTTTCGCCGTCTCCACGGCGTTTTCAAGAGGCAAACTCCGTGGAGACGGCGAAACATGTAGAGGCGGCAATCTAGCGTTTTTAGTGTATTGCACCCCAGGCTACGGCCTTGGGGTTAGGTAATTAGTTGTGTTTCTTGGCCTCTTTAGTCCCCTTTTGGTCTAATTTGATTTTTGTTATCTTAAAAAAAACACATAAATATGAAAAAAGAAGGGAACTGAACAAAACAATAACCTATTAGACAATAAAACATAACATTTCTTTCCATGGAAAAAAGTACAGTGGCTTTGAAATGGCTTTATTCCCTTTGGCAGAAACAACCTCCGGCAGGTGTTTTATATAACTGTCTACCAGTGTCTGACCTTGACCATGATGCAGTGAAGAAGCCTCAGACTGTAACAATTCCATTGCCATGTTTTGCAGCTGGTTTCAGATTCTTCTGGTGGGATACTATCTATGTTTTTATTCCCAAAATTTCTATTTGGTACTAAATAACTGTATCATTGCATTGTCTGAACTGAACTGAAGTCCTAGTAGGTGTTGTTGGACAAACTTAAATTTTGGCTTGATTTTCTTACTGGACAGTCATGGTTTACTCCTTGCTAACGCCTATATGTAGCTGAGCCTTTTGTTCTTAGAGCTTCATTCTCAGTGAATCCAAGGTAGCTGTGTGAGACTTAAGATGCGTCTCCAGGTTCTGCACCTTATGAGCCATTACTACTTTCTCCTTTTTCAGCTCTTCCATGGCTACCAACCTAGCCTTGTGATCACTTTGTAGAGCCAGATATGCCTCACACAGGACTTTCACTTCTTCATCCTTGAATGAGACCTGCTTGGTCAGACTCTCCAATTATATCTCCTTGCTGGTCACAAGATCCTGGGAGCGAGACAGTTCATCCTGCAGAGCTGCAAACAAATTTTTCTGCAGCTGAAGCTTTGCTTCCGGCTCTTTCAAGCCAACAAATTCCAACTCTTCTCCTCCTTTAGGGGTTGTCATCCCCTTTGCAAGCATTCTGACAGTCACCTGTTCTTGGCCTGTCTCTTGCTTCAAGCCAACTCATTCCATCTCTTCTCCTCCTTTAGGGGTTGTCATCCTGTTTGCAACGATCTTGGCCCCTTGGGCCTCAGGGTAGTCTCCGGACAGTCTCTCTGGACTGTTTCTCTGCTGTCCGGCAGACTTCTCTTTGACTTCACCACCGTATCTCCGCTCACTCACAGAAACGTCAAGAGCTCCTGGGTCTGCAACAACAACATCTGGTCCAGTTGTTCGACCTTCCTGGTCACTATCCATCTCAGGTCCAGACATCACATCTCCTTCACTCAGGACTCTGTCTATGACAGTAAGCGCTGCACCCAGCTCCAAATGTACTCTCTTCAGTACTTCTGCATTATCCACAGACATCTCTGTATCTTATTCTCTGGTCACCTCTTTCAGATGACCACACAATTCTATCCCCACCTTGGGCTCATCTTTAGCTGGCGGATGGAACCCATGTTCCTGTACTTGATCCTTTCTGGTTTTACTGAAGATTCTGTTTCAGACAGAGGCACACTTGCCACTTGAGTCTCTGGATCCTCGTGGACTTGACTCACAGTCTGTTCTTCAGCTCTCCCAGCAGTCTGGCAGACCCCTATCTAACATATATATCTAGTGACTGCTGACACTCCTCATCCTCAGCCTCTGTTGAGTAACTCTCAACTAGTTTGTGGTGCAAGTCAAGTGTTGTGGGCCCAAGAGGTGTTCCTGCTCTAGTCACCTGACAGTCTTCCCATAACTGCTGAAAAAATTGAAAATCCATCCCCAGTACTACATCATACTCAAAGGAGGGCTCTATTGCAGCCTTGTGACTCACAGTACCATAGGGAATAGAAATACAGACATTAACAGTTTTATAACCCCAAATATCTGCCTGTATAGAAACTATGACAGGGTCTGGCTTCACCAGACTTATTACACCCCTAGGTTCTAGCAAAGCAATCCTCTTTCTACCATCTACTATCAGCTCACACAGGTTTTCTTTTGTCCTGTCTGTGTTGGCAGCAGTACACATTACTTCAGAAAACATAGGCATGAATTTTTGACAAAAAACATTATCCCACTGCATAGGGACAAAATTTTTAGGACAGTTCACACAGTCAAGTAGTGACACACCAGTCATCATTAGCTCAGGAACCTTTTGTGTGCGGTTTCTCTGGCACACTCTCCTCATTCCACAACTGCCAAAAATATGGCAAGTCTAAGTCTCTGCACAATATGGCAAGTCTAAGTGTCTGCCCAGTATAATCTCTATCTCAAGCTTGGCACAAACCTCCATAACATGGCTCACTGTCCCATAACAGGTTTCAAAGTCAATTAGAACAGTCTTACCAGATTCTGGTCGAATCTTTACAAATGGTATTATGTCCGGAATGACTCTGGATACAGCCTGGCGACAGTCCAGTTCCACGTACAGCGGGATACTACCCACCAGTAACTCACGGATCCTCACATCCATGCTTTCTGGCCTCCTGATCAGAGGATCATCAGGTGTAAAGACGTCCTATGGCTGAAATACAGCCAATTTTATCAAGGTGCTCACCATAACATCCTTCTTGGTGACAACCGTTGCTGTCCATGTCGGTTGCTTCTGGCAACTGCATTTCGACATCGACCCATCTTTGCAAAACAAACAACACGGCTTACTGCTTCTGCGCTGTGCCAGTGGCCCATCCACCTGTTTCCTCACCTGAGAGAGCGTCCCTAGCAACGCTTTCACCACAGGCTCAGTCCTGCTCTTGTACTCCCCAGCTGGGCTTGTCCAACATGCAACATGCAGGGTGGGTTGCTCCTAGCATCAACTTTAGTGCAACTCGACCATTGGTGTTACGCCGAGCGCTCCGGGTCCCCGCTCCTCCCCGGAGCGCTCGCAGCATCCTCTCATTCGCAGCGCCCCGGTCAGACCTGCTGACCGGGTGCGCTGCAATATCACTCCCAGCCGGGATGCGACTCGCGATGCGCATCCCGGCTCCCGTACCTGACCCGTTCCCCGTCTGTCTTGTCCCGGCGCGCGCGGCCCCGCTCCTTAGGGCGCGCACGCGCCGGGTCTCTGCAATTTAAAGGGCCACTGCGCCACTGATTGGCGCAGCAAGCTTAATCAGTATGTTCACCTGTGCACTTCCTACTTATACCTCACTTCCCCTGCACTCCCTCGCCGGATCTTGTTGCCATTGTGCCAGTGAAAGCGTTTCCTTGTGTGTTCCTAGCCTGTGTTCCAGACCTCCTGCCGTTGCCCCTGACTACGATCCTTGCTGCCTGCCCTGACCTTCTGCTACGTCCGACCTTGCTCTTGTCTACTCCCTTGTACCGCGCTTATCTTCAGCAGTCAGAGAGGTTGAGCCGTTGCTGGTGGATACGACCTGGTTGCTACCGCCGCTGCAAGACCATCCCGCTTTGCGGTGGACTCTGGTGAATACCAGTAGCAACTTAGAACCGGTCCACCAACACGGTCCACGCCAATCCCTCTCTGGCACAGAGGATCCACCTCCAGCCAGCCGAATCGTGACAGTAGATCCGGCCATGGATCCCGCTGAAGTTCCACTGCCAGTTGTCGCCGACCTCACCACGGTGGTCGCCCAGCAGTCGCAACAGATAGCGCAACAAGGCCACCAGCTGTCTCAACTGACCGTGATGCTACAGCAGCTATTACCACAGCTTCAGCAACAATCTCCTCCGCCTGCTCCTGCACCTCCTCCGCAGCGAGTGGCCGCTTCCGGCCTACGATTATCCTTGCCGGATAAATTTGATGGGGACTCTAAGTTTTGCCGTGGCTTTCTTTCGCAATGTTCCCTGCACTTGGAGATGATGTCGGACCAGTTTCCTACTGAAAGGTCTAAGGTGGCTTTCGTAGTCAGCCTTCTGTCTGGGAAAGCTCTGTCATGGGCCACACCGCTCTGGGACCGCAATGACCCTGTCACTGCCTCTGTACACTCCTTCTTCACAGAGATTCGAAGTGTCTTTGAGGAACCTGCCCGAGCCTCTTCTGCTGAGATTGCCCTGCTGAACCTGGTCCAGGGTAATTCTTCTGTTGGCGAGTACGCCATCCAATTCCGTACTCTTGCCTCTGAATTATCCTGGAATAATGAGGCCCTCTGCGCGACCTTTAAAAAAGGCCTATCCAGCAACATTAAAGATGTGCTGGCCGCACGAGAAATTCCTGCTAACCTGCATGAACTTATTCATCTTGCCCCCCGCATTGACATGCGTTTTTCCGAAAGGCGTCAGGAGCTCCGCCAGGATATGGACTTTGTTCGCACGAGGCAGTTTCTCTCCCCGGCTCCTCTCTCCTCTGGTCCTCTGCAATCCGTTCATGTGCCTTCCGCCGTGGAGGCTATGCAAGTTGACCGGTCTCGCTTGACACCTCAAGAGAGGACACGACGCCGCATGGAGAATCTTTGCCTGTACTGTGCCGGTACCGAACACTTCTTGAAGGATTGTCCTATCCGTCCTCCCCGCCTGGAAAGACGTACGCTGACTCCGCACAAAGGTGAGACAGTTCTTGATGTGAACTCTGCTTCTCCACGCCTTACTGTGCCTGTGCGGATATCTTCTTCTACCTTCTTCTTCTCTGCTATGGCCTTCTTGGATTCCGGATCTGCAGGAAATTTTATTTTGGCCTCTCTTATCAATAGGTTCAACATCCCGGTGACCAGTCTCGCCAGACCCCTCTACATCAATTCTATTAACAATGAAAGATTGGACTGTACCGTGCGTTTCCGCACGGAACCTCTCCTAATGTGCATCGGACCCCATCACGAAAAAATTTAATTTTTGGTCCTCTCCAACTGCACTTCAGAAATTCTTCTTGGATTACCGTGGCTTCAACGCCATTCCCCAACCCTTGATTGGTCCACAGGAGAAATCAAGAACTGGGGTACTTCTTGTCACAGGGACTGTCTTAAACCGGTTCCCAGTACTCCCTGTCGTGACCCTGTGGTTCCCCCGGTATCCGGTCTTCTTAAGACTTATATGGACTATGCTGATGTTTTTTGCAAAAAGCAAGCAGAGACTTTACCTCCTCACAGGCCTTATGACTGTCCTATTGACCTCCTCCCGGGTACTACTCCACCCCGGGGCAGAATCTATCCTCTGTCTGCTCCAGAGACTCTAGCCATGTCTGAGTACATCCAGGAGAATTTAAAAAAAGGGGTTTATCCGCAAGTCCTCCTCTCCTGCCGGAGCTGGATTTTTTTTGTGTCCAAAAAAGATGGCTCCCTACGCCCTTGCATTGATTACCGTGGACTTAATAAAATCACGGTAAAAAAACGCTACCCCCTTACCTCTTATCTCGGAACTCTTTGATCGCCTACAAGGCGCCCACATCTTTACCAAACTGGACTTAAGAGGTGCTTATAATCTCATCCGCATCAGGGAGGGGGACGAATGGAAGACTGCATTTAACACCAGAGATGGACACTTTGAGTATCTGGTCATGCCCTTTGGCCTGTGCAACGCCCCTGCCGTCTTCCAAGACTTTGTTAATGAAATTTTTCTTGATCTCCTATATTCCTGTGTTGTGGTTTATGTGGACGATATTCTGATTTTTTCTGCCAACTTAGAAGAACACCGCCAGCATGTCCGCATGGTTCTTCAGAGACTTCGGGACAATCAACTTTATGCCAAAATGGAGAAATGTCTCTTTGAATGTCAATCTCTTCCTTTCCTAGGATACTTGGTCTCTGGCCAGGGACTACAAATGGACCCAGATAAACTTTCTGCCGTCTTAGATTGGCCACGCCCCTCCGGACTCCGTGCTATCCAACGTTTTTTGGGGTTCGCCAATTATTACAGACAATTCATTCCACACTTCTCCACTATTGTGGTCCCTATGGTGGCTTTAACCAAGAAAAATGCCAATCCTAAGTCCTGGTCTCCCCAAGCGGAAGACGCATTTAAACATCTCAAGTCTGCCTTTTCTTCTGCTCCCGTGCTCTCCAGACCTGACCCATCTAAACCCTTTCTATTGGAAGTAGATGCCTCCTCTGTGGGAGCTGGAGCTGTCCTTCTACAAAAAAATTCTTCCGGGCATGCTGTTACTTGTGGGTTTTTTTCTAGGACCTTCTCTCCGGCGGAGAGAAACTACTCCATTGGTGATCGAGAACTACTGGCCATTAAATTGGCGCTTGAGGAATGGAGACACCTGCTGGAGGGATCAAAATTTCCAGTTATCATATACACTGATCACAAGAATCTCTCCTATCTCCAGTCTGCCCAACGACTGAACCCTTGCCAGGCTAGGTGGTCGTTGTTCTTTGCCCGTTTTAACTTTGAAATCCATTTTCGCCCTGCTGACAAGAACATTAGGGCCGATGCCCTCTCTCGTTCTTCTGATGCCTCTGAAGTAGAGGTCTCTCCGCAACACATCATTCCTCCGGACTGTCTGATCTCCACTTCTCCAGCTTCCATCAGGCAAACTCCTCCAGGGAAGACCTTCGTTTCTCCATGCCAGCGTCTCGGGATTCTCAAATGGGGACACTCCTCCCACCTCGCAGGCCATGCGGGCATCAAAAAATCCTTGCAACTCATCTCTCGATTTTATTGGTGGCCGACTCTGGAGACTGATGTTGTTGATTTCGTGCGGGCCTGTACTGTCTGTGCCCGGGATAAGACTCCTCGCCAGAAGCCTGCTGGTCTCCTTCATCCTCTGCCTGTTCCTGAACAGCCTTGGTCACAGATTGGTATGGACTTTATTACGGACTTGCCCTCATCCCGTGGCAACACAGTTGTTTGGGTGGTCGTTGATCGATTTTCCAAGATGGCACATTTTATTCCTCTTCCTGGTCTTCCTTCAGCGCCTCAGTTGGCAAAGCAATTTTTTGTACACATTTTTCGCCTTCACGGTTTGCCCACGCATATCGTCTCGGATAGAGGCGTCCAATTCGTGTCTAAATTCTGGAGGGCCCTCTGTAAACAGCTCAAGATCAAATTAAACTTCTCTTCTTCTTATCATCCCCAATCCAATGGGCAAGTAGAAAGAATTAATCAGGTCCTGGGTGACTATTTACGGCATTTTGTTTCCTCCCGCCAGGATGACTGGGCAGATCTTCTACCATGGGCCGAATTCTCATACAACTTCAGAGTCTCCGAATCTTCTGCTAAATCCCCATTTTTCGTGGTGTACGGCCGTCACCCTCTTCCTCCCCTCCCTACTCCCTTGCCCTCTGGTTTGCCCGCTGTGGATGAAGTGACTCGTGATCTTTCCACCATATGGAAAGAGACCCAAAATTCTCTTTTACAGGCTTCATCCCAGATGAAAAGATTTGCTGATAAAAAAAAGAACTCCCCCCATTTTTGCTCCCGGAGACAAGGTATGGCTCTCCGCTAAATATGTCCGCTTTCGTGTCCCCAGTTACAAACTGGGACCACGCTATCTTGGTCCTTTCAAAATCTTGTGCCAGATTAACCCTGTCTCTTACAAACTCCTTCCTCCTTCTCTCCGTATTCCCAATGCCTTCCATGTCTCTCTCCTTAAACCACTCATCATTAACCGCTTCTCTCCCAAAGTTGTTTCTCCCACTCCTGTTTCCGGTTCATCTGACGTCTTCTCTGTGAAGGAGATTCTGGCCTCCAAGACTGTCAGAGGGAAAAGTTTTTTTTTTTTGGTGGATTGGGAAAACTGTGGCCCAGAGGAGAGATCCCGGGAACCTGAGGACAACATCCTAGACAAAAGTCTTATCCTCAGGTTCTCAGGCTCCAAGAAGAGGGGGAGACCCAAGGGGGGGGGTACTGTTACGCAGAGCGCTCCGGGTCCCCGCTCCTCCCCGGAGCGCTCGCAGCATCCTCTCATTCGCAGCACCCCGGTCAGACCTGCTGACCGGGTGCCCTGCAATATCACTCCCAGCCGGGATGCGATTCGCGATGCGGGAGGCGCCCGCTCGCGATGCGCATCCCGGCTCCCGTACCTGACCCGTTCCCCGTCTGTCTTGTCCCGGCGCGCGCGGCCCCGCTCCTTAGGGCGCGCACGCGCCGGGTCTCTGCAATTTAAAGGGCCACTGCGCCGCTTAATCAGTATGTTCACCTGTGCACTCCCTACTTATACCTCACTTCCCCTGCACTCCCTCGCCGGATCTTGTTGCCATTGTGCCAGTGAAAGCGTTTCCTTGTGTGTTCCTAGCTTGTGTTCCAGACCTCCTGCCGTTGCCCCTGACTACGATCCTTGCTGCCTGCCCTGACCTTCTGCTACGTCCGACCTTGCTCTTGTCTACTCCCTTGTACCGCGCTTATCTTCAGCAGTCAGAGAGGTTGAGCCGTTGCTGGTGGATACGACCTGGTTGCTACCGCCGCTGCAAGACCATCCCGCTTTGCGGCGGGCTCTGGTGAATACCAGTAGCAACTTAGAACCGGTCCACCAACACGGTCCACGCCAATCCCTCTCTGGCACAGAGGATCCACCTCCAGCCAGCCGAATCATGACAATTGGTTGCTCTTAGCAACGTGCTGCCTGCATCCTCCAGCAATTGTAAGGATTTCTCCCTGGGGATAGCTCTGGGATGGTCCTTGACACCACCACAGGACTCTTTTCCACCACTTCAATAAACTGGCAAACAACAGTACTTTATGCAAGTCCGGCCCCCTCGCCAGCTTTATTAGGTTGCAGGATAAATAAAAACATAAAACAGGAACAAAACAAAACCCTAGACCAAGCATGTCAAACTCAAAGGCTAACATGGACCAAAAAAACAAGGTTTAAGTTTATGTGGGACGCATCCAAAAAAGGACGTAGTAACGCCGGCCCTTGAATTCTGGGAGGGTGACGTGAGCGAATGTCAATACGAGGCCCCCACATTAGGTGCCCAGTACAGTTCCCCCTCATTAGGTGCCCAGTACAGTTCCCCCACATTAGGTGCACAATACAGTTCCCCCACATTAGGTGCGCAGTACAGTTCCCCCACATTAGGTGCAGTATAGTTCCCCCACATTTGATGCCCAGTACAGTTCCCCCACATTAAGTGCAGTATGTTCCCCCACAGACATACAGCCTCCAGCCATATACAGTGTATGGCTGGAGGCTGTATGCCTGTGCACTGCCCCACTTCAGTGCTCTGACCACCACTCCTCCGGTCTGGCCATAGCTGTAGGTCCCGAGACCGGAGGAGCGGTGGTCTGACCACCGAAGCTGACTTGCCGCTGGTCACTTACCATGCTGGCCAGCGCGCGTCTTCCACCTCCATGTTCCGCTCCTCCCCTCCTCCGTTGCTATGGTGACGTCAGTGACGTCCCGGCGTGCGCTATCTTCCGGCGGCCCCTGCATTTTAAAACTTAACGCTGGGCCGCTGAGAGTTGATGGGGGCATCCCTGTGTCCCGAAAAAATCTTTCGGGACACAGGGATGTCCGGGCCGCAAATATATTCATTGTGGGCCGTATGCCGCGGGCCGCATGTTTTGACACCTATGCCCTAGACCATCTAGTCACTATCTAAACAATCCAGCATGCACTGTCTATCAACTGGTGGGCTTTTCCCAGCCAGTTAAACTTATGCCTCCTACAACCTTCTACTCACTGTTCACACACAGCATTTGCAACCTCTTGCTGTGTGTCTCATGCACACTTGGGGCCACTCACAGCTCGGGCTGTGTGTTTCTCAGCAGGACCCCTGCCTCCCCCTACAGCCACCTTGCTATCTTATAGGGAGAGACCAGATTATTCTGTTTGACTTCCTTTTAAACACACTTCCCCTTTCTGCTACCTCACTTACTAATCCACAGGTAGAGGTTTCTCCAGGGTTAGCTATATTTCCTTGCCACAGTGTCACAATATGTGGAGCCTATGTTGCCATACATGTACGCTTATGTCACTGATTCATTGTACAAAACAAACAACGTAATATATGATGCACACAGTACTGTAAAATGACACATTCAACACTGCTACATCTGTACACATATTTTCTGTTATATACACTGGATAGATTTATCCTCAATTGTTGTGAACAATAACATCATCATATACTATTACTTTTCCATACTTTTAATATCATCTTTACATCTTTCCAGTTCTGAAAGTGTATATATTCTGTACGCTGAATATGATTCACATAAACATGTTACACAGCCTCTAAATGTAGCAAATGATGTGTGAAACCCTTTGCAGTGTTGGAGGCTACATATTTAAACTGAATATTCTTAAGTTGCATTTTTGGCACTTTTCCTAACCGTTGGATTGAATTGTAAACTTTTTTGCTTCCAAGCCAAATAATATAAATCATGAACAACGTCTGCCATGTAAGCCCAGGAGAATCCCTAATATTGATTTTTGTGACAAGCTGCATCGGGTTAGCATATACTGTATAATGTAATGATGGAAGAAGGAAAAGTATACTAAATCCAATCCAGCCTCAATTCATTTAATCTGTTGTTGAATGTATTTTGTGTGTACAGGGTTGTGGGAAAGTTTTTGCCCCTTCCTAATTTGTTATCTTTTTTGCACATCTGTCACGTAAAGGAAAACGGTCACAAGTTCCCGGTGTATCGGGTTAAGTGTGGGTGAACAGGAGGCCGATGCAGGGTTTCTGACAGATATACGTACCTGCAGTCCGGTGCCCGGTCGCTCTGAAGTTCAGCTTCTTCCAGCACTGAATAGCATGCTGGAGGCGGGCCTGCCGGCTGGATTTGAATATTTATGGGTGCTGGTCACGTGAGAGCCTGTGCCTACTGAGCCCTCACGTGACCAGCCACCATGAATATTGAAATCCAGCCGGTGGGCCGGCCTCATGCACGCAATTCAGCTCCAGACTGCACTTACGTATATCGTCAGAAACCCAGCATTGGTTTCCTGTTCACCCATCTCTATAACCCTGTGTATCATGTTTAGTGTGGGTGAATGGTTGACCGTTTTCCTTTAAAGGTTTCAGATCATTAAGCTAATTTAAATATTACCCAAAAACTAAATGCAGTTTTCAAGTGATCATTTCATTTATTATGGGGAAAAGCTATCCACACCTACATGGCCCTATGTAAAAAAAAAAAAAAAAAAAAAGTAATGTCCCCCTACACCTAATAACTGGTTGTTCTACCACAGTAACAACATCTGCAATAATGTGTGTGTGTGAAAAACTGGCAATGAGTCTTTCACATGGAGGAATTTTGGCCCTCTTTTCTTTGCAGAATTGTCTTAAATTAGCCAAATTGGAGGATTTTTGAGTCTGAACCGCCCTTTTAAGATCACACATCTCAATCAGATGAAGGTCAAGATTTTGACTAGGCCTTTCTAAAACCTTTATTTTTGTTTTGTTTTTTAAGCCATTCAGGGATGGACTTTCTGGTGTGTTTTGGATCATTGTCCTGCTGCAGCACTCAAGTATGCTTCAGCTTGAGGTCACAAACGGATATTTTCCTTCAGGAGTTTTTGGTAAAGAGCAGAATTCATGGTTCCATCAATCACAGCAAGCCGGCCATGTCCTACAGCAGCAAAGCAAAGCCAGACCATCACAATACCACCACCATATTTGACTGTTGGTGTGATGTTCTTTTTCTTATATGCTGTTACTTTTGTGATAGATGTAACAGGATGCTCCAGAAAGTTTAACATTTGCCTTGTCAGTCCACAGAATATTTTTCCCAAAGTCTTGGGAATGTTTTTTTTATTTTATTTTTTACTGTATTTCCTATTCTGAGCTGTTTGATCAACGAGAGTGGTTGTAATATAGTTCTTCACACACAGTGAGGGTGCAGTAGGATGAGAGAGGATGTTACCACTATGCACTAATAGAGAGAGACAGGGAAGCAATACTGACTGTGACTATCTCATTTACAGGAGGTGTATAGGAGGCAGTGTCATCTTTGCCTATATCATATAGGCACAGACTGCATCATCTCCTTGTATCTTCCAGTATTTTATTTACAATACATGGCTAAGCCTGTTCCTCCTAAGATCACAGTCCTGGTCACCATATCAACCTGGTTCCATACCTGAAAGAAGAGAAAGAAAAAGAGAGGAAGGAGAAATTAAGCCTTTAGTTATGAGTTACATAAGGGACCCATAGCAAGACACTAGTACCACAGTGGGCTTCTAGCTAGGCCTAGTACTGTGTGGCTGCAAGGCTAAAAATTCCCTAGACCTGTACCCTTCTGGCAACTGCAGCCCTGGTTGGACAAGAGAATATTATCTGCCACCTCTGAGCCCAGCCATGGGTAAAGACTTTCTGTACATGCTGTGAGATAAATAGCTAAGATTAAGACTAAATGGAAAAGTGACACCACAAATTGCTGAAGTACAGATCCAGCTCCAGAACAAATGCCATCAATCACCACACAGGGTGTGTCTTAGGGAACAACATCACCATCATCTGTGTAGCCCCCTAATCACTATGCCAGACTAGAGAAGTGTGGGAGAAATAGTGGAGCCACACAAGCTACTGGGACAATAGAGACCTGTACTGTGACTACAGAAAACTACTATCCCCATCCCCCAGAAGCAATTATTTTTGCTGCCTCTGCATATTAACCCCTTAAGGACCAGGCCATTTTACACCTTAGGACCAGAACGTTTTTTGAACATCTGACCACTGTCACTTTAAACATTGATAACTCTGGAATGCTTTTACTTATCATTCTGAGAAATTTTTTTGTGACATATTCTACTTTAACATGGTGGTAAATTTTTGTGGTAACTTGCATCCTTTCTTGGTGAAAAATCCCAAAATTTGATGAAAAAATCGAAAATTTTGCATTTTTCTAACTTTGAAGCTCTCTGCTTGTAAGGAAAATGGATATTCCAAACAATTTTCTTTTTATTCACATTTCCAATATGTCTACTTTATGTTTGCATCATAAAAGTTTTTACTTTTCAAAGACACGAGAGGGCTTCAAAGTTCAGCAGCAATTTTCCAATTTTTCACAAAATTTTCAAATTCACAATTTTTACGGGACCAGTTCAGGTTTGAAGGGTCTTCATATTAGAAATACCCCAGAAAAGACCCCATTATAAAAACTGCACCCCCCAAAGTATTCAAAATGACATTCAGTCAGCGTTTTAACCCTTTAGGTGTTTCACAGGAATAGCAGCAAAGTGAAGGAGAAAATTCACAATCTTCATTTTTTACACTTGCATGTTCTTGTAGACCCAATTTTTGAATTTTTACAAGGGGTAAAAGGAGAACATTTATACTTGTATTTGTAGCCCAATTTCTCTCGAGTAAGCACATACCTCATATGTCTATGTAAATTGTTCGGCGGGCGCAGTAGGGAAGGAATGACCAGGGGATTTTGGAGAGTACGTTTTTCTGAAATGGTTTTTGGGGGGCATGTTGCATTTAGGAAGCCCCTATGGTGCCAGAACAGCAAAAAAAAAACACATGGCATACCATTTTGGAAACTAGACCCCTTGAGGAATGAAACAAGGAATAAAGTGAGCCTTAATACCCCACAGGGGTTTCACGACTTTTGCATATGTAAAAAAAATATATACTTTTTCACTAAAATGTGTTTCCCCCCAAATTTCACATTTTTGCAAGGGTTAATAGCAGAAAATACCCCCCAAAATTTGTAACCCCATCTCTTCTGAGTATGGAGGTACCCCATAAGTTGACCTGAAGTGCACTACGGGCGAACTACAATGCTCAGAAGGAGTCATATTTGGCTTTTTGAGAGCAAATTTTGCTCGGGGGGCATGTCACATTTAGGAAGTCCCTATGGTGCCAGGACAGCAAAAAAAAAAACACATGGCATACTATTTCAGAAACTACATCCCTCAAGGAACATAACAAGGGGTACAGTGAGTCTTAACACCCCACAGGTGTTTGATAAATATTCATGAAGTGAGATGTGAAAATGAAAAATTTGATTTTTTTACACTAAAATGCTGGGGTTACCGCAAATTTTTCATTTTCACAAAAGGAGAAAATGTCAAAGTAAGTTTGTAAATACATTTCTTTGGAGTAAGGACATACCTCAAGTCTGGGCGTAAACAGCTTGAACACTGGTCTGAGAGGAGCACGTCGCATTCAGGGGCCTTGAGCTTCTGCGTTGCGGCCTATGGAGCCAGGACAGTGGGACCCCCCCCCTCAAGGGGCATTACATGGGGTAAATAACTGGGATACACTAAATAACTAAAATGGGGTACAGTGGGACATAAAACTATAAAACAGGTTGTTCCCAGAATGATGACCCAGAGCATAGCCAAAACTAAAAAAATATGCCCGCCCCAAACCCTATGCTCTGAATCATCATTCTGGGAATGTGACGTGTGTGGCCGTCCCTAACCTGTTGCCTCAAATGCGCACCCCGCTCAGGTGGAGAGAGAGCGCTGCGCATTTGAGGCAGCAAAAAAAGTCCCAGATGATAGTGACTCAGTGACCCGTGACCCAGAGAAAAAAATACCCCCAGAGGTCTTATCATTTTTTTTTTTTAGATGAGTTTTTTTGGGGCATTTTAGTGGTTTTATGGTGTTAAAATTTGGAATGTACTCTGGACTTGGTACATTGGTGTCAAATTATGGAAAATTAAAATGAAGAGGAAAAAATTTAGTACTGCATGGAAGTGTGATACTCCCTGAAGCAGTTTTTAATGCAGAGGCCCGGATGATCGGGGCAAGTGTCACATTGAGTGGTGGTATCCTTCCGAATCCCCCTCCTGTTACACACACTGCATTTTTTCTGGGATCGTCCCTTCTTTCCAGTGTGGGGGACCTCACCTGGAAAGTGTTGGCCTGGGACGATCCTGGCACCTATAACTCCAGTTCCTTGGGAAGTCCAGCCTACTCTTTCCCGGTCGCCAAAGATCAGGACCTTTAGGACTTCTTCTTGGAACTAGAGGAATGTCCCTGTGTTGCCAGCGTACTGGGACATTACAAAAGAGTTGTACATGGCAACCTGTACCAAGTAGACCGCAACTTTTTTGTACCATACCCGTGTTTCTCGCATGGCCATGTATGGCTTGAGGACTTGATCAGAAAGATCAACTCCCCCCAAATACCGATTGTAGTCCAGAATACAATCGGGCTTGAGGACCGGTGTTGTGGTACCTCGCACAGGGACAGGTGAGCTGCCGTTACCATGAATAGTGGTCAGCATAAGGACATCCCTCTTATCCTTATACCTGACCAGCAACAGGTTTTCATGGGTAAGGGCACTGGACTCACCCTTGGGCATAGGTGTCTGCAGAAAATTTTGAGGGAGGCCTCTCTGGTTTTTCCACACGGTCCCACAAGCGGACGTGGATCTGGCGGCAAGGGATGTGAACAGAGGGATGCTGGTATAAAAGTTGTCCACGTACGAGTGGTAACCCTTATCCAGCAATGGGTGCACAAGCTGCCAAATGATTTTCCCGCTAACGCCCAGAGTGGGGGAACAATCTGGGGGTTCAATACGGGAACCTCGTCCCTCATACACTCTAAACTTGAGAGTGTACCCGGAGGTACTCTCACAAAGTTTATAGAGCTTCACACCATACCGCGCCCGCTTTGAGGGAATATACTGGCGGAAGATGAGTCTCCCCTCAAAACTGATGAGACTCATCAACCGAGAGCTCCCTTAGGGGTACGTAGGCCTCCAAAAATGTGGCCCCAAAGTGATCGATGTAAAGCCGGTCATGGGCGGGATCACCTCGGGGCGAACATGCCGCATTATCTGCATAATGCAGGCATTTCCGAATGGCCTCGAACCGCCTCTGTGCCATGACCATACTGTAAAGCGGGGTCTGGTAGAGGATGTCCCCGCTCCAGTATTGTCTGACACTTGGTTTTTTGACCAGGCCCATATGCAGCAAGAGGCCCCAAAATGTCCTCATCTCTGCTGCATCAATGGCGTACAATTCATTGGGCCTGGCCAAAACAGAATCAGGGTGGTGGGCGATGAACTGCCTGGCGTACAGATTCGTCTGCTCCACCATGTGATTGACAAAACTGTCACTGAAAAAATAACTGAAATAGTCAATTTCAGTGATTCCAGAATTGTCAATCCGGATTCCGGAGTCGCCAACAAACTCCGGAACCCGTGGCTGATAAGCCTCTGGGGGTCTCCAGACAGGTTCACCGGAAGGGGGCTCCGGTAAACTTGTCTGGGGGGGTCGGACTCCTAGTACGAGCAGCATCACCACTCGCACTAGTGCCGGCCACTGGGCCACTATCATGGGGGGGTGCGTGGCCTCGCCTGGCGGCGTCTCCGCCGCCGTATAGGTGACTCATAATCAGTACTAGATGATGAGGTGGACAATGAAGAACACAGGAATGTAGGATCTTCATCGTCCTCACTGACAGATTCGGAGTCGGAGGCAAGAAAAGCGTATGCCTCCGCTGCCAAAAATGCCTGGCGAGCCATCGCCTTTTTTCTACGGTGGCGGGGGTGGTGTGTGTGTGTGTGTGTGTGGGGGTGAGAATGTAGTGTGTGTGATTGGTGTAACTAACTGAATGGGGGGGGGGGGGGAAGCGCTGCGGCCAAAAAAAAAAAATGGCCAAATGCAGCGCCCTGAATCCCTAATAGGGCCCGGGTCACACTAAAAAAATTGTGGCGGAACCTTTAGGTCCTATTAGGGGGTCAGGGGGGGGGGGGGGGAAGAAATGTTAACTTTTTTTTAACTATATTTTACTGGTTAACCCTACCTGTCCCTGGGGCTGTACTCTCTCTCCCTGCTCTAAGGGGGGTCTTCCTCTGTGAGGGGCTCCGATCTTCACAGGGGGGGGGGGTCCCTGGCTCCTTCTCGCAGCTCTGGCCACTGAATGAACTCAGGGAGCAAGCAGAGCCGCGAGAAGGGGCCTTTAACCCCTCCCCTGCCGGCTGCTATTGGCCGGCCAATTGGCCGGCCAATAGCAGCGATCCTGGGGGGGTGACGAAATCACCACCTACCCATAGATACAGAGGGTGATAGGGGGTGTATCCTACACCCCCGATCACCTTGTATCTCCGGGTCAGCGGGTCACACGTGACCCGCATCACCGGAATAGCAGAAAATCGCAAGTGTGAATTCACTTGCGATTTTCGGCGATCGCCTACATGGGGGGGTCTGATGACCCCCCTGGGTATTGGCGCGGGGTGCCTGCTGATCGATATCAGCAGTCACCCCGGTCCGGTCCCCGCCGGGGTACGCTCTTGGTCCTTACGTACCAGAGAGCAAAGGTGTACCTGTACGCCCTTGGTCCTTAAGGGGTTAAAGGGGTACTTCGCTGAAAAACTTTTATTTTTTAAATCAACTGGTGCCAGAAAGCTATACAGATTTGTAAATTACTTCTATTAAACAATCTTTATACAGGATAGGTTTGCTATGGGGATTTGCTCCTGCTCCGGACATGGACAGAGGTGTCAGCAGAGAGCACTGTGGTCAGACAGAAAGGAAATTCAAAAAGAAAAGAATTTCCTGTGGAGTATATAGCAGCTGATAAGTACTGGAAGGATTAAGATTTTTTAATAGACGTAATTTACAAATATGTTTAACTTTATGGCAACAGTTGATTTAAAATAAATGTTTTCCAGTGGAGTACCCCTGTAACCTATTATTAACCTATACAGAGAGCAAAATCTGGGGCAGCTGCAGGCAGCCAAAAGGATATCCTTTACAGCATTAACTTAACAAATATAAACTTTTGACATGTCATCCAGGTGTCAGACCTGAGAGTAATAGCAGGATGTCAAAAGTTTATATTAATGACACTAATGCTTGTCATTGGTTGTTTAAAAGGAAACCAATGATTTGTTACTTTGTATTAAAAAAGAGGAGCTCCAACCCCAATAAAGAATTCTGGACGTATTTCATTTGCATAAAATAAAATAAAATTCAAACACACTTGGACTATTAACCATTAATCAACTATATGGATTTATATTAACCCATAACAAAAAAAAAAACGCAATGAATTATGGATATCATCATTAACTGGGCACTGTCAGATCCAAAAACGTTTTATATGCCGTTACTGATAAAAATTAAAGATCTTTTGAGATGTGGTTTTTGGTGTTTGATTGGACAAGTACACTTTAATTACTTTAGATCAGTGTTTCCTGGACTGTACACTGGAGCACCTTTGGGAATCATGGATGGCATCTAAGGGTGTCACAGCTGCCAGTGCCGGCCTGGTAGTGTCCAAGGGCCCCATATCAGGAGCGTTGTCTGTCTGCAATAAAAACAAGTGGGTGGTCAGGTAAACAGCAGTGAAGGGGCAGAAACTAAAGTTGCCCCTTCCACTAATTAAAGCGCCGACACTGCCCCCTACCCTGCCTCCCTGTCCTCCTTATGTTCTTACTGGAGGCTTTGTAGCTGCTGGGAAGAGGTCAGTACCTCAGATAATGTGGATGCCATACAGATACAGTATTTCCGCAATGATATTCTCAGGGTCTGGGTAGCGACCCATGGCCATCCAAATAGTTGCATCAACATACTGAGCACACAGCAGGCCCCTCTGGGGTCACAGCAAGGCAGGAAAGGACATCTGGCAAGATGCATCATGATCATCAGGATGGATCAGGTCCTGGAGCTGCTGAGCCAGGTGGTGAAGATTCTGCTGCAGAAGAATGACTGGGGCTGTACTACAGCTACCCCTATTATACTATACTAGTGCTACTGTATGTGTCATACTACTACTACCCCTTTTATACTATACCAGTGTTATATGTCAGTAGGGAGCCATGTTCATGGATTTGGGGTGCTAAGGGAGTCATGAACTGAAAAATCTTGGGAACCACTGCCTTAGACCACTAGAGTTACAGGATATTATCTGTTTAACCATTGTTTTCTTTATAAACAATTAACCCCTTAACGACGAAGGACATAAATGTACGTCCTGGTGAGGTGGTACTTAACGCACCAGGACCTACATTTACGTCCTAAGCATAACCGCGGGCATCAGAGCGATGCCCGGATCATGCGCGGCAGGTCCCGACTGTTAATCGCAGCCAGGGACCCGCCGGTAATTGCGGACACCCGCGATCCCATGGATGTCTGCCATTAACCCCTCAGATGCCATGATCAATACAGATCACGGCATCTGCAGCATTGCGGTCACTTAAATGGAGGATCGCATCGCCCGCAGCGCTGCAGCGGCGATCCGATCATCCAGCTTGGCAGACGGAGGTCCACTCACCTGCCTCCACTGCCTTCCAGGAGTCTTCTGCTCTGATCTGCCTTCCCGCAGACCAGAGCAGAAGATGACCGATAACACTGATCAGTGCTATGTCCTATACATAGCATTGAACAGGATTAGCAATCGAATGATTGCTACAAATAGTCCCCTATGGGGACTATTAAAGTGTAAAAATAAAAGTAAAAAAAGTAAAAAGATACTTGGTATCGCCCCGTGCGTAAATATCTGAACTATTAAAATAAAATATTAATGATACCGTACGGTAAACGGCGTGAACGTAAAAAAAATGTCCAAAATAGCTGCTTTTTTATAACATTTTCTTCCCAAAAATTTTATAAAAAATGTATTAAAAGCTTTATATAAGTTACGAGTGGGGCAAAAAACCTGGGAGGATTTTAGCGAGGGCCCTCAGAGACAAACGGGCTGCCCTATACATACCATCCATCCACACACCTGAGGGCGGGAAGAGCCACCTCACGAAAGACATATTAGTGGCATTTGAAAAATACTTCTCTGCCCTCTATAATCTACCCTCCCCCCCCCCCCCTCTCATTCCCCGCCACTCGAGCCAACTTTGACGCTCCAAGACTATATCATTAAAACGGCCCTCCCCAGACTATCAGACGATGCAATCTTGACACTAGAGGTCCCATTCACAGTGGAGGAGATAGAGAAAGTTATGAGTGACATGCCTTCAGGCAAGAGCCCGGGTCCGGACGGGTACACTGGTAAATTCTATAAAACACTGAGATCTGAGCTAGTCCCTATCCTGTGTCACTCTTTTAACAGCATCACTTCTGACAGGGGTTTCCCCACCGCTTCGCTCAATGCACACATTACTGTCATCCCTAAGGAGGGGAGAGATCCTAATTTATGTGCCAGTTACCGGCCGATCTCGCTCCTCAATACGGACACCAAATTATTCGCAAAATTAGTGGCAGAGAGGTTGGCGGCGGTCCTTGGTCCTCTGGTTCACCCTGATCAATCAGGCTTCATCCGCTCCTGAGAAACACGGGATAATACTATACGTGCATTTTCCATAGTTCATAGGGCGGTGACGCACTGTCAACCGTTAATGCTATTGTCTCTAGATGCCGAAAAGGCATTTGATCGGGTGAGCTGGAGGTTCATGGGAGCTGCCCTGTCACAGATAGGTTTGGGCCCCTTGATGCGGGGACGTATTGGAGCATTGTATAGTGACCCCAAGGTGCAAATACGGGTTAATGGTTCGCTGTCCACTCCAATCCCTATCCGGAACGGCACGAGACAGGGATGTCCCCTCTCCCCAATCTTGTATACCTTGTGCATGGAGCATCTTCTTGTGGCTCTGAGACAGGATCCGGATATAGCCGGATTTCAGGTGGGAGCTGGAGTCCATCTCTGCTCGGCCTTTGCGGATGATTTGTTGATATACGTATCTTCCCCGACCACCTCCCTCCCTGCAATTACTAAAGCTCTGGATCTGTATTCCTTCTTTAGCAATCACCAAATCAATATGAACAAAAGTGTGGCGATGAACGTCACCATACCAGCATCTGAACTGTCAGAACTACAAGTGAGACACCCCTTTCGATGGACTACTGGATCCATCAAGTATCTGGGGATCCAGGTGCCTGCTAACCCCGACGACAATTATGTTTTAAACTTCCCAACATTACTTGCAACTCTGGAAAGGGACATGGAGAGGTGGTCGTCGGGTACATTTTCATGGCTAGGAAGAGCGAATGTTCTTAAGATGAATGTCTTGCCACGTCTGCTATATGTTTTTCAAGCGGTCCCGATTTTACTACCCCTATCATTTTTTAAAAAGTTATCGAGGCTCATACGCACCTTCGTTTGGGCGGGGTGACCGTCGAGGATAGCCAAGCAGATACTAACCAGGAGGAAGCAATCGGGTGGACTGGCAGTCCCAGATTGCGAGGCCTACTACGTAGCAGCTTCCCTAACGCGGTTTTTGGACTTCTTCCATGGTCGCTCCTCAAAACGATGGTTGGAGGTGTAGACGCTAAAGACTAGTGGTATGATGGCTTCCATTCCCTGGACCCCTACTAATACTTCGCTACCGAGAGATGCCCCATTGGTTTCTAGGGACCAGGTGGGGATACTGAAGCGTTTCCTACGACATACCCAACTGTTTGCCCCGAACGGACCAATGATGCCAGTGCTTGGTAATCCTGACTGCCCTCCAGGGCTGGGGACCACCTCCTTCCTTGGGTTCTCTGATCCTCCCTCTCTACCATTGCGGGTCTTTCTAGATGGTACTCTGCTACGCTCTTATGACGATATAGTGCAACCACACCTTCGCACCCCAGCAAGATATTTACAATACTTACAGTTGAGACACTACATAGAGACTGAGGGTAGGCAACTGAGTCTGAATAGGCCCCTACTACCTTTTGAACAGATGTGTATCTCCTCCACCCGACCATTGAGGGCGGTGTCAATCATATACGGTCTTCTGTAGCTTACCAAACTACACACGGGCCTGGGAGGAGGAGCTACACACCTCTTTCGCACACGCGGACTGGACGTCAGCTTTCACTAGTTGTCATAAAATGTTGATTTCTTGCAAATCGCAGGAAACCAACTTCAAACTCCTTTCCCGCTGGTACAGGGTTCCTGTCGTACTTCACAAAATGTTCCCCACTACCTCTGACCTGTGTTGGAGATGCGGGTCCGGCAGGGGCACGATGACCCACATATGGTGATCTTGCCCATCATTAACTGGGTTTTGGACGACGGTGGTTTCTCAAATTACTACCATCACGGGACTGGTATACCAGAATGACCCTAAAGTCCTTTTACTGTCCATTCTCCCCTCAACCAGGAGGACCCCCTCTAGAACACTGGCCAACTTCCTCCTATTAGCGGCTCGCACAGTGATACCTAGGAAGTGGAAAGACACACAGCCCCCGACCGTGACGGAATGGTATGCAGAGGTGTTGTTCCTCTACAGGATGGAGGAACTGATGGCTGACACAGCAGGTCGTAATGATAGATTTGGGATCATTTGGGGCCCTTGGTTGGCCTTTCTGGAAACACCCATGTACAGGGACAGAGATGCCCTTTCTCACCACTCCCTGCCCCCTCCCACTCCCTCCCTCACATTATAGAATATAGCTCTTAAAATGTGGACATAATAAGGTTGTTTTCAAGATGGCCGTGGTCACCTTCGTGATGAGAGGTGGTGGATCCGCGGAGAGCAGCGACCGGAGAGTTGCAGACTGAAGAGGTTGGTTATTGATTTGTACCCATGTTGTACCCCTATTGTATCTCTCTTCCTGCCTGTCTCCCTTCCCCCCTCCCTCTTCCTCCTCACCGGTTCTGACCTACCCTCCCCTGTCTCCCTGCTCGGGTAACAGATTACTTGACTGATTTTCTTTTTCCCCGCTATGTTTCTTGTACCCACCCTTCTTCCCCTGGTTATACAGAAGGTTCATTTATCTTAATTGCAGCATGCGGCATACAGGACGGAAATAGACACTGTGATACCTGGGGACCCGGGTTAACAGATTAGGATGTTCATTAGATTGCTTTCTGAGTTTTGTTGTATTCAGGTCCAACTGTCTAATGTTCTTAAGATCGTCCTATGTTCAGGTTCCCATTCCTTATAGTCCTTATATCAGTGTTATTCTTTATGCTGAACTCATGTCTCTACTTACTCATGCCTGACTGCTTGTTGTGTTACTCTTGTTATAATAAAAACTGTTAATACATAAAAAAGCTTTATATAAGCTAATATGGTATCAATAAAAAGTACAGATCACGGTGCAAAAATTAGCCCTCATACCACCGCTTATACGGAAAAATGAAAAAGTTATGGGTCTTCAAAATAGGGGGATTTTAAACGTGCTAATTTTGTTAAAAAGTTTTAGATTTTTTTTTAAAGCACAACAGTAATAGAAAAGTATGTTATCATGGGTATCATTTTAATCGTATTGACCCAAAGAATAACAAACACATGTAATTTTTACCGTAAATTGTACGGCGTGAAAACGAAACCTTCCAAAATTGGCAAAATTGCGATTTTCTTTTTACTTTCCCCACACAAATAGTATTTTTTTGGTTGCGCCATACATTTTATGGTAAAGTGAGTGATGGCATTACAACGGACAACTGGTCACGCAAAAAACAAGCCCTCATACTAGTCTGTGGATGAAAATATAAAAGAGTTATGATTTTTTGGAGGTGAGGAGGAAAAATCGAAAACATAAAAATAAAATTGTCTGCGTCCTTAAAGGGATACTCCGGTGCTTATACATCTTATCCCCTATCCAAAGGATAGGGGATAAGATGCCTGATCGCGGGAGTCCTGCCGCTGGGGACCCCTGTGATCTTGCACGCAGCACCCCATTTGTAATCGTGTTCGCTCCGGGACTGATTACCGGCGACTACAGGGCGGGCGGCGTGTGAAATCAACCCCCCCCCCGCCCCCGTGTGATGTCACGCTCCACCCCTCAATACAAGCCTATGGGAGGGGGCGTGATAGCTGTCAAGCCCCCTCCCGTAGGCTTGCATTGAGGGGCGGAGCGTGACATCACACGGGGGGATGACGTCACACATCACACGCCGCCTGCCCTGTAGTCACCGGTAATCAGTCCCGGAGCGAACACGCTCCGGGGACTGATTACAAACGGGGTGCCGTGTGCAAGATCACGGACTCCCGCGACCAGGCATCTTATCCCCTATCCTTTGGATAGGGGATAAAATGTCTAAGCACCGGAGTACCCCTTTAAGGCCCAAATGGGCTGCGTCCTTAAGGGGTTAAAGATAGGAGAAAAACAGGTACCGTACATGCAGAGAACAGCAGGTGAGTCATACATGTCCCTGCTAAACCATTTCCATATCGCCAAGCATATGAACCAACAAATGTGTGGGTGAACAGGTGACCGTTTTCTTTAAATAACTTTGAGATGCTTTTACTTATGATTCTGATTCCGAGATTGTTTTTTCATGACATATTCTACTTTATGTTAGTGGTAAATTTTCGTTGATACTTGCAATGTGAAAATTTTCAAAATTTTTCTAACTTTGAAACTCTTTGCTTGTAAGAGAAACTTACAAATAAGTTGTAATTGTAAGAGAGACATGTCAAATAAATGAAATATTGATTCACATAAACAATATGTCTACTTTGTTTGCATCATGTTTTAACTTTTTTAGTAGCCATTTTTCCCGAAAATTTCTAAATTTGAATTTTTCAGGGACTAGTTCAGTTTTGAAGTGAATTTAAGGGGTCTTAAGTTAGAAATCCGCCATAATTGACCCCATTATGAAACCTGCACCCCTCAAAGTATTCAAAATTACATTCAGAAAGTTTGTTAACCCTTTAGGTGTTTCACAGGGATAGCAGCAATGTGGAGGAGAAAACTCTAATTGAGTAAGGAAATACTTCATATGTGTATGTAAAGTGCTCTGTGGGTGCACTAGTGGGATCAGAAGGGAAGGAGCGACAATGGGATTTTGAGTGAATTTTGCTGAAATGGTTTTGGGGGGGCAAGTCACATTTAGAAAGAAAACACATGGCACATTATTTGGGAAAATACACCCCTCAGGGAATGTAACAAGGGGTATAGTGAGCCTTAAAACCTCCCAGGTGATTGATAAACTTTTGTTAATGTGGGACGTGAAAATGAAAGAATTGATTTTTTTTTTTTTTTTACTAAAATGCTGGTGTTACCCAATATTTTCCATTTTCACAAGGGGAAAATACCCCCAAAAATTTGCATGGAGCATGAAAATACTCCATATGTGGACGTAAAGTGCCCTGCGAGCGCACTATGATGCTCAGAAGAGAAGGAGCAAAATTTGGCTTTTGGAGAGCTTTTAGTCTTGCTTAAATGGTGTTTGGGGGGAATGAAAAGTGGGGGGCAACACCGGCGTGATTTTTTTTACACTTACATGCTGGTGTGGCCCCCAATTTTTCATTTTCATAAGGGGTAAAAGGAGATAAAGCCCCCCCAAAATTGATAGCAAAATTTCTCCCGAGTACAGAAATACCCCATATGTGGCACTAAACTGTTGCCTTGAAATACGACAGGGCTCAGGAGTGAGAGAGCGCCATGTGCATTTGAGGCATAAATTAGTGTGTAATGGTGTGTATTTATTAATATATATATATATGTAGTGTTTCAACCTTTATTTTGTGTAGTGTAGTGTTTTTAGGGTCCATTCACACTGGCGGGGTTTACAGCGAGTTCCCGCCGCAGCTCAAACTCATAGCAAAAAACTCACTGTAAACCACGCCCGTTGTTACGCCGAGCGCTCCGGGTCCCTGCTCCTCCCCGCAGCGCTCGCGGCGTTCTCCTCTCTCCAGCGCCCCGGTCAGACCCGCTGACCGGGAGCGCTGCACTGACACTGACGACGGTGATGCGATTCGCATAGCGGGATGCGCCCGCTCGCGAATTGCATCCCAAGCCACTTACCTGTCCCGGTCCCCGGCTGTCACGTTCTGGCGCGTGCGGCTCCGCTCTCTAGGGCGGGCGCGCGCCAGCTCTCTAAGATTTAAAGGGCCAGTGCACCAATGATTGGTGCCTGGCCCAATCTGTCTAATTAGCTTTCACCTTCTCCCTGCTCATATAACCTCACTTCCCCTTCCCAGCATTGTCGGATCTTGTTGCCTTGTGCCAGAGAAAGCGTTTTGTGTTTGTCCCAAGCCTGTGTTCCAGACCTTCTGCTGTTGCCCCTGACAACGACCCTTGCTGCCTGCCCTGACCTTCTGCTACGTCCGACCTTGCTCTTGCCTTGTCCTTTTGTACCGCGCCTGTCTCAGCAGTCAGAGAGGTTGAGCCGTTACCGGTGGATACAACCTGGTTGCTACCGCTGCAGCAAGACCATCCCACTTTGCGGCGGGCTCTGGTGAATACCAGTAGCAACTTAGAGCCGATCCACCAGTACGGTCCATGCCAATCCCTCTCTGACACAGAGGATCCACTTCCAGCCTGCCGAATCATAACAGTAGATCCGGCCATGGATCCCGCTGAGGTGCCGCTGCCAAGTCTCGCTGACCTACCCACGGTGGTCGCCCAGCAATCCCAACAAGGACAGCAGCTGTCGCAGTTGACCGCCATGCTACAGCAACTACTGCCACTGCTACAGCAGCCAGCTCCTGCACCTCCCCCGCCAGCTCCTGCACCTCCTCCGCAGTGAGTGCCCACTCCTGGCCTCCGCTTGTCCCTGCCGGACAAATTTGATGGGGACTCTAGACTCTGCCGTGGTTTCCTGACTCAATGTTCCCTACATCTGGAGATGTTGTCGGACCAATTTCCTACAGAACGGTCTAAGGTGGCTTTCGTACTTAGTCTTCCGTCCGGAAAAGCCTTGTCTTGGGC
Organism: Hyla sarda; assembly: GCF_029499605.1. Taxonomy (NCBI): domain Eukaryota; kingdom Metazoa; phylum Chordata; class Amphibia; order Anura; family Hylidae; genus Hyla; species Hyla sarda. Next base: position 164,713,832 of record NC_079193.1, read on the forward strand.
CACACCGCTCTGGGACCGCAATGATCCTGCCACAGCCACTGTCCAGTCCTTCTTCGCTGAAGTCCGTAGTGTCTTCGAGGAGCCAGCCCGGGCCTCCTCTGCCGAGACTGCCTTGCTGAACCTAGTCCAAGGAACTTCTTCCGTAGGCGAATACGCCATCCAGTTTCGTACCCTCGCCTCTGAGCTAGCCTGGAACAATGAGGCCCTCTGCGCGACCTTCAAGAAAGGCTTATCCAGCAACATCAAAGATGTACTGGCCACACGAGAAAATCCAGCTAACTTGTCTGAACTTATCCATTTGGCCACCCGCATCGACAAGCGTTTTTCTGAAAGACACCAGGAGCTCCGCCAGGAAAAGGACCTTGATCTCTGGGCACCTCTCTCCCAGTATCCTTTGCAATCTACCCCTGTGTCTCCCGCCGAGGAGGCTATGCAAGTGGATCGGTCTCGCCTGACCCATGAAGAGAGGTCTCGTCGCAGAGATAAAAACTTATGCCTGTACTGCGCTAGTACTGAACATTTCCTAGTGGACTGCCCTATTCGTCCTCCGCGTCTGGGAAACGCACGCAAGCACCCTGTTCAAATGGGAGTGGCGTCCCTTGGTGTGAATTCTGCTTCTCCACGTCTCACTGTGCCTGTGCGGATTTCTCCTTCTGCCAACTCCTCCTTCTCAGCTGTGGCCTTCTTGGACTCTGGTTCTGCGGGAAATTTTATTCTGGCCTCTTTTGTTAATAGGTTCTGCATCCCAGTGATCCGTCTCGTCAAGCCGCTCTACATTTCTTCGGTCAATGGAGTAAAATTGGACTGCACTGTGCGTTACCGCACAGAACCCCTGCTTATGAGCATTGGACTGCATCACGAGAAAATTGAATTTTTTGTTCTGCCCAACTGCACTTCTGAAGTCCTCCTTGGTCTGCCATGGCTCCAACGTCATTCTCCCACCCTTGACTAGACCACCGGGGAGTTCAAGAATTGGGGTCCTGCTTGTCACAAACGATGCCTCACATCTGCTCCTCATAGCCCCCTTCCTGGTAACACTCTGCTCCGTGACAAGCTTCACCCTCTGCCCCCCCCCCTCCCCATTCCCACTTCTTCTGGATTGCCTGCCGCTGATGTAGCTTCCCAGGACTTCTCTTTTTTCCGGAAGGAAACTCAAGAGTCGCCCCCAATGTTCTGGTCTCATTTGAAGGGACAAACAGACAAAAAGAGGGGGAGACCTAAGGGGGGGGTACTGTTACGCCGAGCGCTCCGGGTCCCTGCTCCTCCCCGGAGCGCTCGCGGCGTTCTCCTCTCTGCAGCGCCCCGGTCAGACCCGCTGACCGGGAGCGCTGCACTGCCACTGACGACAGGGATGTGATTCGCATAGCGGGACGCGCCCGCTCGCGAATCGCATCCCAAGCCACTTACCTGTCCCGGTCCCCGGCTGTCACGTTCTGGCGTGCGCGGCTCCGCTCTCTAGGGCGCGCGCGCCAGCTCTCTAAGATTTAAAGGGCCAGTGCACCAATGATTGGTGCCTGGCCCAATCAGTCTAATTAGCTTCCACCTGCTCCCTGCTCATATAACCTCACTTCCCCTTCCCAGCATTGCCGGATATTGTTGCCTTGTGCCAGAGAAAGCGTTTTGTGTTTGTCCCAAGCCTGTGTTCCAGACCTTCTTCTGTTGCCCCTGACTACGACCCTTGCTGCCTGCCCTGACCTTCTGCTACGTCCGACCTTGCTCTTGCCTTGTCCTTTTGTACCGCGCCTGTTTCAGCAGTCAGAGAGGTTGAGCCGTTACCAGTGGATACGACCTGGTTGCTACCGTTGCAGCAAGACCATCCCGCTTTGCGGCGGGCTCTGGTGAATACCAGTAGCAACTTAGAACCGGTCCACCGGTACGGTCCACGCCAATCCCTCTCTGATACAGAGGATCCACTTCCAGCCTGCTGAATCATAACACCCGTGTGAATGTACCCTTTTTTTTTTTGGGGGGGGGGTGGGGGTCATACCTCCAGCTGTTGCAAAACTACACCTCCCAGCATGCACTGATAGGCCAAAGGTAAGCTGGGAGTTGTAGTTATGCAACAGCTGGAAGGGCACAGTTTGGAGACCACTGTGTAGTAGTCTCCAAACTGTGGGCCCCCAGATGTTGCAATACTACAACTGCCAGCATGTCCAGACTGTCCAGGCATGCTATAAGAGTTGTAGTTCGGCAACATCTGAAGGGCCAGATGTTATAGAACTACAACTCCCAGCATACCTGGACTGTCTGGGCATGCTGGGAGTTGTACTTTTGCAACTTCTAGAAGGCCACAGCGGAGATCACTTACCAGCGATCTTCATTGCCGCAGCCCGTCACCAGTAAGAAGCCCCACTTGTCTCCCCCCCCCCCATTCCACTTGTTCCCCCCGCTCTGCTTGGACTTCCATGGGTGGGCAGAGCGGGGGATGTTATCTTTAACCCCCTCGCCCCCATCTGCGATTGGTCGGTCAGTCCTAGCCTACCAATTGCAGGGGATAGGAGGAGGTGGTCTCGGACAGCACCAACCACCCTGATTTTCTAGGCTATCGGGTCCCCAGAGACCCAATTGACCCAGAAATGCAGTGATTCGCTGGTCTGAATTGGCCGATGAATCACGGCGATCGACGACAGGGGGGTCCTAGGCAATGTCCTGGGATGGCTGCTGATAGATACAGGTATACCCTTGGTCCTTAACCTGTTAAGGACCAAGGGCGTACCTGTACGCCCTGAGTCCGCTCCCGTTCTCTATTGCGGGACCACGGCGTGGCCCCGCGTAATAGCGGGTCAGGCCCGGCCTCTATCAACGGCCAGGACCCGTGGCTAATAGCTATTAACCCTTTAGACGCGGCGTTCAAAGTTGAACGCCGGGTCTAAAGTGGAAGCAAATCTTTGCCGGTTAGCTCAGGGGGCTGTTCGGGATGTCCGCGGCAAAATCGTGGCATCCCAAACAGCTGTGACACAGTAGGAGGGTCCCTTACCTTGCCTCCTGGTGTCGGATTGCAGAATGACTGCTCAGTGCCTGAGATCCAGGCATGAGCAGTCAAGCGGCAGAATCATTGATCAATGGTTTCCTATGAGAAACCATTGATCAATGTAAAAGATCAGTGAGTGCAGTGTTATAGCCCCCCTATGGAGGCTATAACATTGCAAAAAAAAAGTGGGAAAAAAGTGAATAAAGATCATTTAACCCCTTCCCTAATAAAAGTTTGAATCCCCTCCCCTTTTCCCATAAAAAAAAGTGTAAATAAAAATAAACATATGTGGTATCGCCGCATGCAGAAATGTCCGAATTATAAAAATATATAATTAATCAAACCGCACGGTCAATGGCGTACACGCAAAAAAATTCCAAAATCCAAAATAGCGTACTGCTAAAAACTTCAGATCTCGGTGCAAAATATGAGCCCTCATACCGCCCCATATGCGGAAAAATAAAAAAGTTATAGGGGTCAGAAAATGACAATTTTAAATGTATACATTTTCCTGCATGTAGTTATGATTTTTTTCAGAAGTACGACAAAATCAAACCTATATACCTAGGGCATCCTTTTAATCGTATGGGCCTACAGAATAAAGAGAAGGTGTCATTTTACAGAAAAATGTATGGTGTAGAAACAGAAGCCCCCAAAAGTTACAAAATGGCTTTTTTATTTTTTCAATTTTGTCTCACAGTGATTGTTTTTACATTTCGCCGTAGATTTTTGGGTAAAATGACTAATGTCATTACAAAGTAAAATTGGTGGCGCAAAAAATAAGCCATCATATGGATTTTTAGGTGCAAAATGTAAAGAGTTAGGATTTTTTAAAGGTAAGGAGGAAAAAAAGTGCAAAAATGGAAAAAACCCTGGTCCTTAAGGGGTTAAGTACCAGGATGCAAGGGCGTACCTGTACGCCCTTTGTCCTTAACAGGTTAAAGAGTACCTGTCACCAAACTAAGCTTTTAATATATTGTTTCTTATGTCATTTTAAGACACTTTGCTATTTATTTTCTGTTAAAATTCTCAACCTTTATGTTTTTAATGTGAATGAAAAACCGGCCACTAGGTGGCTCTGTTCTGTTACCTGCACAAGTCAAACAGTTAGTTTGGTCTCCTCCCACCACATTTAGGAAGTACATGTGGGGCATGGCGAGGAAAAGCTCTCGCAGGCTTCAGTGAGGTCGTGCCTGCTGTGGAACGCCTACTTTCTCCTGGTGGGAGCTCACACAATGTGAGCAAGGGGAAAGGTATGATACAGAGCTTTATAAAGCTCGGAAATTTCTTTTTAAGGGCATTTAGTTTAGAAAATATGATTTGATGACAGGTACTCTTTAAATCCGTGCACACACACCAGCAGAAACAATTTTGACATACACATGCTAGTGCACTTCAAGGTTCCTAAAATTTAGCTAAGCTGCTATAAAAGCTTTATTTTGCGGGACAGTGACCAAATCTGCATTCCTAAGCTGTATTATTCAAGGCAGTATTCAAGCAACATTGTTTCTGTGGAATTGCAAAAGGAGTTGAGTAAAGTTTACAAATTGTTTCACAAAATCTTGGCTTCAGAAGTCTCATTCCTTGGCTTTGCATGTGTGAACAGCTTTATTTGAAAAAGGGGTTTTGAGGGTCATAAAGGGTCAAAAAGGTAACATCACTCTACAATATAATATCCATCAGGGAATACTACACCCATCATAACCCAGATTCAACATTCCTTGTGACTACCGCAAAACATCTATAATTGCTTCCATTCTGTAACCAGAGCCCAGTTTTAGCCATAGACAGTAATTCAGGGGCCTATTACTGCATACGTTGTCCTCAATATTATTATTACTCAATATTGTGGAAATGCTTTTAATAAGATACAATCTAATAATATAGTGGTCAAGGTATGAACTATAAGAGGTTGTGAATCCTTTTTATTTTATTTTATTTTTTTGCAACAGCCCCACCATGTGGCCACAAGAGTTATTTGACGTGCATTATTATTCTAACAATATTTAAGAAGAATCTAATTAAATGATGTCCTTGAGCATAGGTTGAAGTCAACGAGGGATCATCCTGAGCATTTTTGCTATTATTTTCTTCCTTTGTAGCATGCATTTGTGATATGTCTACAAATGTTTAATGAAAAAAATAAAAACATTTCTGTAAAATGTGTGGAATTCAAGTGGATTCAAGGATATGGTATACATTTGCCTGCATTACACTAATCAATGTATATTAGATATTGTTCTTCCTCTTGAAACATATACTGTATAATAAATTGCTTAAGAGGGTAGAAGAGGAATTACTTCTGTAACATACTTATATATATTCCTATGTAACATAAACAGGAGGAGATTTTAGAGAAGTATATACAATTTCCATGGCAGTCGAAAACTTGAAGTTGCATTGAGACAAGATTAAAGTTACTCGTGGAATAGAAAGTCAAAGTTGCTTTCATGCTGCATGAACTCCAAGTAATTGGGGTAGTCTTCAATGACTTCTTCACCCCACCATCCTTTATTGATGGATGTCTCATTGTTTGGGTTTAGGAAGAGATCTGTCAATTGAGGCCGAAGAGGCAGGGTGAAGCCACTGGGGACAACCCTGAAAACTTGTGGTTCAGGCAGCATGACTGTTATTACAGGTTATCTTTGATTGTTGCACCCTCCCTTACTAGAAGAGCATTCTGATATTGCCTGATTATGATGGAATGGATGCAAATGAATGCAAACTGGTGCACAACCACATCATTTTTTTGTAAAGATAATGGGGATCATGGACTAACACCTGTGACTTTTAAATTTACGCGATCCTGGTCCGGATCCTCCACCCAGGAGGTACGTGGCAGTAGAGCACGGCCAGCATTTATCACGAGGCTGTGTCTCTTGATAAATGTCTGCATTTGCGCAGCAGGGCTTTTAAATACACAAGGCCGGAAAACTTTCTTATATGTTTCAGGTGCTTTGTGTCCGGCACATGTACTAGAGGTAAGTAGTATTGCTACGCACAGCATTTTTAACCTGTTAAAAAATAAATACATATTTTAAAAAGGGTGTTTAAAAAAAAAAAAAAGCTGCATGTCAACACTGTGTGCCGCCAAAACTTTGTTGGCACCAAAATGTGCTAATCATTTTTTTATTCTCATTTCAGATCCTTGTATATGGTCCACTACTTTAAATAAATACATTTAAAGGGCATCTGTACTGCATGCATTTTACATATTCCTGTGCCCAGGCTGCAAAAATAAACTAAATAAACTTTAACTCACCTTCCTACATTCCCCCGTTGCTCCGGTACCAGCCTCACAGTCCACCGCTGCAGTCCTCTTGCTGCTTCCTGGGGATGGTAACGTCACAGAGCCGTCAGCGTATCACCAGCCCCAGCGATGTCTTGCCTTGGCCGGTGATAGGCTGAGCGCACTGTCATGTAAGGAGCTCTGGCCGACTCCTTACATGACAGTTCGCTTAGCCTATCATCCGCCGAGGCAAGGCATCGCTGGGGCTGGTGATACACTGATGGCTCTGTGACGTTACTGTCCCCAGGAGGCAGCAAGAGGACCGTGAGGCTGATACCGAAGCAACGAGGGAACGTAGGAAGGTGAGTTAAAGTTTATTTTGTTTATTTTTGCAGCCCAGGCACAGGAATATGTAAAATGCACGCAGTACAGATGTCCTTTAATTTCCTGTACTTTACAAATCATCCAGATATCAACAAAGCAGCAGCAGCCTTTCATTACCAGGATGGACAAGGACAATTGTTTTTGGCCCTTTCCAGCCTAAATAATGTCAGTCTGTTACCGTCAAGGCCTATGAGCGCCATTTTAGACACTTCAGGCCTGTTGGTGCCAACTCTTTCATGGCAGGTTTATCGATAGCTTTTTTTGGGGGCTATCGCTAAGACCAGATTATTAACATATACCTTCAATCAGACGGCTTCCACTAAAAAGCCTGTTAATTAAAGTTAAAAAAAAAATACACCCCTACAAAAACCCTCACTAGCCATTTGGATTAAAAAAAAAAAAAAAAAAAAAAAAACACTGGTCAGCTATGTAGTCCACCTTATCCGAAGTAGTAGACAGGATACACGGATCTAAAACCAGGAGAAAAACAACCCCCGAAAAAATGGTTATTACATTTTGGCGCTATCCTTAAAAGAGGAGAATGTCCACAAAGTTATGGCAGCTGTGTTCACACACAGATTTATTAACACAAATATCACTTCCACATCTAAGTTCCTGTACACCATCTTCTCTCTTCTGTTCTTCTGCCTATAGTGACCTAATGACATCATTAGAAGCGGAGCTACAGAAGCAGGAAGACCCTGTACAGGAGCTGGGCAGGTAGGTGGACATCTTCTTACAGTATATAGCCTTCTATATAGATTGCTGTATTCTGAATATCCCAGAAGAGGGATAACTAGGGATGCACTGATGTATACTTTACCCTTCCGCCCTGCTCATAGCCGCACTCCTGACATTAGTGACGGGAGTGCAGCTGCAGTGCATTATACAGTCTTATAGAGCACATAGGGCACGGAATAATACATGCCCCGCACAGCCCGCACCAGCAGGATACAGACCTTTACACCAGCTCCTGTCTGGAGCTGGCTGTGCAACTTCCAAATCATTTTTAAGAGTAGCACATACATCCCACTTCCTGCCCCCACTTCCTGCCCCCACAGTAGATTTGCTGGCTATTTTCGTGGCAAATCTATGAAGGGTGCTGAGGTTGTGCAAGATTTAGGCTCCTACAGAAGGTTAATACATGACCCCCAATGTAAACAAATGTGAACAGAACCAGAATTAGGAATGACGTATATTAGAAAGTTGTACCCCATTCCAATTCCAGCCTATGACACAATACTAACATGTAGTATAATATACGCAAACATCACCCTTTATACCCACCGTTTATTTGGCACTCATTTCAAGATGTAATCTTTCTTCATTTCTAGTAGATAAACCATGACCCTGATGAATGTAATAAAATAGCTAGGCTATAGAGTCAGTGTAATATAGTTATACTGTCACAGACAATTCTGGATCTCATCTATAGAAACGATTGCTGTTGTCTATAGGAATAAGTTGGGTTGAAGCTTTCACTTTCCCACAACACTGACTGGTCACTGTGGCGGCAGCCCTACTTTTTGCCTGTGCTTCAGGAATAATAGACTTTGTGTGACGCACTGACTAATAGATGTTTATTTGTAAATCCCAGTAAATACGTCTGGAGAACATTACCTGTCCACTGGACAACCATTTTTGGACTGTCCCTTATCATGATTTTAATTGTTCTTATAATGAATTTTTATGTAGTGTCTGTGATTTTGTTATAATAAAATTTTGATCCATATAAACACATCTGTTTCTTTGGTAATTTACTCCATTGAAGTGTGATACTCCCTGAAGCAGTTTTTAATGCAGAGGCCGGGATGATCGGGGCAAGTGTCACACTGAGTGGTGGTGTCCTTCCGTATCCCCCTCCTGTAGCACACTCTGCATTTTTTCTGGGATCATCCCTTCTTTCCAGTGTGGGGGACTTCACCTGGAAAGTGTTGGCCTGGGACGATCCTGACACCTATAACTTCAGTTCCTTGGGAACTCCAGCCTGCTATTTCCCAGTTGCCAAAGATTAGGGCCTTTAGAACTTCCTCTTGGAACTGAAGGTATGTCCTTGTGTTGCCAGCATGCTGGGACAGTACAAAAGAGTTGTACATGGCAACCTGTACCAAGTAGACCGCAACTTTTTTTGTACCATACCTGTGTTTTCCGCATGGCCATGTATGGGTTGAGAACTTGATCAGAAAGATCAACTCCCCCCCCCCCCCCCCCATATACCGATTGTAGTCCAGAATACAATCGGGCTTGAGGACCCTTGTTGTGGTACCTCGCACAGGGACAGGTGAGCTGCCGTTACCATGAATTGTGGTCAGCATAAAACATCCCTCTTATCCTTATACCTGACCAGCAACAGGTTTTCACGGGTAAGGGCACGGGACTCGTCCTTGGGCATTGGTGTCTGAACTAAATTTAGAGGGTGGCCTCTCTGGTTCTTTCGCACAGTCCCCCAAGCGGACGGGTATTTGGTGGAAAGGGATGTGAACAGAGGGATGCTGGTGTAAAAGTTATCCATGTAAAGGTGGTAACCCTTATCCAGCAATGGGTGCACAAGGTCCCAAACGATTTTCCTGCTAACACCCAGAGGGGGGGATGGGACATTCTGGAGGTTCAATACGGGAATCTCGTCCCTCATATACTCTAAGCTTGTAAGTGTACCCGGAGGTAATCTCACAAAATTTGTAGAGTTTCACGCCATACCGCACCCGCTTCGAGGGAATATACTGGCGAAAGATGAGTCTCCCCTTAAAACTGATAAGAGACTCATCTACAGAGAGCTCCCTGAGGGGTACGTAGGCCTCCAAAAATTTAGCCCCAAAGTGATCCATGACCAGCCTCACTTTGTAAAGCCGGTCATAGGCGGGGGACATGCCGCATTATCAGTGTAAAGGAGGCATTTCTGAATGGCCTCAAACCGCTTCCGTGTCATGACCATACTGTAAATCGGGGTCTAGCATAGGATGTCCCAGCTCCAGTACTGCCTGACACTTTCTTTTGACCAGGCCCATATGCAGCACGGGGCCCCAAAATGTCCTCATTTCGGCTGCATCATTGGCGTACCATTCATTGGACCTAGCCAAAAACGAATCACGGTGGTGGGCAATGAACTGTTGGGCGTACAAGATCGTTTGCTCCACCATTAGATTGACAAAGCTGTCACTGAAAAAATAACTAAAATAGTCTATTTCAGTATATTGTGTGTATGTGTGTGGGTGCGGGGAAGTGTGTAGTGTGTGTGTTTGGTGTGAACTTTATATAAGGGTGTGTGATTAAAAAAAAAAAACGCTGCAGCAAAAATAAAAAAAGGGGGGGGGGGCAAATACAGCGCCCTGAACCCCTAATAGGGCCCGGGTCAATGCCCTCTGGGAATTGTCACGGGATGCCTGCTGAATTATTTCTGCAGGCATCCCGGTTCGGTCCCCCCCATGGGTGTACAAGGACCCAGAGCGTTGGGGCATACCTGTATGCCCTGAGTCCCTAAGTGGTTAATGCATTAGGGGAGATTTATCAAAACCTGTGTAGAGGAAGAGTGGTGCAGTTGCCCATAGCAACCAATCAGGTCGCTTCTTAATTTTTTACAGAGGCCTTTTAAAAAAGGAAAGAAGCGATCTGATTGGTGATGAATCCCCCCCCCCCCCCCCCCCCCATTGAGATATATATATGCTTGAAAATGGCTCCAGGAGGAGTTGAAACGTTGTAATGCTGACATGAGATATTAAATCACACTGCTTTTGGTTTCTGTCTATGGAGGACTTTGATCGAGTCTTTTTTTTGGACGCTGGCACCACCATTGTTTGTTGGACTAGATAAGTAGTGCTGCATTATTTTGGGACTATATATGTTATAATTTTGCAGCTCATAGCTACACGTACATGGTTGTCGGCCTATTTGGCTTAGATACGGTATAAGTAACTGGTATTTTTCTACACAACATGAAATCTTCTATAGTTCTGTATTAATATAGCAATTGGATGTCACCATGAATAATCTGTATAATGTAGATACTAAGCCCAGTGCAGATACACATGATACTAAGGATGATATTATCTGTGTGTGGTGTGGCCACTGATGTCACACATGTGATGTAATAACTCTATAGAATCTTGGGGCTAACAAAAACGGCTGCAGCCCTGACTTTGTTGAGGGAGTTGTATCACAGCAGTGATGGCGAGCAGTGGAAAGCGATCAGGAAAGCGCAAGTTTGACCAGGTGACCGAGGATACCACCAAACGGGCTAACCCATTCCAGCCAACACCGGCCAAAAGATCTCCGCCCGCTTTGGCTCCCAGACCAACCCCGGCTTTAACATCTCAGCCGGAGGACATGGAGGTGGAGGGGAGACAATTCCCTGAGGATATCGACATGTATGATCTGGAGCCAAAGAGGAGGAAATTCACCTATGATGCGGATGGATCCTGTATTATGGACGATATGAGCTGGATTTGGAAAAGGAGAAGATAGATTCTACTTCTCCCGGAACATCTATAACATCTATTGGGGAACTCTCTTGAGGTAAGAACTTTACTGCAATGATCTCCTCTTCTCATACTCTTCTACTATTGCTCAAATACTAAATATTTCTTTATTTCTCTGCTTTCTATGTAGTTTCCCAATAACATCTATAACATTTGAGACTCTCCTGAAGACTCATCCGTTGAGGAGACCTCAGTGTAGTAGATTAGCAGCACCCGGCACATCTGATACAGCGCCTTCCAGCCTCTTCACAGAGAAGACATCACTGGGCTCTGATCTCAGAACATTTTAAGATACAGCGCCTTCCAGCCTCGCCATAGAGAAAACATCACTGTGCTCCGATCTCAGAACATGTGAAGATACAGCGCCCTCCAGCCTCTATGCAGAGAACATCACTGTGCTCAAATCTCAGAACAGCTTACATTTTGAGATTTAATAGTAAACATATTTATTTTTTTACCATATGTTATTGTGTTTTATTGCATTATTACTAAGTCTAATACTCGGGACAATGTATCATGGCATAGAAAAGTGACATATATTTGCACAAGGCTTGTTTGCAACCTTAACAACTTTTAGGTGCAGCTAGGGTTGCTACCTGGACGGTATTTTACCTTTACAGCCGGTATTTTAGACCCCCTGCCGGTATGTGTTATATTAAAATACAGGCTATGCAATGGACAGTATTTATCTAAGCCCTCTGCGCTGTGAGGGAGAGGAGAGAGCTAACCCCGCCCCATCCACTTGCCAGCCGACCTCTGATTGGTGGAGACATCCTCCAGCTGAGCTGTGATTGGTGGAGACTTCTCCCTCACACACAGGCCTGTCATCTGCCTGCACAGAGCTGAGCACAGTAGGGGGAGATTTATCAAAACCTGTCCAGAGGAAAAGTTGCTGAGTTGCCCATAGCAACCAATCAGATGGCTTCTTCAAAAATGAAAGAAACTATGGGCAACTCAGCAGGTTTTGATAAATCTCCCTACAATGACAGTACTACAACTCCCATTGTGGTGTGTCTGTTCCGTCTGTGCCTTCTCCATCCTTGAGCCTCAGGGGGGTACAGACAGAGCACACTGGGAGTTGTAGTACTTGCATTTTTACAGTCCTCTATGACTCTGCAGCTTCTGTAGACATATGAGGCTCAGCCTTGGGGTCAGTTCACACATACATTTATGCTGCAAATTTTGCTGCCAATTGAATTCAATGGGCAGCAAAATCTGCAGCAGAAAATACACAGATTTGTTTTCAAACTCGTACCGAGCTCTCCACAGCAGATTTTCTGCAGCAGAATTTCCTCGGTGGAAAATCCGCCACAGACCCTATTGACCCCATTTAAACTCAAAGGTGGAAACACGGTATGAGTATGAAATCCGCCCATGTGAAGGCTTTTTTTTTGCTGTATTTTTTCTGTATATTTTTCAGCATATTTTGCTGCCATTTGCTGATTTTCTCCAGCTGATTTAGCTGCCCTCTGATTAATGTTTTTTTTTTTTTTAAATGTAATGAATTTTAGGGTACAGTGGTCCCTCAACATATGATGGTAATTGGTTCCAGGCCTTGAGCTGTGTAAGGGGCCTAGAAATTTCTGATGGCAGCCCTGTTTGCAGCATATTTACTGAAATCAAAAGCTATTTCAATCAAACTTTTAACAACATTTTAACTTTATAAACATTTTAACAGGTCACTTTACATGTTAATATAGGTCCACTTATTTGATAGCAGCTTCACAAGTCTTGCATCCATTGAACTTGTTTTTGGACAGTTTCTGCTTGAATTTGTTTGAAAGATGTCAGAATAGCCTCCCAGAGCTGCTATTTGGATGTAAACTGCCTCCCACCCTCATAGATCTTTTGCTTAAGGATGCTCCAAAGGTTCTCAATAGGATTGAGGTCAGGGTAGGATGGAGGCCACACCATGACTTTCTCTCCTTTTAACCCCATAGCAGCCATTGATGCAGAGGTATTCTTTGCAGCATGAGATGGCGCATTATCACGCATGAAGATGATTTTATTCTTCCTTCTGTACCAGGGAAGAAAGTGGTCAGTCAGAAACTCCACATACTTTGCAGAGGTCATCTTTACACCTTCGGGGACCCTAAAGGGGCCGACCAGCTCTCTTCCCATGATTCCGGCCCAAAATATGACTCCACTACTGCCTTGCTGACATAGCAGCCTTGTTGGAACAGGGTGGCCATCCACCAACCATCCCCTACTCCATCCATCTGGACCATCCAGGGTTGCACGGCACGCATCCTTGAACAACACTGTTTGAAAATTAGCCTTCATGTATTTTTCTACCCAATGCAGGCTTCTCTTCTTGTGAGCATTGGTTAGTGGTGGCCAAATAGAAGGTTTATGCACAGTTGCAAGACTCTGGAGGACTCTACACCTTGATGTCCGTGGGACTACAGAGGCACCAGCAGTTTCATATATCTGTTTGCTGCTATGTTATGGTATTTTTAGCAGCTACTCTCTTGATCCGATGCATGGATCTGGCAGAAATCTTCCTCAATTTGCCTTTATCCGCACAAACTCGTCTGTGCTCTGAATCAGCCACAAATCTCTTAATAGTGCGATGATCACGCTTAAGTTTTCGTGAAATATCTAATGTTTCACACCTCGTCCAAGACAAAGTATTTCACTCTTTTTGGCAGCAGAGAGATCCTTTTTTTGTACTATATTGCTTAAAAATGGTGCTCTGCTTAATAATGTGGAATGCCCACCTTTAGTAGTGTTTCCTTAAATTGGGCTCACCTGGCAATCTAATTATCACAGGTGTCAGAGATTGTTTTTAGTGATCAAAAGAGCCATGAGACACAATGCCATCCATGAGTTAAACTAAAAAACTAAATATTTCGTCTTTGTGACACTTAAATACCATTTGCATCTTAATTTGGAACAGGGTGTGCATTCATTTTCCACCTATATTTCACCCATTCCATCTTTTTCTATATCTATTGCTTATTTTCTATTGGCTCCTTATTCTTTCCAATGAGCATAGCTTTCTCCAACATAGCTGTACATATTATACACTCCACTTCTCTTTTCTCTGTATCCCTTAGCACTAGGTGGAACGCATCTTGTGTTTCACCTGGTGCTCTTCTGGTCTTTCTCTCTCACGTCATGAATCGCATAATACGCTCCACCGTGGCTAACTTCTGCCCCTGTGGATCGCATCATGTGATCAGCATGACACACTTCCGGCCCTTCGGTCCAGCTGACCTTCATACCTGTTATCCTTTTCCTATTTCTCTATTCTCTTCCCTACTCTATACTTCTATTCTTATTCTTCTTTCTCACTGACCCTACATCCCATTTGCCTGTTCTTAATTGCACCGAATGCGGGATTCCACATACAGTAAGTTCCAGTCACATCTGGCCGGGACCTCTAGAAATAGACGGATGCCTCACATCTATGCCATTCCACTAGCGACTACGGTCGCGCTTACTTCATGCACATTTCCCAGCAGTGGGCCAGTTTGATCACTCCAACCTCCGCAGCAATGCTGGGGGGTATACTTCATTGGTATTTACTTTATATGTCTCTCTGGATTTCTTTACCCCACACAGATATCGGTATTGGGGCACTTGCTTCTATAAGTGTTTACCTACAATATTTTATCTTTAACCTGTATATCTAGTTTTGGCTGGATCTCCCTGGGTCGTCGTTTGTCTCTTATAGACATGAATATAAAGTCTATGATTGTCTTTTTTCTACAAATGCCAAAGCAAGTAATTTTGCTATACACTGTTCATCATGTTGGGACATTACACTGTTCATACTATGTACTTACCACATTATTATCATGTAGGATGACACTATTGGACATCCCATTGGTGTATATAAGTGTAAGGGATTTAAAACCTATTCCCACTTTGGCTCGTGAATATCATTGTAACCTAAATCGGTTGGAGAAACGAGCCGTTAAAGAGTTAGAGTGTACTATGGACCTTGTAATCAAGCTCTCTGATAAGGGCAGAAATACAGTGATCCCCCGGCCTGCGATGGCCCCGACATACAATCATTTCAACATACGATGGCCTCTCAGAGGCCATGGCGTGTTGAAGGCAGCATCAACATACAATGCTTTTGTATGTCGGGGCCAACGCATAAACTGCTATCCGGCAGCGCAGACTGCTTCAGCTGCCACCAGATAGCCATTTAAGGTGCCCCGTGTGGTCCGGTGATGGTCACTCCCCTGTCCCCGACGTTCCGGACCGTCATCCTGTCATCCAATAGGAGCTGCGTGCGCAGTGATGAAGAGCGACGATCCCGGCCAGCAGAGACGGTCCGCAGCGGCGGGGACACCTCGGGGACGCAGCAACAGCGATGGAGGGCGACATCCAGGGCAGCAGTGACAGTCCGGAGCGGCGGAGAAAGTTGAGTATAACTTACTATACTTTACATTGCATGGATCCCTCAACATACGATGGTTTCAACTAGATGGTTCATTTGGAACAAATTACCATTGTATGTTGAGGGATCACTGCATTGTCCTTTTAAATAGGGACAACTATGTAAGGATGTGTAACCTGTCTGTTGAGTGAGGGTTGAGTGAGGTACTCCCCTTTGGCCCTACAGAGGAATATAAGTCCACCTTGGCTTAATTAATTTAATTTTTGTTTCCCCAGACCCCGTTATCCCAACCTTTTATGCATTATCCAAAGTTCACAAAGGACTGAGCCCACTGAAGGAATGTCCTATTGTGGCCGGGATCAGGGGTTTTGGAAAGAATATAGGAATCTATATTGATAAGATATTATGTGGTTTTGTACCTGCACTCCCATCAGTAACTCGTGATACAGTGGACCTTTTAAAGAAATTGGTGGGCCTGACTATTGAGGAGGATACTATACTTGCCTCAATTGATGTTGAGGCTCTTTACTCCTCCATTCCCCACTCTGCAGGCATTAATGCTGTGGCATATTACTTATCATTCCTCTGCAAGCTCATACCCAATTTGTTCTTAAACTATTGGAATATACCTTGACCTATAACTACTTCCTGTTTAATGGGCAGTTCTTCCACCAGCTCAGAGGCACTGCTATGGGGAGCCCTTGTTCCCTCAGCTATGCCAACTTGCTCCTGGGCTGTTGGGAGGCGACCACTGCCTTCACAGACGATTATGCTGTTATGTGGTCATGGTATATGGATGATATTTTCATCCTTTGGACTGGTACCAAAGTTGAATTTGATGACTATCTCAAACTATTGAATAACAACACTATTGGTCTACTCTTTACTTCAGAAAGGAGTCAGGCAGGATTGGCATTCCTTGATGTTTCTATATCCAAGGAGGACTAATATCTACCGCAAAAAAACATCTATGAACAACCTCCTGAGATGGGAAAGCTGCCAACCAGGGCCCCTCAAAGGGGCAGTATCTCCATTTCAGGAGGAACTGTTTGGATATATATACTTATAACTTACATGGACTTGTTACGGGATACGGCGTAATTTGTTTGTTCCTATCGTATTATTTATTATTACATTTGATACGCCTGACAGATTTCTGTGGAAGATCCAGTTGGGACCGAAATGTCAGTAATTATCTGTACTTTTTGGATTTTGATAATAAAACTCTTGAAATCACAACCTTCTGAGTGCCATGTTTTCTTCTGCTTGCTATATCCTGTGGATGTGCCATAAATTTTTTGACATGGCAATATCCACTAAAAGTCACCACTTCCACTCAATAAACAATGTAATGGCGGGATAACGGACATTATTTCAATGCATTAATAAAGCTCTGGAACACTGCAACATTTCATATCTAAAAATACAAGAATAAAACATAGTTGTCATTACTGTCTAATCTGGTTGAAAGTTACAGCCAAAAAATACTAATGCCTTCACTACCGCAAAATTCCTGTGGAAATCCCCATGTATCGTGGAGGGATATATTTTGGACAGGTTAAGTGTCACTGGCTCATGAGCAGCCTGAGATACATCTGTATATAAATCCGATCCTGTGGAGCAATCATCCGTGTGCCTGTTGAACCCCGCATCATATGGTGACTATGTGGTAGTGCCAGCTTTATTTCTTCTCATTACCTGTGTTTGATTGCTATGTCCACTGTGCTAGAGCACACCAAAACTGACCGTGAATTGGGTGAACCGATGACGGCTGCATCTGAACCAGCACCTATGGACGTGGATTTAAACGCCATTTCAGCTGGCCGTGCTGACGATTACTCCTTTTTCGCACAGTGTAATATACAAGATGAGCTCCAAGTGTTGGGAGCAAAAACACTAGAAAGAAGAGTTCCTTAAAGAAAAAATGACTATTGGACTACGGACTCCATTCCCCACTCTGCAGGCATTAATGCTGTGGCCTATTACTTATCATCCAGAGGCCTGCATCTGCAAGCTCATACCCAATTTGTTCTTAAACTATTGGAAGACACCTTGACCTATAACTACCTCCTGTTTAATGGGCAGTTCTTCCACCAGCTCAGGGGCACCGCTATGGGGAGCCCTTGTTCCCAGTGGCGTCTCAGGCATTCATATTTAGGGGGGGAACATGGGGGGCCAGTGACAAAAGTGGGGGGGAAATTTTAAAACGTATGTGCGTGTGTATATTATATACATATATATATATACACACACACACACACAATTAATTTTTTTTCCATTTTTGCCATAGATTTTTGGGTAAGTGACTGATGTCATTATAAAGTAGAATTGGTGGCGCAAAAAATAAGCCATCATATGAATTTTTAGGTGCAAAATTGAAAGGGTTATGATTTTTAAAAGGTGAGGAGGAAAAAACAAAAGTGCAAAAATGGAAAAACGCTCGGTCCTTAAGGTGTTAAAACTTTTGGACACTACCATCAACTTTGATAGTGGCATCTAAAGTGTTAATGTCAAGCATCAGCCTGATTGGTGATGTCTGGCATTAGCCGAGGGTTCTAGCTAATGATTTATACAACACAGTGGGAGCAGGCACTGGGCGTACACATACGCCTTGTGTCCTTAGGGCTCATTTACACAGATGGATCCCCAGCATATTTTAAGCTGCGAATACGCCGACTATGGACCCTACAGTGCTGCCTCCATCTGTGCCTGCTCATAAGGGCAATCCTCCGCTACGAGCAGACACGCTTTGATGTGTATACTCGCACACTTCGCGACTGCTCTCGGCCTAGCTCAGGAAGCAGGAGCGGCCATGATGTGCGCGAGTATACACATCAAAAGGGTGTCTGCTCGTAGCGGAGGATTGCCGCCGTTATGATCAGCACAGATGGAGGCAGCACTGTAGGGTCCATTGCTGGTGGATCTGCACTGTAGGGTCCATTGTCAGTGGATCTGCAGCATAAAATACACTGTGGATCCACCCCTGAATGAGCCCTTAGGATACGTTCAGACGTACAGGATCTGCTGTATATTTTCTGCAGCTGATTTTGCTACCTATTGAAGCTAATGGGTTGCAAAATCAGCTGCACAAAATATGCAGCAAAAATATGCAGCAGATCCTTTACATGTGAATGTACCCTTGAGGGGTTAATGATAAACTAGCAGTGTGTTCACATGTTGTCCTTCCACAGTGGTCACTTTCCCTCCTCCAGTGTCCACAGGTCACCAACAGGTCACATTACCAGAACAATTTATGGAAAAATCGCAGCAAAAATTGCGCGGTTTTACCGCGATTTTTCGTAAATCGCGGTAAAACCGCGCAATTTTTGCTGCGATTTTTCCATAAATTGTTCTGGTAATGTGACCTGTTGGTGACCTGTGGACACTGGAGGAGGGAAAGTGACCACTGTGGAAGGACAACATGTGAACACACTGCTAGTTTATCATTAACCCCTCAAGTGACCTGTGGACACTGGAGGAGGGAAAGTGACCCCTCTGGACTGCTACCATACACATTACTCAGCCCCGGTTATACTGCTGATCAGGGGGGAGAGAGGACAAGGGACATCACTCACCTCACATGAAAGGGACGCTCTGCTGTGTGACCTGTCAGCTCTCAGCCTGTCCTCTCCTGTGCTGGGGGCAGAGCCATCAATGTATCGGGACATCCCTATTTATTTTAAATTGGGGGGCCCAAGGGGGGAGCACGGCCCCCTCTGCGCCCCCCCCAGCGACGCCACTGCTTGTTCCCCCAGCTATGCCAACTTGCTTCTGGGCTGGTGGGAGGCGACCACTGCCTTCACAGACGAGAGGAAACACCTGTCTGATTATGCTGTTATGTGGTCAGGAGGAACTGTTTGGATATAGCGGGCTTCATCCACCAATTCAAAGACCTCCGTACTCATTTCCTTGAAAGAGGGTATCCCGTCCATACACTTAGGTCGGCTTTTAAGTTTGCTAAAAGGTGAACAGACAGAACAGTTACTTATACCCCGAGATAGAAATCAGACACCGCAACCTATGCGGATCATAGGGACATATAATTATATATTTTACTAGAAATAATTCAATAGATTTATAAAATAAGCATATCAGACTAGAATCTGAGCAGGGCCCTTGCTACAGATTCAGATGGTTAATATCACAATAAAACATATAATAAAATGCAATGTGTATGCTGTTTAGTGAATGCAATCTGCCGCCTTACTGAACTTAAAGGGATATTCCAGGATTTTTTTTTTTATTTGACTATGCTACAGGGGCTGTAAAGTTAGTGTAGTTCATAATATAGTGTCTCTACCTGTGTGTGATGGTTTTCTCACAATTCTTATGTGATTTTCACCCAAATATTTATTTTTAACAGCACACAAAATGACTGTTGTCTCAGATTTTTCCCAGGTTGCAATGTGGCCGAGACCTGACTCACTAGTCAGCTGATGACAGGGAGCCTGTCTGCTTCAATGGGTGGAGCGATCGCTTGGTGGGAGAGAGATCAATTTGCAATTAATGCAACAGCTGTAAGCATCCTGATTAAAAACCACAGGTCTTTTGAATGGATGCAGCTCATTTATGTATCAATGGGTGGGGTGGCTGATGTGTGGGAGGGAGGAAAATGGAATTATGGGATTTGTAGTAAAAAAAAAAAAAGAAAAATCAAACAGGAAATACCAGTTCACAAAAAGCTAACCACAGTGTTATGGTAATCTCACAACATAGCCATTTAGCGCCAAGACAAGCACAGATCCTTCCTACGCATGCCCATTACTGTCTGCCAGGTACATACTAAAATCACCATATGGTGGATAACCCCTTTAAATCCAAATGTTAATTCTGGTACTAGGATCTTAACATAGGATGAATATATGTTGTTAAAACCAATATAGTTACAATGTAAGGGTGTCTTTGAAGGAAAAATAGTATCTTAGGGTACGTTCACAAGAGCTGACCAACAGCGTATTTTATGCTGCAGATCCGCCGCTGAAGGACTGCTGCATGGTGGCTTTATATGTGCCTGCTCAGAGTGACAATGCGCCGCTGCGAGCAGACATCCTGAAGCGATGTGCGATGTGCCGCGCATGCGCGGTGGTACTCGCACACATTGCGGTCGCTCCCCCTGCTCTATAAGCTAGGCAGAGAGCAGCTGCGATGTGCCAGTATACTGCGCATGGACGTTGCGACTCGCACATCGCAGTGTGTCTGCTCATAGCGGCGTATTGCCATAAACCGTTCCAAATCAGCAATCAGCATTATCTAAGATACCATTTTTCCTTCAAAGACGCCCTTATATTGTAACTATACCGGTTTTAACAACATATATACATCCTATTTTACGATCCTAGTACCAGAATTACCATTTGGATTTAAGTTCAGTAAGGCGGCAGACTGCATTCACTAAACAGCATATACATTGCATTTTATTATATGTTTTATTGTGATAAAAGCCCGCGGAGTGCTAATGGCCTTTTGGAATCTCCGTTTCTACACCGGAAGCGGTGACTCTCCGAGGAAAATACTCGTCCCTTTTAGCTAGTAGCTACAGGTCTCTCATCCTCAGCTAAGCCAGAACACCCTGCTCTGTACTGACGAGGGGCAAGCACCCCGAAACAGCTGTCTGCAGATGGGTTCTCTTCCCTTCTGTGGAGATCTCTGACTTGGCATTAATCCCAATCAGTTCTGAGACTTTGTAACCAGAGCCAGTGCTGATCAGAGGGCACGCTACCTTATATAGTGGTGTATTTATTTACTATCGCATCCATCTTAATATTCATACATTTAACAAGGTACTATACTATTTGATTTTTCACCTGTACTCCATTGAGTGTGGCCGTGATCTGCTGCACTTGCACTGCATTAACTAATTGTCGTCCTGCCACTGCATGGCTACTGTCCACTATCCTTACCGACATCTAAGAATTTCATTACCTGTACACATATTGCCTTTTGCATGCTCTATTACTTTTTAGGAGGTGGACCATTGTTGATTCTATTATGCTATATGCCCTGTATTAGGGGAGCTTGCCCATTGCTTTGTATTTAATGTGATACTAATATAGTTTTTACCACAAAAGCGTTCCCTTGAGGACATCCCAAGCATCATGTGTGAACACTGGGGATAGAAACGTACATTGGGAACAGTAATACTATTATCCTTTGTAATTTATGCAGGGAACAAGAATACCATTATCTTTGCAATTGATGCTTGCCATGCATATGGGCAAATGCACCATAAATATCTTCATTGTGTGTACTATTCTAACTAACATGTACAGTGACCCCCCGACCTACGATGGCCCCGACATAAGATCATTTTAAGATACGACTGCCTCTCAGAGACCATCGCATGTTGAAGGCTGCATCAACATGCGATGCTTTTGTATGTCGGGACCATCGCATAAACGGCTAACCTCCGGCAGCGCAGACTGCTTCAGCTGCTACCGGATAGCCGTTTTTGGTGCACCGTGTGCCCGGACGATCACTTACATGTCCTCGGGGCTCCGGCGCGTCCTCTTCGGGGTCCCCTGCTACATCGGCGCTCTCCTTCAACGTCATCACATCGTCGCGCACGCCATCCCGTCATCCAATAGGAGTGGCGTGCGTGGCGATGTGATGGTGGCGATGGAGAGCGAGGATACGGGCAGCAGAGATGTTCCAGAGCGACGGGGACACCGCGGGGACAGCGATGGAGGGTGACATCCAGGGCAGCGGTGACAAGTCCGGAGCGGCGGGACACGTGAGCATTACCTCCTATACTTTACATTGCACGGATCCCTCAACGTACGATGGTTTCAACAAACGATGGTCCATTTGGAACGGATTACCATCATATGTTGAGGGACCACTGTATACTACTACAGCTTTATGCGGTGTAAATACGGATTTAAAGTGAGATCAGTGAACTTTTGATCATTGGTATCTTACAATTATAGTGTACCCAGGGTTTGGAGATCACGTTTTCTTCACTATAGGTGACACAAATATTTTTTGATATTTTAATGCATATCAATAAAAGCTGGTTTTAAATTGGCACTTCCCCCCCCCCCTTCTTACTGTTTATAAGTGTACAATCTTGTATAGTTTTGTGTGTGCATCATAAATGAGGATATTTTCTCACAGACACTTTGTACTGATAATCACTAACTATGTATGCTTTTCTTTATTATATTATATTTCAATGCATTAATACAGCTCTGGAATACTGCAACATTTCATATCTAAAAATACAAGAATAAAACATAGTCATTACTGTCTAATCTGGTTGTAAGTTTCAGCCAAAAAATACTAATGCCTTCACTACCACGAAATTCCTGTGGAAATCCCCATGTATCATGGAGAGATATATTTTGGACAGGTTAAGTGTCACTGGCAATTAAATATAGTTATAACTGTGAAATCTCTACAGAAATCCAGAAACATGAGATAACAAAGAACCAAATAAACAAACCTGAGACAGGAAAGGGTGAAAGAAAGCGAAAAATCTTTTAACCTGGTCATTTCCGACTGGAGTCAAACAGGACTTTCTCTGGAAAACCAAATCTGTCTCTTCAGCAATATATCTTGTCTGATGAGCCATATCTAAGTTACTTTTACATTTTTCTAATACAGTATTCGCCTAAGCTTTTTGAGGATGGGTGATAGACTGGAACACAGAAACAATGTGCACACTCTTGCACACAAAACATTTTGGTTGCCAGTTAACAAGCTTTCTTCTCCTTGTTTAAGTAAGCTGCTGCCCTGCTGTTGTCACAATATGGATTTCCTTCTACTGAAGAGATGTCATGGACGTACCAAAGGTATTACAATGTATGCCTGAAAACAGGCCAGTTCAGAGTGGTCATAGATTTCAGTGAGGGCTCATGAGCAGCCTGAGATACATCTCTATATAAATCTTGAGTGTCCATGTGCTAGCAGGGGATTTTAAGACAAAAAAAAAATCAACTTCCATACCATCCTTCTACACTTAAAGGGGTTCTCCGGTGGAAAACTTTTTTTTTTATTTTTTAAAATCAACTCGTGCCAGAAAGTTAAAAACAGATTTGTAAATTATAGAAGAAGAATAGGTATTGTACAGCTCACAAAAATGTATTAGTCGAGGCTAACTGGAAGAAGTACTTACACCTAAAAAAGTACAAGAAATTTTAAACTATAAAAAAGAAAAGGTAACCATAAGCCTCTAGACTAAAACCATAAATGGTACATGATGAATGAATTTAATAGAACTGTGCTTCCCTTTTGATAATGAGAAATTTTATTTTTAAAATATTATGAACAAAATGAATAACAACCTCCTTACACAGGGCCCTTGTGGGGAGGTGATATAAAATATAAGATAAGCAGAATAATAAACAGTAATATTAAAAATACAGAAATACAGATAAAACCGCTATAATCCGCTAGTCCGACATTTGTTATACCGGCATAATTTACTTCTTGTGCTGCATTAGTTATAGTCCATAGCAATGTATAATATAGAGTTCAAACGATAGTGGAGAACACCATTTATAGTTACCAGCTCCTGCAGGGAGATGATTCGTGATGTGATGCAGTATTACTGGACGTCCGGGAGGTAGATGGTATATACCAAAGAGGCTGCGTGTACCAGATGGTATATACCAGAGAGTGCTGGCGTGCACTGCAGCGACTGGCCCGGTTGCCACAGGCAGATGGAAAGTCGCTTGTCTCGGAGATAGATGCACCTGCTCCGATGACGGAAAGCAGCCTCGTGGAGAGCCCCTCGGCGTCTGACGTCAGTCAGGTAAGTAAGTAAGAGTCGACAAATGGGGAACTGAATTTGCAGGGTTTGCAGCGCTTGAAGGTGTATGCAGAATTGCAGTGCCTGAAGGTATAGCGTCAAATTATTTATGTCCTTTATGGTGATGAAGCTGCGATTGTTGGACTGCGATAGTCGAGCGGTTATTATGCGGTTATTTCTCTCCTCTAGACGCATTTCAGGGTAATTATAAAATGACCCTTTCCTCAGTAGAGATATTTTGTTAGTGAAGCTTAGAGTCCTTTATATATGGTACCTGTCTGATTGTAACAGGTGTATTTTCCTTTTGGTCTGTCACAAACAGTGAAATGGAATAAAAGCAGGTATTTGAATAAGGTGTTTAAACCTTACAACAAGAATAGGGCATTGGTCACATTTAGAAGCAACATATGCACATAAACATTAAATATCAAACAATAAATAATATTATAGACATCAATAAAAAGAGAAAGAAAAAAGACAAAATAAAGAATAAACAAAGGGTAATAATAATAATAATAATGATTAAAATTAAAATAATATAGAAAAGATAAAAGATAATAATAAAAAAATAATAAAAAGATAATAATAAAGATAATAGAAAAGATAATATAGAAATAAAAATTAATAATAAAAATAAAAATAATATTTAATATATGCCGATATAACAAATTTCGGACTAGCGGATTATAGCGGTTTTATCTGTATTTCTGTATTTTTAATATTACTGTTTATTATTCTGTTTATCTTATATTTTATATCACCTCCCCACAAGGGCCCTGTGTAAGGAGGTTGTTATAAATTTTGTTCATAATATTTTAGAAAAAAAAATTCTCATTATCAAAAGTGAAGCACAGTTCTATTAAATTCATCCATCATGTACCATTTATGGTATTAGTCTAGAGGCTTATGGTTACCTTTTCTTTTTTATAGATTTGTAAATTACTTTTATTCAAAAATCTTCATCATTCTAGTACAGAGATGTCAGCAGAGAGCACTGTGCTTGTGATTCAGCAAAGAGCTCTGTGTTCCAAAAAGAAAATAATTTCCTCTGTAATATTCAGCAGCTAATAATTACTAGAAGGATTAAGATTTTTTTTTTTTATAAAAGTAATTTACAAATCTGTTTAACTTTCTGGCACCAGTTGATTTAATGGTAGGAATCTTTGCTATGTTTTTGAATAGAAAAACAAAAATATTGCATAGACATTAGTATTTAGAGCCTTTACTCAATACTTAGTTAAAGCACCTTTGGCAGTGAATTCAGCCTCAAGTCTTTATGGGTATGATGCCACCAGGTTCGCACATCTGTCTGAGAGAATTTTCTGTCACTCTTCTCTGTAGATCCCCCCAAGCTTTATCGGGTTGGATGGGGACCATCATTGGACAGCTATTTCACGTCTCTTCAGAGATATTCAACAGGGTTCAAGTCAGGGCTCTGGCTGGGCAACTCAAGGACATTCAGAGTTGTCCTTAAGTCACTCTTGTATTGTCCAGGCTGTGTGCTTTGGGTCATTGTCTTGTCTAGTCTGAGGACTAGCGCGCTCTGGATGAGTTTTCATTATGAATATCTCTGAACTTTGCTCCATTCAGCTTTCCCTCAATCCTGACCAGTCTCCCCGCCCCAGCCTCTTAAGAATACCCTTACAGTATGATACTGCCACGACCATGGTTCACTGTAGGGATGTACTGATGTAATAAGCAGTAGGGTTTGGTTTCCTCCAGACATGATGCTTAGAATTTAGGCCAAAAACCTCTATCTTGGTTTCATCAGACCCAAGAACCTTGTATCTCACAGTATGAGATTCCTCTACAGGGAAGGAAAAAATGATTTGATCACCTGCTAATTTTGGACATTTGCACACTGATAAAGAAATGATCAGTCTTATTTTATTGGTTGGTTTGTCTGAACTGTGAAAGACAGAATAACAAAACAAAAAATATCCAGAAAAACGCATTTAAAATAAGTTGATTTGATTTACATTTGAAATAAGTATTTGATCCCCTATCAATCAGCTAGATTTCTGGCTCCTATGTGTTTTTTTTATACAGGTAAAATACTTTCTTGTATGGAGTGCTCCTAATTTCCATTTGTTACCTGTATAAAAGACACTTGTCCGAGGAAGCAATCAATCAGATTCCAAACTCTTCACCATGGCCAAAATCAATGAGCTGTCAAAGAATTTCAAGGACAAGATTGTAGACCAACACAAGGATGGAATAGACTACATGACCATCGCTAAGCATCTTGGTGAGACGTTTACAACAGCTGGTGAGATTGTTTGCAAATGGAAGAAATATAAAATAGTTGTCAATTTCCCAGGATCGGATGTTTCATGCATGATCTCACCTCATGGAGTTCCAATAATCATGAGAATGTTTGGGAATCAGTCCAGAACTACACAGAAGGATCAATGTCGATTTCAAGGCAGCTGGGACCAGAGTCACCAAACAATTGGTAACACACTATGCCATGAAGGACTGAAGGACTGAAGCACTGTAGCATCCACAAGGTTCTCCTGCTCAAAAAAGCACATGTATAATCCAGTCGGAAGTTTGCCAATCAATATCTAATGACAAACTTTTCTAGAGGGGGGGATAAAAGGTCTAGATGATATCTGTTTTTGCAAAGCCTCTGTTAACCATGTGAAGGCAGAAATGTCTAAGCAGGCTTTAAAAAAAAAAATAAAAGAGAAGAGGTCAAGAGTTAAGGAACAGATGAGCTCTGTAAAATTTTATCTACATGTGCGCCAGTCTTTAGTAGTATGTCCCAATGAGTCAGCAAAGCTGTATGGGTATTTTTTTACCCCATGATTATCCCACTCAACATCTTTATGGACTGAAAAACGTGTTTACTTTTGGGCCCAGATAGTGGCCCAGATTGCCTTTTATTATTGTACTGTTTCTTCGCAAAGAAAAAGGGGTTGACCAGTGGTATCATTGACTAATCTGATTTTTCTGCTGACATAATTTCTCCCTAATTTTTGGGTGTTGCCCTAGATCAGATGAGATGACTTCTGTAGGAAATGAGCATGAGAGATGAGACTACCAGGAAAAAAAGAGTTTGCTACTCTAGTGTAGTACTTACTTCTTGAATCATAGAGTAAAAATGCTCTATAATGATTCTTTATTAATAATCTTTTTAATATATTAATGAGATAAAGGATTTTGTAGGACTAAGACACAGGATATGTCTATCTAGCTATATAATAGCATAAAAAACAGCAACATTTTTATATATATATATATATATATATATATATATATATATATATATATATATAATCACACTCACAGGCAAAAAGAATAATGTAGCTTTCAAGAGTCCTCAAGAGTCCAAAAGGTAAAAAATCTCAGCACCCCGGAACAGGAAAATCATTAAAACACAAAGCTTTATTCTATCTTCTTAAAAATCCATAAAGGGAAGATATATATAAAACAGTATACCAACGCGTTTCGGGAACACCCTTTTTCAAGGTCCTATCTATGTACAAAACACTTAATAAATACAAGATCATCACAAGAAACCCCCCCCCTCCCCCTGACCCACAATTCCATACTACTCACAAAACAGGATTTAATCCCTTAATCACCTAGGAACACCATTCCTCAGCAAAACCTATAATTCTAGTGTGAACAGTTACATATTACAGTTGCGAATTACCGAAAGTTTATAGCAAAAACAGACCCATACATATTACTGACATACTAAATATGCTTGTCTGAAAGAAGCCTAAATATTGTATTAACAAACCCCACTGCGTACCGGCTTGAACACCTGTTCTATGGGAACTACACACATAGTAGAAACATTGCCATTGTGTGCATCACAAAAATGTTTTGAAGCACCAGATAGCGCCAGATAGTCTGAACTAGGTCAATGGTTCTAGCTCCAGATACATGTTCTGTTATCCTTTGTTTTAATTTTCTAGTTGTGGATCCCACATACTGCAATTTGTAAAGGGAGCAGGTAACACAATATACCACATATTTTGAAACCTTAATTAACCATTTATTTTAAAACACTGACCATTCACTTCTGACTTGACAATGTCCGTTTTAACCATATATATTTGAAAACAGAGCATCGCATGCCCCCGCATTGGACTGAACATGTATACTTAAACTAGGTAGGTTTCTTGTTAATTGATTGCTCATTTAAAAAAAAAACTTGGTGAAATCCTATTACCTATTGTACAATTGTGTTTTGCCACATAACGACAGCCTGACTGTAAAATACTGGTTAGGACACAATCCTGTTTAAAGGGGTATCCGCCCCTAGACATCTTATTCCCTATCCAAAGGATAGGGAATAAGATGTCAGATCGCCGCGGTCCCGCTGCTGGGGACCCCTGGGATCCCCGCTGCGGCACCGTGCTATCATTACAGCACAGAGCGAGTTCGCTCTGCACGTAATGATGGGCGGTACAGGGGCCGGAGCATCGTTATGTCACGGCTCCGCCCCTTGTGATGTCACGGCCCGCCCTTTTCAATACAAGTCTATGGGAGGGGGCGTGGCGGTCATCACGCCCCCTCCCATAGACTTGCATTAAGGGGACGGGCCGTGATGTCACGAGGGACAGCGCCATGACGTCACGCGGCTCCGTCCCCCGTATCGCCCGTCATTACGCACAGAGCGAACTCGCTCTGTGCTGTAATGATAGCGGGGTGCCGCAGCGGGGATCCCGGGGCTCCCCAGCAGCGGGACTGTGGCGATCTGACATCTTATCCCCTATACTTTGGATAGGGGATAAGATGTCTAGGGGCGGAATACCCCTTTAAGAATATTTAGATTATTCATGACAATCCTCTTCACCTGTGGAAACGGCTTGGAAAAAAAACTGAAAAAAACTGGTAATTTTTAGTTTGAGATTCTTTCTAAGGATTCTGCATATTGGAGAGATTCATCAAGACCTGTCTAGAGGAAAAGTTGCCCAGTTGCCCATAGCAACCTATCAGCTCGCTTCTTTCATTTTTAACAAGGCCTATGCAAAATGAAAGAAGCAATC
This sequence comes from Hyla sarda, assembly GCF_029499605.1. Taxonomy (NCBI): domain Eukaryota; kingdom Metazoa; phylum Chordata; class Amphibia; order Anura; family Hylidae; genus Hyla; species Hyla sarda. The sequence continues at coordinate 164,742,997 of NC_079193.1, forward strand.
TGGTTGCTATGGGCAACTGGGCAACTTTTCCTTTGCACGGGTTTTGAGAAATCTTCCCCATTGTGTTTACCACTGTACAAAAAATCTGCTCTATTCTTGGATCTTACTATTCCCTGCGCTCTGGAAATTAAATGATGACTGTACCCTCTATTGCGTAATCTTCTTATAATAATAACACATTCCTAGTCAAAAAACTTTTCTGCAGAACAAGACCTACGTGCAAAAGAATAATGTACCCAGATAGAAATGATGCAGAACTCAACATGTAGAGATCTCTTCGGCAGGTGTCGTTTCATTAGAAACTGGGTACTGCTGCGAGAGGGCATAATAGTGCTTCCCCAGCTGCCTCATAAAAAAGCTCTTAGAGGCTACTCAAAGACAATTTGCCTAGTTGACTTTGAAAGCATTATCTGGCTGACAGAAGCAGGAACTTCATGTAAACAACTTGCCTGTTATTTAAAGGCATATTCCAGGAATTTTTTTTATTCGACTATGCAACAGGGGCTGTAAAGTAGGTGTAGTTCATAATATAGTGTCTGTACCTGTGTGTGATGGGAGTTTTACAATTCAGTGATTTTCGCCCCAATATTTATTTTTAACAGCATACAAAATTACTCAGGTCTGGGGTTTTCCAGGTTGCAGTGTGTCGAGACATGACATCACTAGTCCGGTGATCAGAGGGAGACTGTTCTGCTTCACTGGGTGGAGCGACCGCTGGGTGAGAGAGAGATCATCTTGCAACAGCTGTAGGCATACTGGTTAGAAAACATTGGTCTTTTAAATGGATGCAGCTCATTTGTGTTTCAATGGGTGGGATGGCTGATGACTGAGGGAGGAAAGTGAGCTCACACTTATAAACTAAGAAACTATGGGACGTGTAGTTTGAGAACGAAATTCAACAGGAAATACCCAGTTCACAAAAATATAGCCACAGTGTTATGGTAATCTCACAATTTAGCCATTTAGCCCCAAGACAAGCACAGATCCTTCCTAAGCATGTCCATTACTGTCTGGCAGGACCTACTAAAATCACCTTATGGTGGATAACCCCTTTAAGCAATATTGACCAAGCTGTTAAGTTGTGTTGGGAGCAGTGGTTACATAAGGGCATGCACCACCAGTAGAGTGGGTCAGTCTATCCACTGACAAGCATGAGGAGCTGCCACAGTTTCCTTGTCCACCATCCAGACAGAGGTGGCACCTTCATTACACACCCCTGTCTCTGTCTGGACCATTTTTAGGCTGACAGCACTCTGGTGGAAAATAATACTTTTTGGGTATTAGCAGGCTTGTAACGGTGCTGAATGAACCACCACAAGGGAAGAATAAGGAGACTATTTTATTAACCACAATGCAACACATTTCTTGGCTCAACGTCTGCTTTGTCTGGCATGCCTGAAAAGTCTGTAGCATGCTGTGAGTGACTATCCTTACATTAAAATAATTCTATCAGGGGGGGCGTGGCTAGCTGAACATGGCGGCGACTGGATGCTGAACTGAAGCAGCAGCACCGCTAATCACCGACAAAACAACCCAATTACCAACGCTTTAAACCTGAATTACAACATCATGACCAGAAGCAGAGCTAAGAAAAACAGCGTTTTAAAGTTAACTAACTTATCAAGCAGCAGGAAACACGAGAGAAGCCACAACCATGCGTAGCAGGATGACAAAAGCAGCAGTATACAGCGACTCACCTGCTGTAGCCCGTGCATCACGAGGAGGAATCGCGAAAGGAGGAATGCACGGAACATCCCAGCGTGTGATGATGGCGAGACAGCTGCAGGAGCGGCGAGGCGATGCCAGAGAGGAGACAGAGGAAGTAGGCAGCCCAATACTGGAGGCACAGAGCGTTGTGGCTAACCCGGAAGCAGGAGAGCAGACTACCCAGAGAGGCACCGCTCCAGCTCTCGCAGCGCAGGAAGAGGACGTCAGCAGCAGAGGATGGAAGGCAGGCACAGAGTCAGTACTGGGAACGTCTGCACCAGGAGCCCAGGACTACAGCGGGTTGGAGGAGAGCGGTGGGGAACGGGTGTCGGGAGCAGAAGGACCCACAGGATCCCCCCACGGAGACGCCAGCACAGGAGGGGTGAGTGCAGCCTTTGCGATGGGGGACGGCAGGTCTGCATATAAGCATGTAAGCAGGGAGAAGGGGTGGAACAGTGAGGCAACCTACCCCCCCAAGGATAAGTCAGTCAAAGACTGGAACATAAAAATCCACCATGTGTTCCATCACTGGCTAGTTTATCTGCCCCTGTGGCTTTCAGCCCATATGCAAGCGCTCTTTTAAAAAACAACATTTCAGCTCCTTGGACACCACCAGAGAAGCAAGTGGTAAGGAGTTTAAACATGTCTCCACTTAAAGAGCCAAACACCCCTGTCCCAGTCACAGAAGAGTCTATGAGACAGATGCTTTCAGAGATGCAAACAACCTTCTCATCAATACTCCAAAATGCGGTTCAGAACATTCATCAAGAGATTCAGTCACTTGCCACCCGCACAAAACATATTGAGGAGAAATTAGAGGAGCAAACAGCAGCTCATAATACTGTGGTGGACACTGTCCAAAATTTAGGGGATGAAATAGCCAGTCTTAAATTGAAACTTCAAGATATGAAGGATCGGACAAGGAGGAAGAACCTTAGGGTGAGAGGAGTACCAGAAGAGGTAAACCAGGAAAACCTGATACCTTATCTTATAGACTTCTTTCATATCCTATTACCTCAGTCATCCCATTTAGATTTAACTTTGGACAGGGCGCATAGACTGCCTAAACCCAAGTCCGTCCCCGACTCTCTCCATAGAGATATAATATTACGCATGCATTTTTACCATATAAAAGAAAAAATATTACAGGCTGCAAGAAAACTACCACAACTACCTGATAAATTCGTGAAATTACAACTCTTTTCTGATCTATCCCCACTGATTATGGCAAAACATAGAGAATTTGCTAAGGGTACACGCTTGCTGAGAGATCAGGGAATTATCTACAAATGGGGCTTCCCTGTCAAATTAATCAATACACACAAAGGCAAGAAGCATGTGGTATCTAACCCCCAGAGCTTATTAAAAATGTGCCAAGAATGGGGCCTAAGCGCCGAGCAACAGAAGGAACCAGTTCCATTTACGACGCCATTGCAGAAACTCTCCGCAGAATGGACAACTGTGGTGCAGAATAGGAGGAAAAAAATACATTTGGCATAAAATAAAAGTCTAAAAGGGGACTTGAAGTAGAATCTTTATTTTGAATTTAGATTTTCCACTGGTTCTCAACCTCCTTATCCATTTCATTATGCGAATTACAGTTTCTTTGTGATTTATGATTTCTTTTCAGGATAAGCAGGTACAGCTTGCGTAATTGTTTGCAGGAAATACCCCTGCAAATCCCCTTTAAGGGCTTAATAGTAAGCCTACAAAATTTTGTGTATGTTAGAAGTGATAATGAATAAATTGTCCTTGATTGCAAGTATGTCTGAATTAGTTTTTGACCCTTTCTCTCTATCCTCATCCAGTGTTACAGAATAGGCGGTGGAGGGCACTAACAAGATTCCCGTAAGAATAGTATTGACTCAACCACGCATAGAAAGAACCTTCGTGAGACAATGACATTAAGGTTGGTTTCCCTAAATTGTAAGGGTTTAAATTCACCATTTAAAATGAATCTATTGTGGAAAGAGGCTATAGGTCTGGATTCAGACATCCTCTGCCTCCAGGAAACCCACCTGAGGGCAGAGGATGCCCACAGGTTATATCACAAAGCATATCCTACCATTGTCCAGGCTCACGCACCTGTTAAGAGGAGAGGAGGGGTAGCTTTAATAATAAATAAAAGAGTGAACATTACAGATTTGGTCACCAAATAGATAAAGAAGGGAGGTACATAATAGTAAGAGGTAAAATAAATGGTGCCCCAATAGTACTAATTGGGATATACACTCCCAATAACACATAAAATACATTTTTAAATAAGGTACTCAGTAAGGCAGCTTCTCACCTCAGGAGAAAGTGGTTGTTATGGGCGACTTTAATCACGCTATATGGCCTTCAATAGACTCAACTTCTAACTACACCACACAGAACCAACAGCAATATCCCGCACGATAGCACACTTTAACCTTTACGACGTATGGAGGGTGCAACATCCGACCGAGACTGACTATACCTTCTTCTCTGCCCCCCAAAAAACTTACACACGAATAGACTATTTTTTAGTTACAAATCCACTTTTATTGGCATCAATATCATCCGAAATAAAAACCATCACATGATCAGATCATGCGCCTGTGGTGTTGACGATCAGGGACTCTATTGGAGTTCCAGTACAACACCAGTGGCGCGCCAATCCACACATTATTCAAAACCTAAATCTAAAGGAGCGCTTAATGCCCTGGATTTCATCATTCTTTGAGGTTAATAGAGGCTCAGTATCCTCAGAGTCTACTCCATAGTGTGCTTTTAAAGCCTTGTTACGTGGGCAACTGATAGCCCAGGCTGCACACTACAGGAAACAAACCCAATATAGAAAATTAGAACTTCAAAAAAAAATTTGCGGACCTGTATAAGCAGAATAAAATTATTTACTCTCCAGGCATAGCAGCTCAAATATCCTCTATTATGGCAGAATTACACAATCTAGACTTACACAAATTTGATTTAGCTATTAAAAATCTGAAACTGAATTTCTATTGGATGGCTAATAAACCAGGGTCCTTTTTAGCACGTCAACTGAAGCTGAGAAATTCCCAAAATAAAATACCATACTTAGTGTTACCGACAGGGGAGAGAGCACAGGACTCCCAGGGCATAGCAGAAGGCTTTGCAAGATACTACCAGGAGCTGTATAATTTGAAAGATGATGAAGAGACATTTCAGCCAACAATAGACTCGATAAATATCTTTTTAGATAAAGTGTCATTACCAGCTTTGACAGAGGAGGAGGGAATATCTATGACTTCCCCTCTTTCTGGGGCAGAAGTAGAAAAATGCGTACAGGAGTTGAAGCCCACTAAAGCGCCAGGTCCAGATGGCATAGTAAACAAATTTTATAAAACACATTTAAAAACATTACTCCCACCCTTGATAAATCTATTCAATGACTTACTCGATACTGGTAATATTAATAAATTAATGTTGGAAGCAACTATAATAACTATACCCAAACCCGGAAAAAGCCCAACTCGCCCATCAAATTTTAGGCCGATTTCACTCTTAAACAGCGACATTAAAATATTTGCCAAACTATTGTCAAATAGATTGAACAAGAGGCTTCAGGATCTGATAGATCAAGATCAGGTAGGCTTTGTGTAAGGGAGGCAATCCCAGGATGGGACTAGACGGGACAAGTTCATTCTCTCCTCCTATCTTTGGATGTGGAGAAGGCATTCCATCGAGTCCACTGGGGTATCAACTGGGGTATTAAGTTACCAACTAAACTTAATAAAGCTATCATGGCCCTCTATTCAAGTCCCTACACCAGGGTCTGTAATGGGGGAGCAAGATCAAAACCCTTTAACATCTCAAACGGGACCCGGCAGGGTTGCCCCCTGTCGCCTCTCCTCTTCGCCCTACTAATAGAACCTCTGGCACAAAGAATACGAGAGTGTAAAGCGATTAAGGATATTCAAATAGGCCCCACAATTTATAAAATAGGTCTATTTGCGGACAATATCCTCTTGTCAATTTCAGAACCTGAACACTCATTAAACCCCTTAATGTCTATTTTAGATCAATTTTCTCAAATAAGTTATTATAAATTAAATATATCAAAATCAATAGCTCTCCCATTATCATTAGATAGGAATACTAAGGCGGAATTGATAGCCAAGTTCCCTTTCACATGGTCAGAAGAGTCACTTACCTTTTTGGGTATAAAATTAACAACCTCCCCTAGAAAAAAGTCAGTTACCCTCAATATAGAACAGCTATGTCTTAGGCTACAGGCAGATATAAAAAACGTTTTCTAAATTACCTATCTCTTGGATAGGACAAATAGGGGTGGTCAAGATGGTATTATTACCCAAGATATTATATTTATTCTGCAACCTTCCCCTTAAAATCCCCCTAACTACTATCAAAAAATTACAAACTACTTTATTAAAATATATTTGGGAAAATAACACGGCCAGAGTCGCTTCAGATATACTATACAGAAATATTAAATTAGGTGGAGTAGGCTGCCCTGATCTCAGAAAGTACTACCACGCAACCCATCTCACACAACTACAAAGATGATGGCATAATGATACCTCAGCAAAATGGATAGAAATGGAAGCATATATGACTAGCTCAGCATCCTTAAACACAGCCTTATGCCAAATTATGCTGAACAAACAACCAATACAGACAAGTAGCCCAACAGCTAAAGCAAGTTTGGAGACCTGGCGGTACACCTTAACACATAAGGTAATAAGTGATACCTGTTTTAATATTATTCCAGTAATATCTATTCAAAATATATTGCCAAATATAGATCTCACTTATTACCTTTTGAACATATCTCTCAGAAATATAATATATCTCCACGAGATTTTTTTTAAATACCTGCAGATTCGGCGCTTGCTGGGATCACAGAGTAGACAGTCAGGTACCCAGAACACAATTTGAAAAATATTTCTTACTGTCCAAAGGGGGTAGGGGGGCCATTTCTAAAGCATATAAAGCAAGCCAGGTCAAATTATATGACCCCACTCTTAGCTTCCAGGCAAAATGGGAAAATGATTTAGGTATACAAATTCCCCATGAGGTTTGGAATAAATTATACATCCTACCATCCAATCTGTCACATTGTACATCACATTTGGAGAGCTCTCGTAAACTCATGTATCGCTGGTATCTCACACCAATTCACCTGGCGAAAATGTACCACAAGGAGAATACCAAAACTGTGTGTTGGAGATGCTTGCAGGAACAGAGCACATTTTTACATACAGTGCATAGTGAAAGTATTCGGCCCCCTTGAAGTTTGCAAACTTTTGCCACATTTCAGGCTTCAAACATAAAGATATTAAACTGTAATTTTTTGTGAAGAATCAACAACAAGTGGGACACAATCATGAAGTGGAATGAAATTTATTGGATATTTCAAACTTTTTTAACAAATAAAAAACTGAAAAATTTGGCGTGGAAAATTATTCAGCCCCTTTACTTTCAGTGCAGCAAACTATCTCCAGAAGTTCAGTGAGGATCTCTGAATGATCCAATGTTGACCTAAATGACTAATGATGATAAGTAGAATCCCCCTGTGTGTAATCAAGTCTCCGTATAAATGCACCTGCACTGTGATAGTCTCAGAGGTCCGTTTAAAGCGCAGAGAGCATCATGAAGAACAAGGAACACACCAGGCAGGTCCGAGATACTGTTGTTGAAAAGTTTAATGCCGGATTTGGATACAAAAAGATTTCCAAGCTTCAAACATCCCAAGGAGCACTGTGCAAGAGATAATATTGAAATGGAAGGAGTATCAGACCACTGCAAATCTACGAAGACCTGGCCATCCCTCTAAACTTTCAGCTGGTACAAGGAGAAGACGGATCAGAGATGCAGCCAAGAGGCCCATGATCCCTCTGGATGAACTGCAGAGATCTACAGCTGAGGTGGGAGACTCTGTCCATAAGACAACAATCAGTCGTATACTGCACAAATCTGGCCTTTATGGAAGAGTGGCAAGAAGAAAGCCATTTCTTAAAGATATCCACAAAAAGTGTCATTTAAAGTTTGCCACCAGCCACCTGGGAGACACACCAAACATGTGGAAGAAGGTGCTCTGGTCAGATGAAACCAAAATCGAACTTTTTGGCAACAATGCAAACCGTTATGTTTGCCATAAAAGCAACACAGCTCATCACCCTGAACACACCATACCCACTGTCAAACATGGTGGTGGCAGCATCATGGTTTTGGCCTGCTTTTCTTCAGCAGGGACAGGGAAGATGGTTAAAATTGATGGGAAGATGGATGGAGCCAAATACAGGACCATTCTGGAAGAAAACCTGATGGAGTCTGCAAAAGACCTGAGACTGGTACGGAGATTTGTCTTCCAACAAGACAATGATCCAAAACATAAAGCAAAATCTACAATGGAATGGTTCACAAATAAACATATCCAGGAGTTAGAATGGCCAAGTCATAGTCCAGACCTGAACCCAATCGAGAACTGTAATCGCAGCAAAAGGTGGCGCTACAAAGTATTAACTTAAGGGGGCTGAATAATTTTGCACGCCCAATTTTTCAGTTTTTTATTTGTTAAAAAAATTTGAAATATCCAATAAATTTCGTTCCACTTCATGATTGTGTCCCACTTGTTATTGATTCTTCACAAAAAATTACAGTTTTATATCTTTAGGTTTGAAGCCTGAAATGTGGCAAAAGGTCGAAAAGTTCAAGGGGGCCGAATACTTTCACTATGCACTGTATGTGGTGGAGCTGCCGACTGTTACAGCCATTATGGGAAGAAATAAATATTCTTCTAAATAATATCTTGGGAAAATACATAGAATGGGGTCCTGGGATGGCTCTTTTAAATATTGGGTTGGATAAACTTCTAATTAAAGATAGGACTGTAAGCTTCCATGTGTTATCCGCGGTCCGTACGGCAGTGGCTAAAAATTGGAAATCTACTAAAGTCCCTAGTATAATAGACATTTTGAATTCTCTAACCCATGCATGCACAATGGAAAGACTAAGACTAGATAAAATAGAGAGTTTAACCTCACTGGATGCTAAACACATGATTTGGGATTATTGGATAAAAATAAAAAAAGTGGAAGTGTATAAGACTAGGTGTGAATGCAGGTATGTTGGATGGTTTGGGTGACCGGGGCAAATGATTGTGAGTTTTTCCCCCCTACCCTCACCGTTCCAATGGTTTGTGATGTGTATTGTGTTCTTTTTCTGTCTTGTAATGTACTATAAGAAAAATTTCAATAAAAAGATAAAAAAATATATATATATTCTATCAGAAGCCAAACAAGGTGAATGTCTTTTTTAAGATGGTGGTGCTAGCATCATGGCATTCCCATATACAATGGAGTATGCCTTTCCAATATCTATGGTG